>NW_023270709.1:26438638-26605001 GCF_011800145.1 Mirounga leonina | reverse complement strand
GGAGGGGGCGCCCGTCAGGTCCCGGGGAGGGGGCGCCCGTCAGGTCCCGGGGAGGGGGCGCCCCTCAGGTTCCGGGGATGAGGCGCCAGCTTTGCTCTCAGCTCATCGGAGCGAAGGGAAGAAGGCGGAAGAAAAACCCTTCTTTGACAGCAATAAAGAGACAGGACAAATGAATAACCTCTTCAACTATTTGTGACCTTTGCACAGAGGATCTCAAATCAGGAAGCCCGCAGAGAGTCAAGATCTTTCTATTTTGCCACCAACCCCCTTTGGGATCCGTAGCCTTCGGGGCCGATGTTTGTGTGGTGCTGTTTTTAGGTCGCGTGCACTTCTCTTCCTGAAGGGCGTGGGGAGAAGGGGTGGCAGTAGCAGAGTTGTGGGTGTCCCCAAGTCTGCCCACGCCAGCCCCACTTCTCTGTCCCCCGCTGTGTCTCCTTCCCCCCTCGGCGGCCCTCGGAGGATTCAAATATGGCGCTTCTCCACGGCCAGAGGCAGCGGCCCAGGCCTGCAGACGGGAGCCCGCGATGGCGCAGCCGAGAGTGGCCTCAGCTGGGGCCGGCACGGTGCCTGCACAATGGAGAACAGGCTATGGGGCCGGGGACCTCGCCCAGCCAAGGTCCTGCCGGTCCCAAACTGTGGGACACGTTCCTCTTTTCCCTTTCCAGACAGGGGTCTCTCTTAAGCACTGTGCTCTCTGGGCCGCTCACAGAGCCTTCGTTATTTTGCCACCCATGGCTCATGGTGCCCTGCTGCCACGTTGGTGGTGGCAGGCCCTGCGCCCAGCACAGGACATAGCTGCTCCTGAGGCAACCGGCACACAGACAGAAGACGCAGAATGAGGCCCTGAATCCCTGATCCCACGACGCATGCTGGCAGATCCCCATGACTTTCGCTGTCATGGATGTGACTCTGGACCCAGGCAGAGCTCATCCCAAACTTGTCCTGTCAAAGGATCAGGAAAAGGAAGCCAATGAACACCAAAAAGAACACAAACTGCCGCTACTACAAATAACAGCAAGAGAAAAGCTACAGCCTCATGACAGAGTCTGTCTTGACAGCTTGCCCCACCTTGCGCCTCTTTCCTGTTGCATGAAGGAAGGACTAGTTCCCGGAGAGAGCTGCAGTGTTAGAAGAGAAGGGGAATGCAGATGAGCCTTCAGAGATATGCCCCCCAAATATGGGCCTAGAGAGAGACCCATAGGAGTTGCCCCATGGGGAAATGCATCTCCTCCAATAAGTGAGGCTAAACTCAACCCTGTGACTCTGGGTCACTGTAGTCTCCTTTAAAAGGCATGCACTCTGAGTGTGGCCTCTTTGGGGAATAGCTGTCCTTCACGTAACCCCAGGGTGCCTTCCCTCAGCTTCAGATATCCCTTCTCAATGAGCCTTACTCTGACCACTTATTTATAAATGCACCCCTCTCCATTTCTGATCCCTCTTACAGTGCTCTATTTTAAGCAACTGACTCTTGGTTTTGGGTTAGGTCCCGATCTCAGGGTTGTGAGATTGAGCCCCACATCAGGCTCCACCCTCGGTGGGGAGTCTGCCTAAGATTCTCTCTTCCTCTCCCTGCCCCTCCTGCTTGTGCTTTCTCCTCTCTCTGTCTCTCAAATAAATAAATAAATCTTTAAAAAAAAATAAATCGGGGCGCCTGGGTGGCTCAGTTGGTTAAGCGACTGCCTTCGGCTCAGGTCACGATCCTGGAGTCCCGGGATTGAGTCCTGCATCAGGCTCCCTGCTTGGCAGGGAGTCTGCTTCTCCCTCTGACCCTCCTCCTTCTCATGCTCTCTGTCTCTCATTCTCTCTCTCTCTCAAATAAATAAATAAAATCTTTAAAAAAATAAATAAAATAAATCCCTTTAAATTTATTAACTTGTATTACGGCCCAGAATATGGTCTATCATGAATAAAACCATGTGTACTTGAAAAGAAAGTGGGTGCAGATATTCAGTATAATGTTTTATAAGTATCAATTCATTCCAGGTGATTGATAGGGTTTTTCAGATCTCCTATGTTTTTACTGATATTTTATCTAGTTATTCCATCATTACTGAAAGAAGGGCATTAAAATCTCCAACTGTGATTGTAGAATTGTTTATTTTCCTTTTTACTCTTTCCATTTTTTACTCCATGTATCCTGGAGGTCTGTTGTTAAGCTCATACACATTTATGATTGTTATATCATCCTGATGAACTGACCCTTTTAGCAATACAAAATATCACTCTATCTCTGGAAATACTCTCTGTCTTCAAATCTATCTGTTATTAATATAGACACTCCAGTCTTTTTATGCTTACTGTTTATATAGTACATTTTTTCTACCTTTTTTTAATATTTCAGATGTTTCTCTTATAGCAAACATGTTTAGTTCTTCCATTTTCTAATTGATTCTAGCAATCTTAGCTTTTTAATTAGAGTATTTAGACCATTAACATTTAACATTAACCTTTACTTTTCTTCCCATACTACACTGGCTGGCATCTCCCAGACAATATTGAACGTAAGTTGTGAGAATTGGCATCCTAGTTTTATTCTTAATCTAGGGGGAAGGGCAGAGGTGGAAAAAGCTTTTAATAATTTAACATTCTTGTTTCTTGATATACTGTTATGGCATTTTAAATTATCATTACAAAAAAATAAAATTATTACATTTTGCATGAATTATTAGAAGAAAATATTTTCCAGGAAAATACCATAGCAACATCTCTTAATTTTGTTTCCATCTTTCACATTTTATATAAGCTACATAAGAGGCACATTATTGAAACTACATGTATTTTACATGGCACCTTGGTGACCTCTTTGCTTACATGTTGATCAATAGATGGCACTCTTGCATTTTTGGTGTCTTATGTCCATATGGTTTTGCCTTTAAGAAAGCATAACTACTTCTTTGATCAATATTAAAAACAATTGTAAATTTAATCTGTTCTTATGGATGACTTCAAATGGCTAACAACGGCATTTACATCCAAACAGTCATTCTTAAATGTATTTATTCACACAATAAGCATTTATTGAATAGCTTTTCTATGGCAGACACTAGGCTGGACCCTGGGGACATACCAATTATATTAGAGATCATTTGTTTCCTCTAAAAGTTTCCAGAAAGCTAAAACATGTAACAGAAAAACTTATATCCTACATGCTATAACAAGTTGGGGAAAAAAAGAAGCATGCAAGTCCTGGCAGAATCTGGATACTTCTGCAGAGTTGATAACCTCTGAGTTACATTCTGAAGGAGAAGTGAAAGTTCACCAGGGGAAGAAGGGGGCCAGGAATTCAGAAAGACTCTATATGAAAAGGTCAAGAGTCATTAAAAGTATTCCATGTTATGTGAATACAGTGAAGTTCCAGAACCAAGAGCATGGAGTCCATGAGGAGGATTGGTTTCAAGTAAATCTGGGACCAACATAGTGAGGCAACTAGCAGAACTCATGTCTCCTTCCTCCCCGCTCCCTGCACATTTCCTTTATAGGATGTTTACATGGAGGGAGAACTCATAACCACCACTGAGCTGGGGTGCTGGGGGAAGGTGAAGAATGAATCTGCTTGGTTTGCTCATCCCTCAAACCTCTCGCCCATCCCCACCAAATCCTCTCCTTTGGAAGGGGCCCAGACGCCTAAGTTCAGGTCCCAGGGACCTGTTACCTACACACAGAACCTGCCCTGAGGTGGATTCTATCCCGAGATGGACTAAAACCCACCCCTGACTCTTAGTACCGCCCAATTCAATCTCAGACCAGTCTCCCTTTCCAAGAGTCTCTTACCCCTAAGACTCCTCAACATCTTCGACACCATTCAGGGCCATGGGGGTGCTGCCATGTCCATAACTCTTTGCCCGATACAGCAGTGCAGGGACGAGAAGGCCATCAGCCCTCGGATCATCCCTTTCCTCTGGCTCCTAAGACCTTCCCCCTGTTTTGAATGCTGCTGCCAAGACATCTTTGGACGCCAAGGGCACTCTGCAGTGAGGTTTAGGAGTTCAATGAATCTACAGAACACCTAGCCTCTACCCTTTAAGAACTCATTGTCATGAAAGATGAAGAGGCTGAGGAACAGTTCCAGATTAAAAGAGACTAAAGAAACATGACAACTAAATGCAATGTGTGATCCCAGACTGGGGGGAGGGCGGAGCGTTAGGAGACACATCATTAAGACAGTTAGTGAAATTCAAATTTAGAGATAAAATATTTAAGGATAGAGGATGGTATGTGCCATTTAACCTCAAATGCTTCAGCAATTACATATAGAGACACAGATCTGTAAATAGATAGATACATGGGTGGAGAGAAAGCAAATGTGGCATGATATTAACAATTGGCGAACCTAGGTAAAGGGTATAGGAGATATCTTTGTATTCATCTTGCAATTTTTCTGTAAGTTTGAAATTATTTCAAAATAAATTTTTAAAAAACCACAAGTCCCATTGACCTTTGACCCATATCACCAGGGCCCAGGTTCAGTAGGGACCCTGTGCCTTCTGGGCTGTGAGATGAAGGGATCCTAAGGAGGAGATAGGCTGCTTGGTTCTTCCCTTTGGGACTAGGGCTCTGTCTTTCTGTCTCTGTCTCTGTCTCTGTCTCTGTCTCTCACACACACCCCTCTGTATATCAAATCTCACTATCACTCCCTTGGTCTGGTCTACATCTCTCTCTACCCCAATGGCTTTGTGTTATGATGGCTTGTTTATTTGTTTTTTGTTTGTTTGTTTGCTTGCTTGCTTATTTTTTTTATCTTTTCTCTTTCTGCAACTGAGAGGAGAACTTCCAGACCAGCCTGTTGTACTTCCAATCCACCTTATCATGGATTTTTGTTTGTTTGTTTGTTTTATACTGTTTGGAGTTTTCTGATTATCTTGACCCTATACATTTATGTCTTTCAATGTATTTGAGATGTTTTCAGTCAATATTGGTTCAAATATTTTTTTTTTCCCATTCTGTGCTATTTCTCCTGTACTTCCAAGGCTCTGATGACCCAAATGTTAGAGCTTTTCAAAATTGTCCTACAGGCTTAAAACAATGCATACTTATTTTTATTCAGCATCTGTAAATCCAAAATTGAGGCATGGCTTAGCTGGGTTCTCTGCTTCAAGGTCTCACCTGACTGCAATCTAGATATTGACTGACTCTGAGGTCTCATTGAAAGCACAACTGGAGGAAATAGCCACTTCCAAGCTCACTCAGGTTGTTACCAAAATCCAGTTTCTTACAGCTGCAGAACTGAAAGGTTAAATTTCTTGGTAGAGGTTGTCTACAGTGTCTTCCCATGTGGGAGTTCCTAAATACAATGACTGGTTTCCTCAGAGCCTGCAAAGGAAAGACAGAGAGGCAAACCTGTTAAAGACAGAGGCCAATATAACATAATACAATATAATCGTGGAAATGACATCCCATCACCTTTTTCATATTCCATTGGTTAGAAGCAAATCAAAGGTCACATCCATACTCAAGGACATGAACACAGACATGGACATGAAGAGAGAGGGATCATGGGGGCATCTTTGAGTCTGTTTATCACATCATGAAGGAGGCTGCAGACTGGTCTGTGGCCCCATATGTCCAGGGCTTTGGGCCTTAGCAAGATGTAGTCCTGAAGAGGTAGGGAGGCAAATACAGACTAAGGCTGGCAGCTAGCATCTCAGTCAAGCTGCCTACAGGATCAGAGACCAGATTTGTGATGGCCAGAATATCATTGCAAGGCGGGAGACCTCGAATGCTAGGACAAGACCTGGCATGGTTCTGGAATGTGAACCTTAAAATGCAGGTGAAAGCAACACAAAAAATCCTAGACAGTACAAGGTAAGCCTTGAGGGAGAGAGAGAAGAAAGTGGAGAGAGATTCAGAGACAGACAAGTAAAAACACTGAAATTTGGTTTGCACAACAAAATTTCAAAATTCATGAAGTAACATAAACCCAAAAGACAGTGATCAAACTCAACAAATGGCAAGCGAATTTATTCCAGATGAAAATAATTTTAAAGACAGACAAAGATAACTATGTTTAGAATGCTCAAGGAAATAAAAGATTCACTTCCACTTAAAAACACCAGGAAATTATGAAACTGAAATAGGTCAAAATTAGATAAGAAAAATTGACTATTCTAAAAATTTAGAAATACTAGAAAAAACACTGGCCTTGAAAAAAGAAACCTTATTGCTGACATAAATCTTAGACTAAATATTATTCCTGGACTGAAGTATAGACAAAATATAGTGGAAGAGAGTATAAGAGCATTTCTACACAAAGTATCAGTGGGCTAATAGCTTCAGGATCAGCATCGTTCCGGAAGCTTCATAGAAATGTGAAACTTCAGGCCCACCCCAGGCCACTGAGATAGTTAACACTTTCGTAAATTCCCCAGGTAATTCATATGCATGTTAAATTTCAGATGTGCTGCCTTATGGTACTGGAAGAAAATTTTGAGGCATTTGCTCAGAATGCTGAACAGAACAGAAAGACAAGAAAAACATATGAAAATGCAGTTAAGAGTCAAAGATAAATAAAGGATTCTGTATACATGTCATAGGTCGATCCAGAAGAGCAGAACAAAGTATTTGGAGAGATAGTAGTTGAGAATTTTTTGGAATCAAGGACATGGATTTCTCAAATCATAAGTATACCACAAACCCTGAGCAGGACAAATACAGGTGATTTATGCCTCTCTTTTGCTGTATTCTACTTTATTATTAAGGTGTTCCTCCACTGTCCTATCTGTTGTTTGGATAAAAAGTTGTCCCTTTCATAGATAATATGTTAGCTTTCCACGGTAGCTTTTAAGAGTCTCTTTTTATCTTAAAATTCTAGCAAAGGCTGCCCTTTTCTTGGTGCCCCTGGGTTGGTCCCTCTTTGTCTCTTCTTGCCATCTGGGGCCTTAGGGCTGAAAGGCTGTGATTAGGTTGCAGGTCTAGGGAAAAGGTAAGAAAGAGGTTCCATAGCCTCCTTTTCACCTGGGACAACGAGGTAAAATCAGTCTTTTCCATATGGTGCACGCCACATCCAAGGTCGAGGCCCCAACCAAAGGCCTATGGCCTTATAGAAATAATTCGTCTTTACCTACTTGGAGAACCCCTGGGGATATCTTCTTTGTGGACTTGAGGTCAATGTTTGCAACTGCTCAAATCCTTGAGGACCTTGATCTGGAGCCCTCTCTATTTATCAACTTCTTTCCACCTCAGTGTCATTTTGCAGCCAGAATTGGAGTAAGTTCTATGTTCACTTAAGGAAGTGACGTGGAATGACATAATGTGAAGTTCCTGTGGTTCAGCCCTTGTTTGTCCTCATCACTGCTTATCTGTATCTGCCTCCTGCTTGGAAACAAAAGTCTGGTTTCATTCTGTTACCCCCACTTTGAGTTTCTCACTTTTCAGTTAGGGATGTACATGGTCTCATTCATCAGACATAACCACCAGATGAAACTTGCTAAAAGTATAAACCTGATCATACCCCACACTGGCTTAAAACATTTTAATCATTCCCAGTCACTTTTTTTTTTTCCCCACTAGGTGATATTTAACCAGAGAGTAGATCTGGGTGTGTAACACAAGAAAGCCTGGCATGGATTCTTTTTCAAGGCTCTATATTTTTCCTTGTAGAATTTATGCAAATTTTACATTTGATCAAAATTGTTTAAAACAAATAGAAAGAGGGTGCCTGGGTGGCTCAGATGGTTAAGCGTCTGCCTTCGGCTCAGGTCATGATCCCAGGGTCCTGGGATCGAGTCCCGCATCGGGCTCCCTGCTAGGCGGGGAGCCTGCTTCTTTCTCTGCCTCTGCCTCTCTGACTCTCATGAATAAATAAATAAAACATTTTAATAAATAAATAAATAAATAAAACAAATAGAAAGAGGTGCCTGGGTGGCTCAGCCGGTTAAGCGTCTGCCTTCGGCTCAGTTCATGATCCCAGGGTCCTGGGATGGAGTCCCATATCATCGGGCTCCTTTCTCAGCGGGGAGTCTGCTTCTCCCTCTCCCTCAGCTGCTCCCCTTGCTTGTGCTCTCTCTCTCTCTGTCAAATAAATAAATAAAATCTTTTAAAAAAATAAATGAATAAAAGTGAACAAACATGTTCCTCAAAGTACTGCATAAAACTGGCACTTCAGAAAAATGTTTTGTGTTTTTCCTGCCTTCTTCTGGGCAAACTAGGCAAAAAAAAGTCCTCATTTGTCTTCTTTTTAACCATTTTCATTGGCTACACTGCTCGTGCATTCCTATTTCTGTGTCTGCATAGCTTTGTGTTGAGGAAGTACAGAAACCATAAGATAAAATCCATACTCCTAAATATTACATAAAAGGCCTTTGCGACCTGGTCTTGCTGACTTCTCCCCCAGATTTCCCACTATTCCCTGACTTGGAGTGTATGATCTAGGTGCTTTGGGTGTTTCTAAAATCAAAATGGGCTTTTTCTTTTTCTGATTACAGAATAAATAAACACTCTTTGTATAAAACTTTAAACAATATAGGAAAAACCTAAGTAAGAAAGTCAAGCATATCCCTTTCTACAGCACTAATTATCTTAAACTGTTTGTGACTCTCTCGCTCTCTTTCCATCTGTGCCCCTGTGTGTTCATGTGGGCGTAGAAATACATGCACCAGTATGCACACGCGCACGCACAAACACATACACGTGTATTTATGCACATCTACACACACACAATTCTACAGGCATGGGCTATAAATGCCGATTTTTTGTAGTCACCTTTTTGTGTAGTTTTATAGCGTCTTTTACCAACTCATTAGTTACCCACACCAGATAACCAAAGTTAACAGCCAGGTCTGACTCGTAGAATCTCATACAAAGGTACATAGATACTGGGTTTTCATGTGTAAATATTTAGAAAAAAATGAGGGTCCCTTTCTATGTACTCTGCATCTGCTTTACTCACTTAAATTCTATGACATTATACAAAAGCATCCAAGTCAAAAAGTACAGATGCAACTCATTCTTTTAAATTGTTGCTCACTTTTTTTGATAAAAGGTGTATTGCAATCTGTTCAGTTAGTCTCCCATTGATGGACTTTTAGGCTCTTTCCAGTTTGCCCTTCCAGTTTTCCTTTTTTTTTTTTTTTTAAGATTTTATTAATTATTTAACAGAGAGAGAGTGAGAGAGAGTGCACAAGTGTGCGAGCACACAGGCAGGGGGAGTGGCAGGCAGAGGGAGAGATAGAAGCAGGTTCCCTGGGGCACCTGGGTGGCTCAGATGGTTAAGCGTCTGCCTTCGGCTCAGGTCATGATCCCAGGGTCCTGGGATCGAGTCCCGCATCGGGCTCCCTGCCTCTCTCTGCCTCTCTCTCTCTGTCTCTCATGAATAAATAAATAGAATCTTTGAAAAAGAAGAAAAAAAAAAAAAAAGAAGCAGGTTCCCTGCTGCACAGGGAGCCCGATGCGGGGCTTGATCACAGAACCTGGGATCATGAGCCCAGGGCAGACGCTAACCTTTTTTTGAATTGGATTTTCACTGAATATATTTAGTAATTCCAAGAGGATCAACATTTTTATGATATTAAGTGCTCCCACCCAGCAATATAGTACATAGTTCCACTTAGCGAGGTCTTGTCTTATGTCCTTTAATAAAATTTTATTGTTTTCTTTCTTGGAGTCATGCTTTTCTTGTTCAAAGAGATTCTGAAAAATTTTGCAGTTTTTCTTGTTAGAGAACATTAAAAATGCCTTTCTATTTCCTTTCCTGGCCAGTTATTTCTACTACTGGGGAAAACAATTGATTAAAAGAAAAAATCTTTCCCATGTTTGCCGTCAGTTTTCCAAATCCCCTTCGTGCCTTTGTACTTTAATCCCTGGTCGTGTTGAAGGATTGCAATTTCCCACACAATGCCTCTGTGCCTTTGCTCTTTCCAGAAGGTCCTTCCCCTACGTCACTGACTCACCCACACCACCTGTGAAGACTGACCACAGCCGTGCCTCCTCCTGGAAGCCTTCCCCTGACACCCCTGTGTTGGCAGGGTCCTCAGCTGCTCTTTCCTGGTATCTCCGTTCATGCGTGTCTTGTTTGTTTTCTTCACTTTTCACCCCAGTTGTCTCTCTGTGTATAGTCTCACTCAGTGGACTCCGACCTCTGTGGAGTCATGGGTCAGGTCTTAAACAAATCGGTGTTCTCTGAAGCTAGCACCACATCTGGAACATAGTAAATTCTCAAAAAAGAGTGTGGCATGAAACTGCTCTGATTGGAAACAGCTAACACCAGGCCAGAAAGACCTAACTTTCTAAGGACCTCTGATCTTTTCTGCTACATTACTCTTGATATTTACACATAAGTTACAGATACTCATTCTTTTAGTACGTAGCTCCCGGAGTTGATTTAACAACACTTTGTTATATGAAAATCGTGATGGAAGGTGAAGGGCTTGGACCAGCTACAGAAATCTTGATTCTTGTTGGTGAGTGTGACTCTAGAATCCATCCACCAGTAAATTAATGTTTAATGAACACATACTATAGGCCAGATACTGTGCCAGGAGCTGTGAATATAGAGATTTTAAAAACACAGGGGATCCCTTCAGGGAGCTTGCAAAACTCAACTATACGATTACACTATTTAAACAAAATATGCAGCTTGAAGAATATAGTTTGAATCTTACTTTTGGCATTGGACACCATGGATTTTCCTTTAGTATATTTACTCCTATTTGGGGAGGAATCCACTTCTGGCTACTTTTTCTTTTCTTTTCTTTTCTTTTTTTAAGATTTTATTTATTTATTTGAGAGAGAGGGAGAAAGCACAAGCTGGGGGGGTGGGGGCAGAGGGAGAGGGAGAAGCAGACTCCCAGCTGAGCAGAGAGCCCGACGTAGGGCTCGATCCCTGGACCCCGGGATCATGGCCTGAGCTGAAGGCAGATGCTTAACCAACCGACTGAGCAACGCAGGCCCCCCTTGGCTACTTTTTCTACCAGGACTACTGCCAAGTCATGCGGTGCCCTCAAGCAAATTAGAAAATGTCACACCGTCTTTGGGGCAGACTAGGCAAAAAAAAGAAAAGTCCTCACATGTCTTCTTTTTAACCATTTTTGTTGGCTGATCATGTACTCGATGACTTTACAATAAGTCAATAACCAGAATTTTCGTTAAAGGGAGGAAGGAACTATCATTTCAATTCTCCCTGCTACTCCTCTGTGACTTAAAAGTGGGCTGAATAATGCCACTCAAAGATTTCTACATCCTGGTCCCTGGAGCCTGTGAATACGTTAGTTTGTGTGGCAAAGGGCACATCCCTTGTGTGATTAAGTTAGGGATTTTGAGATGGGAAGACTCTCCTGGATTTTCCAAGTGAGCCCAATATAATTTCAAGGGTCCTTATAAAGAGGGAGGCAGGAGGGTCAGAGTTAGAAAGATTTGAAGATGTTTTACTGCTGCCTTGAAAGATGTAGGAAGGGGCTGTGAGCCAAGGAAAGCTGGTGACCTCTAAAAGCTGGAAAAGATAAGGAAATGGATTCTCCCCTAGAGCCTCCAGGGAGAGTGTGGCCCTGTAGACCCCTTGATTTTTGGCCCAGTGAAACCCATTTTGGACTTTTGACCTCCAGAACTGCAAGAGTAAATATGTGCTGTTTTAAGTCACTAAGTTTGTGTTAATTTATTACAGCAATGACAGGAAGCTAATACAAAGAAACAAAGTAGCTAAACTAGGGTGTTGGCTCCAGCAGGCTCTTTGTGGGAGTATGGTGAGACCCACCCCACAGGGAAACTCCACCAAGGCAGTTCGACGCCCATAAAGTGAGAGAGGGCGGGCCCCCACCTCCTTTTATAAGGGTCAAGAATCAAGCTGGAAATATCCAGTAGCAACCACAGACCAAAAAATAAAATTCATAAATAAGACATAACCCAAGAATCAGGAGTCAAGCAGAGATTGGAGTATGAAAGGCTCAGATAAGAAACAGGAAGGAAGGGTGCAGGGTGTTGCTCGGCCACCCTCTTGGGAGCATCCTGAGCGTAATCGGAAGCTGGCCCCTGTACTCAGAGGACAGAGAGAGACTGAAGACAGAGGCAGCCACTCCAGGTCGGCAGGTGGCCATTTTAATAATAGCAAAGGGCACGACCCTTATCATGGGTGGCAGCAGTGGATCTCTGCACCCACCCTCCAACTCTTAGAAATTTATAGAGGCCCTAACTGTGCTCAGTCACATATCCTACAGGTGTTCTCAACACCACATCACCATCTCAAGGTTACGTCCCTGGAGCAGCAACCTCTGGGAAGAGAAAAGGCAAGTGGGACCCACAGTCCCGGGACAGAGGAGAGACTGAAGAACCTTTGAGTGCCCAAGCCTAGCTCACGGGTCGGTTGGTGGCCACATGTTTTTGATGACGTTCCCCAACATAGGGTAGCTTCATGAAAGGATATCGGATTAGCCAAAGTTTATTAGAAAATGGGCACCAAAAGCTTAAGGAAAGTCTAGATGACTTAGCAGAATCCCTTAGTGGAAACATCTCATTTATTGACAACTGACTACCAGTTAGCATAAGCATTTCATTTAATTTGCATAATAACCCCATGAGTTGGGTGTTATAACCCTTGCTTTACTAATGAAATTCACAGAGGTTAATTAAGTGACTTGTCCAAGGTCACAGAAAACACTAGGAAGTGAAGGTGGGGTTCACCTCATCTCTCCCATCCCAGGAGCCTTGTTCTTTCATCCAAACCATGCCACCTTCCTTTCAGGAAAAATGTTTGTTGACTTTTTTGGTTGTATGCACAGTTCAAAGCAGAAAAACATGATGTCACCTTTTGAGATACTCATTTTATCAGTGAGAACTTGAAAATGAAGTTAAAAATTAAGCAGCAGAGTCAGACTCAGGTGTTCTGCTCTGAGGATGTAGGCCAGACCTGATGCTGTCTGACTGCCACGGGGCTCATTACTTATCCTTGTGAAACTCTGTGGAATTATTTGAAAGGGAGGAAAGGATAGAAACTTCTTCAGGGAGCCTTATAGTCTAGGGCTTAAAATACTGGTTTAATGGTGAAGGTAAGTGCTTTTCTTCTTTTTGGGTCAGAGGATAATTACTAATCAATCAGAGATCCATTAAAGGGAGGGAACAGTTTGAGGGGAAGTCAGAGGAAAACCGCTAACAGCAGCCTAAGGATTCCCACCCGGGAATGGTTTCTGTTTCCAAAATGAAGAAGAGACTTTCTAAAGCATGCAATCGATTCAATCGATTCAATTGAACAAGGCTTGAAAGGCCACCAGGGCCAATGGACACTGGGCAATTCTCTGAGGATTCCGTATTAGCTGTGACACCTTGATGAGTTGGATGGGTTTCACTGTGGGATAAAATACTGGATCAGAACTAACCAGGTTTGGGCTTGGGGACTGTGGCAAATGAGTCTTTTCAGATTTCTATGTATATTTGAGATTGTCTCTCAAAAAAGGAGAATATGAAGTTGTGAATAAGATTAAAGGCAAGAACACCTGTATGCTTGTAGAGCTCACCTAGTTAGTTGCCCTCATCGGACAGCTCAGGAAAGGTGCCCAGAGAGATTATGATTATGGTGCTATGGCAGGAAGCCCTAGGCGCAAACTCAGTGAAGGTGCCTTCTCCCAATCTGCCAGAGAAGATCCCTGGTCCAAAGCACAGTTGGGCTCGTACAGGCCTGAAAGACAAGCCTGAGGTTGTCTCTTGGAAGAAAGGAGCACAGGCACTCCTGCGGATCTCCTGGTGAGCTGAGCTGTGAGTCCCCCAAGGCAGTGACCCAGTTGCCCCTGATTTGGGCCTTACCCTGCTTTCTAGGATCACCCACAATTGGTGCTTGATACACTTTTTCTTTTTCTTTTTTCATGATTAAATCCATAAGTGAATTGACAGCATGACTTAAAGGACCTATTGGAATAACAAGTTTTATTTCAGCACGGTAGGCAGAAATAAAGGTAGAATCTTTCAGAAAGGTAGGCAGGTGATAAAAAGGGGCCTCAGTTTTACTAACATTGAAAACATTGCTTCTTCGCATGTTCTCTGATGTCTGTAGCAAGATGCATCCCTTCTTCCCCCATCTCGTGGATTCTAGTTCAGAAGAACCTTCTTTTAAAAGGACATGTTTAAAACCAATTTAACAATCAATCAAAAGCACTTCCAGAGAAATGTATTTTATCTGCTCTAAATCTGTACTTATTAACCTGAGAGGGCCCGAGTGTCAATCTTGTGAGTGTTGATTATTAGTAACAGTTTACAATGCATACTTTACATTTAGAAGACATGCCTCAAACCATTTTTTTTCCACTCACAACTGTCCCGTGAAGTAATATCATCCCCATATTACCTCTTTTTTTTTTTTCTATTTCCTGTTCAATTAAAGCTCTGGTAGCTTATGAAAAATGCACAATCTGGTTTACCCAGATTGTAAATGGCACAGAAGAGCTTGGTCCCTGGATACCCTTTGAACTACAGGTTCATACTCTTCAACCACATGTAACATTTACTCTGAGTAAACTGGGGGACTCGACTAACAGAGATGATGCAAGACAGGCTGAGGATTAGGGGAAATCTAAGAGCAATAAAAAGACTACTCTAACAAAATAGTGGGTTCCAGACTGAAACAAATAGGAAAAAAGACTGCTCTTTTGCTTCTGCATAAACTATATTGTTGACATTATTAATTTATATCAACTACAACTCTATACTGTATCATCAAATTATTTTTAAAAGGAAGAACTTTCGTTTACTGTCTATTCAATTTTTCTATATTTACTTAGAGCTTTGGTGCTAGGACTCACTAGTTTTTAGAAGCGTCACTCCTGAATGGGAAGGTCCTTAACTGTTTACAACTGGACTAAGACTCAACCCACTGTCTCTGAGTTCATATCAGTCATGATAAGGCTCAGACCCCAGCATTTCATATGCTTCTGTGATTATTTTGGGAAAGTAGTTTTCATTATTACATCACTGAGAGACCCTAGTGTAGAGTAGTTTGGGATGTCTGCCCAATTTCTCTCTTTGTCCCATGCAAAGGAAATAGGAAATTAATAAGTGAAATCAGCTATTGAGACAAAATTCAAAACAGTATGTGAAATCATGAAAACTAAGGTAGGGATGGCAACAAGTGGAAGGAGGACAGCTGAAGTGACAGGTCTGTGATACAATTCCACTAGCAAACAAACAAACAAACAAAAAGCAAGAAAAGCTAGTCATTTTTCTTCTCTTCAATATTCAAAGCTCCACTTGAAAGTATTTTCATCATCAAATTTCCTTCTGGAATAAATGTTTAAAACCATTTAAAGCCATATGAATTCTTCTGTAGAATACCTCAAAATGAAGCTACCCTATTGTGTTCTAAGCTGAGCTTAAAACAGGAACATAAAGGGAAAGTGTATTTACAGATAGGATAAGTAACAGTCTGGCCATCCGGAGAGCTGGTGCTGGCTCTGTAAACCATGTGACTGGGAGTCAACCTCTCAGACGTCCTGCACACCGATTTTCTCACCAGCAAAATGAACAGTTGGGCCAGAGGATCTCTGGAGTGTCTTTCAGCTCTGGACTTCAGACTGATTGGTGAGGTTGGTGGGAAAGCTTTCAGGGGAGTATGGACACTAGTAGTCACATGTACAGCAAGGAAGTTCCCTTTAGGCAAGTCTTGGGAATTTACCTAACAAGGTAAATCAGCTAGAGAGTGGTCCAAACTCCAGGTAAACGAGGTGTCCTTTCCATTGTGCTTCAGCTAGGATCTGAGTGAAAAGCACTGAACTGGGCTTCTGACACCATCCAGATGTTAGCAAGACTTGAAAGCCTTCCACAGCGGGACAAAAGCCAACATGTTTCCTGGTGCTGACCTTGTCTGGTTTAGGCACTGCGCATCTATTTAGGTCAGGGTAAACAAATGAGAAAATTTCAAAACTTCGAGGGGGAGATCTTATTCTTAGAATTCTAGAAACTTTGGCAAGCAGAAGGCTATCCTGTCTATGCTAACGAAGCCTAATTACCATTTTTTCAATTAGATTCCTCCGGGTATAAAATGAGTATCTGTGATTTGGAAAAAAAAAAAAAATCACTAGGTGGATCTGGAAAATCGTAAAGAATAATGTGAGCACCGTGTTCTACAACCCAGAATTAGCCCTGGCTGGTACTTGTGTGAATCTTTTTCTTTTTCTGTGCATGTGCAGGAATCAACACGGGCACGGCCACTGCTCCGTACTCGAGAGTACCCGCCTTTCCCTCACAGTCGTCAACATCTTGGGGATGTTATTTTAAGAAAGTCCATCATAAGAATCTATTAAAGTTGACTCACTAAAAACCTTTTGGTTAGGTTAATTTGTCTCCAATATTATGCTGTAATAACTAATCCTGCAAAGAATTTTTTGGACAAAACTCTTCATCTTACCGTTCCTTATGAGCCTCTGTCCTAAAGTCATGGAATATGAACGTCCCTAAGGGTGCAGATAATTCTTGTTAAGTTGATGTGCAGAAAGAAGGCAAAGTTCTGGGTGATGAAATATAAGCATGATACATGTATTTATAAAGTCATGGAGGCTTCAGTTTAGGGACAGCTGCAAAACTGACAGTATTCTGAGGATAAGGATTGTTCCTAAAAGAAGTAAGTGTATGTATCCGCAAAGAGAGTTCGGCCAGTATACAAATATCAAGTTAAACACGTCCACTTGGGGATCATGAATTCGCTTTTCCTGTCAAAAGAACTGGGTTTATTTGTAATTGTAGTAGAAAGTCCCACTCTGTGATTTTACAGATGGTCTGAAGAACTTTTCAGTCTTATTAAGTGTCCAATTTGTGTGTAGCAAAGACAGCAGGAAACATTTCTGAGCCTCAAATGAGTATACCTAAGTGTTACGCAATGTCATCCTTCTTGTTCAGAGCAGACCCAATGTGGCATTGTTCTGGTTGTCCAGAAGGAACAGAAACACGGTCATAAGGAAAGCAAGGGTGTTCTGGAACTTTCTTGTCAGCTCCCGAGCTTATTTAACTTTCCTGTCCTCTGATCCACCCGCAGCCACAGTATTCCTCGCCTTTGCACAGTTCTCTGCAGTTTGCAAGTTTCTCATTCAATTCTTGGGGCAGGACTCAGAAAGAGGCTGATTCTTACTGAACAGATGAGCGAAGGGATAGTTGCAGAATTTAAACAACCAGTTCTAAGTCACAGAGCCCGATTTTCTTATAAAAACCGAGTCCTCCGTTAGCTTAACAAGAGTGTACTGCAAAATGTAAATCGCATAGCTGTGTTGGATCAAAACTTTGATGCTCAGAGAAGGCCACATTCACATGAAAAGTTATTTGTGTGTCTTGTTTTGGACTGTTGTTCACCCCATAGATAAAACCCAGTCGTGGTGAAAGAGATTCAGGGCAGAGGGAAAGTTCATACACTGTGCCACTATTTCCCAAAGAAGCCAAATGGACAAGAAGTCTTCCACCAGGAAAGGTAAACCCTCCCCTCTGGTTTGCAGGCACTTCATGGAAGAGTGGGCACTCATCTCCAGCGCTATTCTTTTCCTTGCTTTCTCCTCCGAATTTTTTTTTTTAAATCATGTCACCTGTTATAAAGACTCAAAGACTCAATAGAACATTGTACTAGCTCCAGCCCCTCATTCTGTTACCTGTTGTTTTTTTGTTTAGGGAGCCCCACTGAGTTACTTATCAGAAATCAAGCCAAATGACCAATAAATACTGGGACATAAGGAATGGAATAAATCTTGAAAAAGTAATTTTAAACAACCTATGTATGAATTCTTCTATAGTGTTATTGCCAAGTGGCTGGCTATTTCCCAGAGCTTAGAATCCTCCAGGAGCATAGGAATAACTCTTTTGCAGGCAAATAATCCTATCATTGAGCCTATTTGGCCATTAAAAATTATTTCTTTCATTATATTTTTATCTGCTTGTTCACAGGTCCTCTCTTTATTTCTCCTTAGTTCTAGTTCTCCAAATTCACAGAAAAAAAATCGAATCCATCATTCACTTGGGAACCCTTGCAATATTGGTCCATTGTTCCACTTTGTGGGACTTTTCAAAAAATGTGTTCTTCTTGGAGACACCTGAGTGGCTCAGTTGGTTAGGTGGCTGACTCTTGATTTCAGCTCAGGGTCCTGAGATCGAGCCCCGTGTCGGGCTCCACGCTCAGCAGGGAGTCTGCTTGAGTCTTCTCTCTCTCCTTCTCCCTCTGCCCTTTCTCTCTCAAATAAATAAATAAATCTTTAAAGAAAATGTGTTGTTCTTGTAACATATGGAATGATTGTCCAGCACTGTATCACCTGCAAACTCAGTAAAGATGGTTCTCCGCATTAGTTTTTTAAGAGCTAAATGCATATGCAGTCAGGTCTAGTGACACCCAAAAAAAATGTTTCCAAGTGAACATCAGACCAAGGAATCAGTGGAGGTGCTCATCTACACACACTGTCTCTCAAATATTTCAAAGAGAATCCTTGGAGGTTTGGTTAGCTTCCTGCAACAGCAGTTCTCTAAGTATAAACTTCCAAGCTTTATGGTGAATGAATATGCAGAACAGACAGGACTTCTGACTTGCCGCTGGGTGACTTGGGTTTTATCACCGGCTCTGCCACCGTCTCCCCCATTCAGTTTATTTTGGGACAATGTGATCTAAATGCCTTCACTTAGGTTTTCCTGTAGTTACCATCTGCTTCCCATACCTCTGGGAAAAAAGGCCATATTTGCTTTACTTGACTGTAAGATCCCAAATTGATTCTCTTCCTGCGAACTAAAGAATATGGCAAAGGAACGTTGTATGTAGTCGTGGTTATTTCAGTGAAAAAAGGCCGTGGGGCTGAGTGAGGTCTCTGATGTTTTTTTCAGATTTAGCCATGGGACACGTGGAAAGATGGTGGCCTCAGTCAGGATGTTCATTGTGTGCTTCCATATTGTCCTCTAGGTCCAGATTTCTGTTCCTTACGCTATGGACTGGCTCTCATCATGCACTTCTCAAATTTCACCATGATAACCCAGCGTGTGAGTCTGAGCATTGCAATCATTGCCATGGTGAACAGCACTCAGCAGCATGGTCTGCCCAATGCCTCCACAGAAAGACCTCCTGCAGACACTCTCAACAACCCCAGCAGATCCATGAAGGAATTTAATACAGGGGTAAGTATCATGGAGAATGAGGCTCTTTGTTGAGAGGGAAAACCCAGTTTGAAGGGAAGGATCTTGATTCTGTGAAGCATAGAAGCATGAATTTTCAATGACCAACCGAAAAAAGACTGGAATTTTGTTTTTGAGAGATTTCTTACCTCTGTGATAAAAATAATCCTTCATTGAGATTGTTATGATTATAAGGCGGGGGGAACTATAGAAAAAATTGTGAAAACTTCCACAAAGAAACAGAATACTAGGTGTCTTCCATGAAAAACTTGGCACAGAGCACATCCTTCTGCCAGATTCTATGTAGATCTCTGCACCTTTCCTTGTCTTGGGGCCATTCTGCAACTCTGGAAGTTCTATATAACAAATAGCAATGCAAGGGATTTTTGCCATGGCTCTGCAAATGAATTTTGTCCTGTGGAAAATCCATTGATACTCTCCTCACTCGCCACTCAGTTGAATAAGCCAATTTTGCCATATATTTAAAATCTAATTCAGTATTACTTCCTACTTATGGGTCTTTGAATTCTCTTTGGGCCAGTTGTAACATCTTACCAATTCCCTTATTAATCAATGAGTTAAATAAAATCTTTATCACAATATTGTATGAGAATTATGATTACACCTTATTTTTAAATTTTCTCTTTAAACTATCATTTACTGTACATTCCTAATGTCACCCTTGTATTTCATGACTTTATTACCTTGGCCCCAGCTTATTTATAATAACCTCTCTGCCTCCAGTCTTTTCTCCATAATTCATCCTACACATTCACATTCTCATGCTCAAGATTCCAGGATACCTTCAAGTTGCCAAACTTCTCTCTTGACACGCTTGCTCCTCCAAAATCTGGCCCCACTTCTCAGCACATTCAGATCTGCTCTCAGTGGCCCAGGTTCTGAGTAAAGCAGAGCCCTGGTTAGTTTCTCTTCATCTGGTATCATTTCAAATGCTACAAGTTCACTTTTGCTCTTCAATAAAAATGAATCTTCCTATTTCTCTTTGTGCAAATCATCGTCATTCTTCAAAGGATGGATCAAGTATTGCTTCCTTCCTGGGATCTTTGCAAATTGTTCTTCCCTCTTCTCAAAGTCCCTATTTTACTGATGTTTATCCTCAAACTTGAATTCTCACCTGAATCATATATCTTGCATTATTTATAATTATTATAAATGGATAAAAATAGTTCATATTATATATATATGTATGTATTTTTGCTTCTTTACTTCAGTTTATAGCATGATGCCACATATCTAGTAGGCTACCAAAAATTATTTATTGGCTTACATCATGAGAAGAATGTGATCTTATTAATATGCAATATGTGTTTTAGGAAGTCATCTCTGCCAAGGCAGACCATAATTCCTAAACTTGATTTTAAGGACTAATTTTGATGAGAGGTCAGTAAAGTTGTGTTTTTTTAATTTTTGAAATGAGAGTCAACATGTCCCCTAACTTTTCTCAGAAGCAAATATTTAAAGGAAGCTCTTTTTCAGATGAAATATCTCTCAATGGCCTTTTTTCATTTAATATCTTCCTATCGTGTATTCATTTCTTTATCTCTTTCCTTCTTCATTTCTTTTGATTTTACTCCCCCTCTGAAAGGAGCAGATTAGGGGTATAATTGGTTGTTTGTTTGGAAGAGGTGGGATATCTGTTCTGTAAAAAATACAACTGATGAATCACTAAATTATCTCTGAAACTAACAATACACAATTTGTTAATTAAGTTGAACTTAAATTAAAAAAAATTTTAAAGAAAATAAGTAAGATCTTTTAAAAAAACAAAAAAAAATACCGAAAAGTGGATTTTTATACTAGAATCCCACCAACCCTAAGCAGCTCTGGTTTTAAAGTAGATTTTCATAACAGAACTTCTTAGCAAATAATTTTCTTTCTTCCCCTCCACCCCCCACCAGGCCTCTGTATATGAATGGAGCCCAGAGACTCAGGGTATCATCTTTAGCTCCATCAGCTATGGGATAATAGTGACTCTGATCCCAAGTGGATATTTAGCAGGGATATTTCGAGCAAAGCAGATGCTTGGTGCTGGTCTGCTGATCTCCTCTCTTCTCACCCTCTTTACGCCGTTGGCTGCTGACTTCGGAGTGATTTTGGTTATTGTGATTCGGACAATCCAGGGCATGGCCCAGGTATCCAGCTACTTTCTCATTCTGAGTGGGATACAGGTGCCCTAATTCTACTGGAGATCAAAGGTCTTAATGATTTTCCTTTCAGGGAATGGCATGGACAGGTCAGTTTACAATTTGGGCCAAGTGGGCTCCCCCACTTGAACGAAGCAAGCTCACCAGCATTGCGGGCTCAGGTAAGGATGTGCATATGGATGACAGCTTTGTAATCTGCTTTGCCCCCAGACGACGACGCATCTTCCCTTCTCTGCATGGGATGTTTTGGGGGGAGAGGGAGAAAGTGTTACCCAGAAATTTGACAATGTGAGACAGTTACATAACACCTGTGAGAGAAAGAAAGATACGTCAGTGCCATATATCTACTAAGGCTCAGAAGCAAGAGGCCACTGTGAGCTTGGGTAGTCAGCAAAGCATTGTCAGAAAATGTCTGTAACTTAAATCGGCATAAATGCAAAAAGATCAAGTAAACTTAGGGGCGCCTGGGTGGCTGAGATGGTTAAGCATCTGCCTTTGGCTCAGGTTATGATCTTAGGGTCCTGGGATTGAGTCCCCTGAAGGGATCTCTGCTCATTGGGAAGTCTTTCTCTCTGCCCCTGGCCCCTTCATGCTCACACTCTCTCTCTCAAATAAATAAAGTCTTTTAAAAAAAAGATCAAGTAAGCTTATATAATATTTACCCATGGTGTATAAACACTATTTTGGCAAAGATATACACGTGAGAATTAAGACTATCAGATTTCACAGTGGTAAGGAGAGAAATCAGGCTGGAAAGTTGAGTTTAAAGAGCCCATGTGATTTCTGAGCTAATCTTCACAGCACCTCTCTGATAATTAACAATTTTTAAACTCTCATTTTACAAAGGAGGGAATTAACATATGCAGAAATTAAGTAAATTGCCCAAATACCAATAGCCAGCCTGTGACAGAGCTGAGATCTGAGCCTAGGCAGTTTGACCCCAGAGCGCACTCTCAGTTGCCCCGCCGTCTGCCTCTCCAGGGCATGTGATCAGATCACACCAAGGACTTAAATGATTTTATCACTGCCATTTGCCCCAACTGGTAGCACTGGAAGTGTATACTTGCAGAATAGAAGTGAGGTTCCCTCAAGCCTCTCACTCCCAGCTCCAATGTACAGCTGCATCCTACAGATGCTTTTTACTCCAAAGCAACCCTCCTGCATTCTGGCTCCTTCCATTGCAGTTGTCCTGTCTTCTCTATCTATAAATGCTCTTGATGAGGGAGCAGAAGGCTAGCGGAGGACAAAGCACAAGCTGACAGCCCACAACTCCCACTCCTGTGTGGGATATGTGTGATATTCTTCCAGGAAGCCCCCAACTATCTTAATGTTAACGCCTTGCTAGAGGAGGAAAAACAACCTTGACTTGACAATGGCAAGGTCTCTGGTATCTGGTTGGTCCTCTTTAGCATATGAAAGTCCTTTTGAAAACCTCCCTTTGCCTCACCTCCCCCAGCCCCACAGTATATAATCAGCCTCCCCTCCCAACCCCGGGGCAGCAGCTCTTCCTGCCCACGGGTCCTGTCTCCGTGCTTTACTAAAACCACCATTTTGCACCAAAGATGTCTCAAAAATTCCTTCTTGGTCGTCGGCTCCGGACTTCACGCCACCAAACTTCACCTATATTCCAAAACCACATCACTCTCAGCTAGTCTTCTCTCTCCTCAGCTTTGTTCCCTGCAGACTTCTCTTCCCATCAAAGCCAAGTTACCTCCTTAAAGCACAGATAAGGCATCTTTGCTCACTTGCTTGGACTTCAATGCGTTCCTCCATGACTGCAGACAAAAATGGATCTCCTTATTGCGTGGATACAAAGATCGGCTGCTATATGGTCCCAATCTGCTTTGCCACTCAGCATCCCTCTGTAAGCAAGGCTCACGTCACACCACCTACAATCTGCACTTACCTTCTCTCTGGCTCTACTATCCTGGCCCATTTTCCTGGAAGGTCCTCTACTCCTAGCTTCTTTTACCCAAAATCCATCCATTTCACTTCTTAGCTCATGTAAACAATTTGTAAGCCTCATTGTCAACTTCAACACTCTCCTCTTGTATACATCCATAGCATACTATAGTTGATTATTGTAGCTGTATTCCACATCCCTCTTTTCCCCCGAAGTGCAGATTAAGACCCATTCATGGGTCATAAAATTAATGTAGTGGGTCAAAACCAGTATTTAAAACAAAACAGAATAGAACAGAAAATGTTGGAGTGCATTACACATGGTGAGTCTAAGTATTGACTCATGAAACTTTTGTTTGAGTTTTATGCATGTGTATGTATTTGTGTATGTTTAGTGTCGCCACGTAAAATGCGTTTCTTATTGTGGATTTCTGTTAAATATGTTCAAATTCCAAAGTCTACACTATATTATATTTCTAATAGTGAATTTCGCTCATGCTTTTCTCTCCAGCTGGACTGAAGTCTCCTTGAGGTCAGAGACTGTATCTTATTAATCTGTGTAAGACTTTTCTTTCCTGTCCTCAACCTCATATTGCACCCTGCCAGAATGCAACTCTGATTCTAAGGAAACACTGGTGGGCTATGATTGCAGAGTTTCTATGACAAACTAAGGGATTTGTACTGGGCTCATTGGTGTTAAGGAGCTCTTGAAGTGTCAGGAGGCATACCATTCTTGTTTATCAATTCTAAGTACTTCACATGATGTTACTAGGGGAGATCTGTGAACAGGAAGAAATACTCTCCTCACTCAGTAATTCTACGTTTGCCTCCAGTCTGTTGGGACAATGTCCAGGGAGGCCACTCAATCTCAGCCCTTTGCTGTCTTCATAACGTGCCTTCTTTGTCCCTCTTCTCTTCAGGGGCAGCGTTTGGGTCCTTCATCATCCTCTGCGTGGGGGGACTAATCTCACAGGCCTTGGGCTGGCCTTTTATCTTCTACATCTTTGGTGAGTCATTTTCCCCTGAATCCCAAGCCCTCTGTTTGCCAGCCGTTTGGTTGGATGCCCACATTACCTGTCACCCATTCCCATGTGAGAGAGAACGTTGAAGATTGGTAGCTCCCTCCCTCCAATCTAGGAGATGACTCTGTGTGGTGTTGACATTTGAGGGACTGGGAATGCAGCCTTCCCCTCCCACCCCAGGCATCTTCTGTAGAATCTCCACCACCACATCTGAAATGCCAGGTCTAGTTGCCTTGTGGTTAAAATGTCAGTGTCACCAAAAGTTGCTGGAATACACCTTAAACATGCCTTCATATTTTATTGTAATTATTATTTCTGCCAAGATGCCCTTAACCTATGCTCTACCAGGCAAGTCTTGCAAAGCTTGTTTAAATGCACCCTTCCAGGGGTGCCTGGGTGGCTCAGTTGGTTAATTGTCTGACTCTTGTTCTTGGCTCAGATCTTGATCTCATGGTCGTGAGTTTGAGCCCCTCACTGGGCTCCACACTGGTTGTGGAGCCTACTTAAAAAAAAATGCATCCTTCCCTAGGGAAACTTCCGGGGCTTATCACATCAGATGCAGTCTTTTACCTTCTTCAAATGACAGATCTCAGCAATGAGACACATTTCTGTTCTATTGTTATAACCAAATGATGTCATTCAATATGGTTCTGGCTTGTATGGCTCTCTCATTAATGATGTTAATCCCAGGTCATCTTTGGTCCACACGTGTTAATCAGGTATTGTCAAGAAATATTTCTTCTGGAAATTCATAATGAACGTATTGTTTGAATACAAATAACATTGTCTTTTGCAAATGTGCTGGAAATTTTGCTTTGCCACACTGATTTTCTGGCAGGTTGTTTCGTGTGTGTATGACTCCTCTGTTCTCCAATCCTGACTACTCAGATCTTCCAAAATAAGACAGTAACGTGTGTAATAAGAAATTGCTGTTAATGACACATAACACTATAAACCACTGGAGTCCTAAGAGTAATTAACCAGCTATGCAATGGTACATTCATGCTCAGTTCTCTCCAAAGGGCTCTGACGTTGACAAATGGCACTCTAAATTTGAGAGGTGGTATCTGGAGAGCTTTTAAAAGGAGATTTGTAGGGGCGCCTGGGTGGCTCAGTTGGTTAAGCAACTGCCTTCAAGCTCAGGTCATGATCCTGGAGTCCCAGGATCGAGTCCCGCATCGGGCTCCCTGCTCGGCTGGGGGTCTGCTTCTCCCTCTGACCCTCTTCCCTCTCGTGCTCTCTGTCTCTCATTCTCTCTCTCTCAAATAAATAAATAAAATCTTAAAAAAAAAAAAAAAAGGAGATTTGTAGAAGCACCTGGGTGGTGCAGTCTGTTAAGTGTCTGACTCTTGGTTTTGGCTCAGGTCATGATTTCAGGGTCCTGGGATCAAACCCCACATTGGGCTCTGTGCTTAGCAAGGAGTCCACTTGAGATTCTCTCTCCCTCTCCCTCTGCCCCTCCTGCTTGTGCTGTCTCTCTCTCTCTCTCTCTCACTCAAATAAATAAATAAATCTTTTTTAAAAAACAGAGATTTGTAAAAGAATTGAAATAAAGAAGCAGGCAAGTTTAGTTCCTTATGATGGAATAACCATGAATTGATAGGTGTGTTTTGAGGGGGATGTGGGCCACATCAGAGGAAACTCCCTTCTCCCAGCACAGAAATCTACCCCAAAATTAACGGGGTCCCGGCTTCCCAGGTAGCATTGGCTGTGTCTGCTGTCTCTTGTGGTTCACGGTGATTTATGATGACCCCATGCATCACCCATGCATAAGCGTCCGGGAAAAGGACTACATCGTGGCCTCACTGGCTCAACAGGTATGGTGCATCCCTCCTACCTGTGGACCATGCGGAGGCCCCTACGGCAGGGTGTGGGGCTCATGGGAGAGGCACCCGCACGCCTGTTCTAACCCCACGTTGATTAGATATTTCCTTTCAGTCCAGTTCTCCCAGACGATCTGTCCCCATAAAGGCTATGGTCAGATGCCTACCACTTTGGGCCATTTTCACGGGGTTTTTCAGCCATTTCTGGTTATGCACCATAATCATAACATACCTGCCGACGTACATCAGCTCTGTGCTCCACGTGAACATCAGAGATGTGAGTATCCTTCCGGTGCTTCTATGGAAACGATAATGGCAATAAGGAGAAATAGTTCCACGATGCCTACTGCACTCTGGCCTTGCACATAACCACTCATTTAACCTTCACAATGACCTTGAGAAAGGCATGTAATGATTCCTATTGTCCAGGCATGGACCTGGGGACATGGGAGGTCAGCTGATGTGCCTTGGATTGCACAACCACTGAGTGGCCCAGCAGCTGCAAGAGCTGAGTCCTCAACTACTGAACACCACCACCACACCAGCCGATTCTTCAGTGTCCCTTAGAGATTAATAGCACTTTTCTCCCTGAGACCAGTGTAATGCCATGTAACTGGCCCTCTTACCTGAGGCGGTGTTCTTCTTCTGTGGAAAATAAGAACTTTTAACTTCCTAAAAACCACTCAGTATATCCGGGGGTGGCTAACAGTTGTCTGTGGAACTGATAAGCATTGGGGCCATCTGCACATCTGCACTCGTCGTACATGTTTCCTTCCTGCAGAGTGGGGTTCTGTCCTCCCTGCCCTTCATTGCTGCTTCGAGTTGTACGATTCTAGGAGGCCAGTTGGCAGATTTCCTCCTGTCCAGGAACCTTCTCAGATTAATCACTGTACGAAAACTCTTCTCATCCCTAGGTAAGGATAGGTGCATGGGCTTGCTTAACTAATCCCTTTTCCCACACCTGGTCTGAGAGGGGGCCTGATGGTGCGTCTCATTGCCCAGGGCTCCTCCTTCCATCGCTATGTGCCATGGCCTTGCCCTTTGTGGCTTCTAGTTACATGACAACCATTATTTTGCTGATACTCATTCCTGGAACCAGCAACCTGTGTGATTTGGGGTTCATCATCAACACCTTAGATGTTGCCCCCAGGTAAGACCTTTCTCCATTTGTTCCCCTCACCCGGGCCCTTTCGGAGGTGTTAGGCCTCAGCCTTTTTCTTGCAACTCTTTCATGTTATGACATGCACAAAATGATAGTACAATAATGACAAATAACTAGAAACGTCCGTACGTGGCCATGACCTATTATGGCATTTTAAGGACAACAGTTCCCAATCTCGGCCAGTAATCATTTAGATGAAAAGCGTTCCAAGCCTCCCCACCAGAGACGGAACTGTATGCTCTGGGAAAGGGCCCACACACGTGTGTTTTGGAAAAGCTTCCAGAGTGTTGATAATATCAGCTCTCCACATATGTATGGCCATGAGCCAAACCCTACTTGATAGGCGAATATTAACACATCTAATCCTCACAACTGCATGAGGTAGGTCCGATTGTTATCCTCACTCTAAAGGGGAGAAGACTGAGTCACGCCAAGGTGAAGTGACAGGACTGAGGTCACACAAAGGCAGAGCCAGGCTTTGGCCCCAGGCAGTTTGTTTGGAGTCTGCGGTCCTGGGCACTGCATGCACTGCCTGTCTTGCTGAGCAGCCTCGGGATGGGGGTGGCAGGTGGATCCTGGGCTCCCCAGAGACTGAAGTGGTCCCTGGTTGTTGACTTGGCAGAGAGGTGATTTCAGGGTTGGCAAACAGGCATTACCCCGAATGTCTTTAGGTAAACGAAACACTGCATTGGGCAAAATAACTTTGCTATTATAATTGAACTGCATTAAAGTTGAGTTGCTGAAAAGCCCCAGATAGCTTTCTACATAAAATCATCTGTAAAATCTTTGGCCCACAGGTATGCAAGCTTCCTCATGGGAATTTCAAGGGGATTTGGGCTCATCGCAGGAATCATCTCCTCCACGGCCACCGGATTCCTTATCAGTCAGGTTGGCCAGTTTCTTGAATGTCTGCAAGTGGCAGGTATTGTTTTAGGCCCAGGGATTCACGGCGGGGCCTCTGCTCTCCAGGATGGCGTGTTCTGACAGAGACAGCAAGCGTGGATGTCAATTCAGTCCCTCTATTCGCAGGGGACTCGAAATGACAGTCTATTAGGTCAGATTCCCCAGGGAAAGAAAAATATAAGCTGAACTTCTAAAAATGAATGGATGTTGGATGGATGAAAATGAGCAGTTCAGGTAGAGAAAAACAGCACCAATGAGCTCCTGGAGGAAGAAAAGCATGAAACGGTTCTGGGTTAGGACCAGAGTGAATGATACATGTCAAGGAATGGTAAGAGATACAGAGGAGCAGAAGGGAAAGATTATGAAGAGTCTGTTCAGATCCATTCTAATTAGAAACAATTACAAAATGGAAGCATAAACGGTCCCAAGGCCAGTTTAAATAAAGGGAGGTGAGGTCATGGAGACAAGAGCATGGCTGTGAGCATGCGCCACGAGGCTCACTCAGTGTGAAGTGTGGGCTGGGAGGACAGAAGGAAAGCAGAGCCAGGCTGGGATGGCAGGATGACAAGAGTCAACTTACAAGAAAGTTTTATCTTTTTTTTGAGAGAGAGAACGGGGTGGCGGAGGGAGGGCAGGGGAAGAGGGAGAGGGAGAGAATCTTATGTAGACTCAGTGCCCAGCCCAGAGCCCAACACGGGGCTCCATCTCACAACCCTGAGATCACAACCTGAGCTGAAATCAAAAGTTGGACGCTTAACCAACTGAGCCACCCAGGCACCCCAACTTACAAAAAAGTTTTGTTTCTTTTTAACACATCTCTATGTGATCTAGTTTCCAGGTTCATTTTCAACCAAATTGCTAGGAATCTGCTGTGATTCTAATGCCAGAAATGAACTATGACTTACCAGGCCTGGGTGAGGAGGATCATTCCAACCAAATATGACTCACGTTATATTGAGAGGCCCATCTAAGGGGTGTTACACTGATGTCAACAACCAAAAACACCTAAACAGAGAGAACACAAGGATAAGAGCTTAACAATGTCACTTTAGGCATAATTCTAAATGAGTAATGTGGTATTTTTGTGAATGCTGAGATCCAGATTTCTAGAAAGACGCTAGTGTAGGTTAATTCATTTTGGTTTAAAGAAAAATCCATCTTGGGCACTTGGGTGGCTCAGTTGGTTAAGCAACTGCCTTCAGCTCAGGTCATGATTCTGGAATCCCAGGATCGAATCCCGCATCGCGGGCTTCTCCCTCTGACCCTCTCATGCTTTCTCTCTCTCTCATTTGCTCTCCAATAAAGAAATAAAATCTTTAAGAAAAAAGAAAAATCCATCTCGACCCAGAACCCAATGTTCATTTTAGAGTCATTCTGTCTCCAACAATTTCATAAAACTTTCTTTGATAAGTTAAGATGTTTAGTGGCTATTGCAGATCACTCCTGCTATACTTGGAGATCAATATTGCGATACACAAAATGGAGGATTTCTAGAGCTGGTGGGGAAGGAGCCGTGAGACTGATAGTTCTGTGTTTTCTGCCTCCAGGATTCTGTGTCTGGATGGAGGAATGTCTTTTTCCTGTCTGCTGCCGTCAACATGTTTGGCATGTTTTTTTACATCACATTTGGACAAGTAGAAATCCAGGACTGGGCCAAAGAGAAGACCCTCACCCGCCTCTGAGGATACTGAATTACAAACTGAAATGCAGTGCTGACCGTTAACTTTTGCGACGTTTTTTACGTGTCATCATTCTTCATATTCTTGGCCATAGGCTCAGCGGTTCTCAACTCTGGCTGCGTGTTGGATTTCCTGGGGAGTCTCTAAACCACACGGATGATGGGGCCGCCCGCAGAGACTCTGAATGAACTGGTCTGAGGGAGAGCCAGGGTGCCACAGGTTGTTAGACACGCAGCAGGGTTTCTAGCATGCAGCCAGGGTCGACAGCTGCCGGACACACTGGAAACGCCAATTCCGGTTGCCTTTGAAGTTTCCTCTTTGGAAAGTACTGGATGAATAAAAATCTATGTGAAAATAATCACTGATAAGTACCTTCATGGGGGTGATTATGGACACAGAGAAGACCTGCTAGGAGATGTAGTCATGCGTTATAGAGCTCAGCATGGAACAGAAATTTAAGGCTGTAATCCACAGAATTAACTTTTTTATTATTTGTATACATTGTGTGAAACATGGATGTTTATTTATGTGGCTAAATTCTATTAAAATTCACATGTTAAAATTAAAATAGACCATTTTCAAATTATTTAGATGAGGATTATTTCTGTCAGCTGAAACAGATATCTACTTATCCTTAGCTAGATTCCAGGGAATTAATGACCAGGAAATGGCCAGGCAGAGAGTAAATGAATGAGGTTAACTAGAAATCAAGGGAGAGAAAAGACAGAATTGAAAGGCTCAAGGGGAGGCAAGATGGGCACTTTCAGAAAGTATAAGGAGATAGTTTGGACCATGTAATGAAAATTGAAGGGAGGCAACAGATGATCCAAATGAAATGATGATTTATAAGGAGAAGAATACTGAAGGTATAACAAGATGGAAGAAAACATAGAATGACTTCACATACCATAGAAGTTCCTCTTTCGGGATTGAAAAAGATCGTTTGACCTTCTTCCTATTTTCCCAGGACTCAGATAGTCATCACTGTCTCCAACAGGAATTCATTGTGGTTCCTACTTCTTAAAACACATCCTCTAGGCTGTGAGAGCTCATACACAGAGCTGACGCTGGTTTTGCCGCAACTGTTCTAGAAGAAAAATTCCTGCCATCTTTAAAAGCCCCACAGAACCACCGGGATGGAAAAGAATCTCCTAACGCATATCAACAGGTATTTTTTAGCAGGTGTTTCAAAGAAAACAGATGGCCAGGCTCTGAGGATGATGTTAAGATGAGAACACTCTGGCTCTGTCCTCTGGGTATTTACAATATAGAAAAGAAGGGGAGTTTGTAGAAAACGAAAAGAAGAGAAAAAGAGAAGAGTCGTAAAATGGATGGGCAAATTAAATACAGGAAAAAAAGAATAAAAAATGGCAGACAACCCAACAGAAACATGGGCCAATGTCTCGAAAAGGGACTTCATGAAAGAGAAATTCTAAGTGACCTAAAGATATAAAAGGTGGTCAACTTCACTAGACATTAGAGAAATGAAAATCAAAACCACCGCGAGATAGCACCACGCACTTCAACAGAATGGACAGAGAAAGTGAGAGAAGACGGAAACAAAGATTGGCAAGGGTGTGGAGCAACTTATACTCTCACTCACTGCTCACGAGTGCCAGTTAGAACCTCTGGAAGCTGCTTGGCAACGTCCCCTAAAGCCAAATGTAGGCATTCCAGTGACAGACACTTCACTTAGAAACGTCCCTACACATTCAGAACAAGATGTGCAACAACGTTCGCAGTAGCCCAACGGGAAACAACCCAATTGTCTGTCAAGAGAAGAATGAGTAAATCAGTAATGGTCTATTCACAAAGCAAGGCGAGTAAGGACACCCCAGCAATCATGGATCTCATAGATGCAGTATTGAGTGAAAAAAGACGAACAGTATCTTCTTTCGAACACTTAAGGAAAGGTTTTCAAAACAGACAAAACTAGTTTATCCTATTAAAAATCAAGTTAGGGCTTCCCCTCGGGTGGAGGTGGTAGCAGTGACGGGATGGGGGATGTAATGGAGGCTCCTGGGCGCTGGCATCTCCTATGACTTGGGTGCTAGTCACATGGTGCTTTCACTCTGTGGAAAGTGGACATTTATGTAGGTAAAAAGTAAAACATTTACTGAAAACAAATCCAATGTCTCATTCGTCTCAAAGCCTCTCTTCTGTCTTGGGCTTAGGTCTGATCAATGGAGCAGGTAGGAAGGAGCCCCTTTCACGTTCTTCCTGGCTGCCCCCCTCCTCCTCCTCCGCGGGACCCTCCAGCATCAGAGCAGAAGGGAAAGCAGCCGGGCAATCGATGCTGTCAGCTTTTGGATCACAGTCCAAGTTCCTAAACAGCAACATGAATGAGCTCAGGCTTCCCACGCATGCCCCTGGAAGCATCCGTTGGCTCGAAGGTAAGAGCAGTGGTCCTGTACGTCCAGGGTTTTAGAGCAGCTGCTACGATTGATTCCTGACAGACAACATCTCTGCGTCAGGGACGCTGTAGTTACTGTTCCCCATCTGATGGTTTGAAGAAGGGTTACCATTTACGGCTCCCAGGGGCTTCAGAGTAGGTGCAGCTGTGAGTTGATCCCAAGCATCTCCAGCCAACCCCCTTCCCTAAAAAGCTTTTTCTAACATTAAGTCATGTGAATTAATTCACTTTTCTCAAATCGTTTATCTACATCTATCTAACAATGATATGAGCTGCTTTTTCTCTTTTGACTTAAATAGTATGAATTATATGAATATATGTCTTCATGTTGAGCAAACTGTACCTTGAGTATTCTTTCGATACCATCGGGTTTGACTCACTACTAGTTTATTTAGGACATGGCTGTCCTATTGATATATGGCATTGGTTCTGAATGCACACGTGTCATGTCTGGATATGAAGCTTATGCTGATTTCAAGAAAAGAATGAAGAACTCTTTAGTGCCCAATAATCTGGAAAAAAATAGAATGGAAATTGTATTATTGCTTTTATTATCTGAGGGCTTGAAAGCATTGCTTGTAAAACTATGTAGGCGCAAAGCCATTGTGAGGAGACTCTTTGGATAACTTTCTCAGTTTCCTTCATGGTTATGGGCCTGTGAAGGGGTTCTGTGTATACTTCCATCAGTTTTGACAATTTATGTTATCTTGGAGGATCATTCATTTTATACATAATTGAAAACATATTTGCAAGATATTCAAATGTTTTATCAAATTATCTTTTTAATAATATATTCATTTTTTCTGTATCTGAGGTGTGAGCTTCTTTGGGACTCTGACATGAGGCGTGGGTGCTTTCTTTCTGCTTCTTCATTAGACAACTTAGTGATTTATTTATTTTAAAGATAGTTGTCTTTTTTTTTTTTAAGATTTCTTTATTTATTATTTAGGGACGAGAGGGGCAGAGGGAGAGGGAGAGAGAGAATCTCAAGCAGACTTCCCTCTGAGTGAGGAGCCTGACATGCAGCTCGATCTCATGACCCTGAGATCATGACCTGAGCCAAAATCAAGGGTGGGACACTTAATTGACTGAGCCACCCAGGCACCCCAAAGATAGTTGTCTTTTTATTTTAGAATCTGTTGGCTTTATCTTTTATCAGTCTTACTTCCTATTTCCTTTTGTTTTACTTCTCATAAATTTTGTTTTGAATACTTAATTCGTTTATTTTCATTTACCTTTATTTAATCATGGAGAGAACTTAAGCCTCCAAGGACTTCTCCTCTAAGTCCGCCTTGGTAGGAAGATTACATTTTGCTGTGTTGAGCCCCCAAATTCATTGTTTTCTTAATGCTTTATTTCTTAAGGGAGTAACTCATGGAGTAAAACAAGCATCTGTTGACTCCTACCAGATATGCATGAGGAAACTAGTCACTGAGACACCCGGACATCGCACCCAAATACAGTCCCCTTGGTTTCATTACTGTTCTCTGAATTTGTGTCTAACTTGTGGCAGTTAATGTATTAGGGTTGCATTAAGTCCTTTCCATACCAGAATTATATTCTGTTAAGTATCGCAATTGTCACTGTGATTTGGATGTACTTCAAGGTCCCCTAGGGTGAGGCAGGCCAGGTGCCCAAAATTTAAGGAGACATTCTTTCTCAGGCTTGGGCAAGCACAGAATTGGCCCAGGAGAGTGAGCATCCCTTCTTTGTCACGTCCTGGGCACCTCTCACTTTTTCCTTAACCTAGTTCTGGCCACCGACTTTTTTTTTTTATGACCTCCCTCTTCCTCCTTCTTTTTCTCCTCATAATATTCCAGTGGAGATTATTTTGGAAAACTATTTGGATAATCCTCTGAGTTCCAGAATAGCAGAGAATTTCTTTCTTAATATGCCACGCTATCATTATGGAGCCTAAATACATTAAAATATTAAGTTAGCCAGGAAAATTTTTGTTTCACAAAAATTTCCAATCACTATTGACTTCCTGCGAGTCTCTTCTGGTATCTAATGCAATAAGGATTAGCCAACTGGTTAGCCAACTAATTTTTGTAGGACAGGTGTATGTAGGTAGGTGTGATAGGGTTCTCTCTTTTCCCTGAAACTCGATACTTTCACCAAGAAGTTCAAGGTGTGAATCACTTTCAATTTGATGTTGCCTTGAATATCATGAGTAATTTGATTTTTGGCTAGTGGTCTTGGAATTTCTTTCAATTTTTTTTTTAATTAATGATTCTTCTCTATTTGTTAAGAATCCCTCATCTATTTATCTGTATGCTAGAACCTTGTTACCTATCTTCCAGTTTCTGCTGACTTCATCCTTGAATCTTTTACTTTGCTTTCTCCCTGGTGGAAGCACACCGACACATATCTCAAGCTCTTCTCCAACTTCTGTAAGTTCCAAATTATTTCTTAAAATTGCCTGAAAATATGCCGATGTCCACATTTTTCCTCTTCCCATTTCTTAAAAAAAGAAAGGCATGCACACCTTTTTGTGAGCCGATGTCTAGAGTAAATACCTCCAGCTTGTCAACAAAGGGATAATTCCAAGTATCAGGTTGTTAATGATTAATACATTCACCTAGCTCTTGGTTTTCCTGCCTTTCCTGGCCTGTTGTGTGTGTTTTTATTATAGGTGAAGGTTGACCAGGGCTGGAATGTTCTGAATTCAGAGCAACAGAGCAGGTTAGGGAACCAATTCTTTGAAGTGAAGCTGGGATATTTTCCCAGTTTCAAGATATATTTGATAAAATTCTCAGATAAAAAATTATGTGGTTATGTCTAGATTAGATATGAATTTTGCAATAAGGTGGTTCAAACCTCTATTAAAATCAAATCTTGTCATGAAATGTTTACTCTAATTGTAATCATTTCTCCTCTTATTTCATCTTATAAAATGTTTAATGTATTCTTTTATTTATAAAACAACTCATTTATATTTTTGATGAAAAGTGTTAGATGTCAAGTTAAAAATGTTCAAGGAGGTAGCTAAAGTTTTCAAAATTCTTTTATGCGGTACACAATCAAAAGAGTTTGAAGACTGTTTCTCTCTATAATGGTCTACTTTTAAGCAGTATCCATTCTGATGCTTACTATTCCTGGTTTTCTTTAAAACTTTCCGTAGCGTTATTAACTAGAGTCTCTCTTTCATAGAACCTACCCCCTTTTCCTCTCTGCAATGTCATATTCTGATTTTTATAACTTGCTTCGTAGAATATATATTTGTTTTGAGTCCTTTCCCAAAGTTTTAGGAATTTACTCTTCCTCCTGTGAGAAAATCTCAAGAAAAATGTGTCCATTCTCTGAAGTCCATGGTACTGATTTCCTTTTTCATATTGAGAATTAAAAAAAAAAAAATGTCTGTGTTCCTGAGGATTTGGGGTTGTAGTTACAGAAATCAACTGGATCATTTATGCCACCGTGGATTTATTCAAAGAAACCGAAATGGGGCTACTCCAGGGATCAAAGTGAAACCCAAAGAAAGGTAGCTACAGAAGTTTGCTCCCCTGTTGAAAGAAATGGTGTTGACTTCTAAATTCTCCAGTCTCCCGTCCCTCTCCTCAGTATTTAAGGTCTCAGGAGAGAATTTAATTGGTGGAATTTAGGTCAAGTGCTGGTTCTTTGGCTTTAACAGAGCCTGAGGATCTGAGGGGCAAAGTCTCAACTGACCCCTTCAGCTTCCAGAGGGAGGTCAGAACACCATGATTCACCATTATAATATGTTCTCACACAATGGGAAAGAGATAATTCCCCAAAATAAAGTTGTGATACTAGAAAGAAGGGGTAAGAAATCTTGGGAATAGGTTTATATGACATCTATTTTGTTTCCTTTTTAATGATTGTGGAAGAGAACCAGTTCCATCTGAGACAGCTGCTTGCCAAAATAAAGTGAGGATGGTTTCTCCTTCAGAACCGCCCCATGCTGCTCTGGATGCCACTACAATTCTTAGGACCTGAGCTCTGCCCTAAGTGATGTCAGTTTATGTAATGATTAATTCATGTTAGTGAGTATGCAGAGGTTGCTGACTGCATGGACATATCCATCCAGAACGTAATGGCTTCCCGTTTGTGTGGAAACCACTTTCCAAGTGGTCATGTCTAGTTACTTTTCTGAAAGCAGGGGAGTAGTCTCTCCCTGTTGATATGTGACTCTTCAGTTCCAGAAAGTGCCCCCTAGTTTTAAGGGTGAATCATTCCCGATGGTCCAAGGACCCACTCCACTTCTACCCCCAGCTCCTGGGAACCCAGCAGAGAAATTGGGTGCCATAGACATAGAAGTCTCCAGTGAAGCAGAGAGGTTGGGCATCATTGAAATTGGTGTACAATATCCTTACTTACAACCCTGTTATCACCCAGGAGCTTGAAAAAGCCAATTTGGCATTTGGAGCTATAAATTTTGTTGGGGTTCTTGGAAGCAATCCTGAGGAATGACTGTTAAGCCATCTCATTGTGTGGTACATGAGATGTTGCCACTCCAAGGTTGGACGTAAATGGGTCTTCGCCTTCACACACAGATATAAGGAAGAACTAAAATGTGTCAAACAGGTTCAGATTAGTGACCTAGAAAACTATTTGTAAGTAAGAGACAATGAAATTGAGAAACTCTTCCTCTTATACAGATATCATCACTATTCAGATGTTTCTTCAAAGTCAATTATTATCAATCTTTATGAATCTTTTCAACAGTAATTTAATAGTTTCTTCTCAAGACTAGCCTTTCATCTTCAGGTTGATGCTCTCCATGTCCTCTCAGAAAAAGATGGGTTGTCTTGTAGCCTACCCTCTGGATGGGATTATCTTTTTTGTTCTTCATTTATGTGTGCTTTGAGCAATTTCTGTGTGTCTCTGAGTGAGGTGCTGGGGGCCCAGTGATAAGTGATAACCAGTGTTGTCCTTGCCACGGAAGTCGACATCCTAAATGGGGACTCATACCCACATTCCAAAGATATATATATCCCATGCCTGCTGTAAGCCTACTCAGTCTAGGGTAGTGAAAAACAGATACAATCCCTGTCCAAAGAAAGGGAGCAAGGCAGTCAGTAAGTAAACTACATATTGGGTGGGGGTAATAGACATTATGGAGAAAAATTAAGCAGGGAAGGAGGACTCACTGAAAAAGAGATATTTGGGTAAAGTCCTAGAGAGGGGAAGAGAAACAGGGGAATGGGCTTTGGAGGAAGAGCACTTGGGCAGATGTTAAATAGTAAATGCCATCATCAATCCCGTATTATAATTAGGATGAGCACTGGGAATGCAGTGTAGAAGGACAGAAAAGATTGGAGGGAACACCACGTGGTCATGAAAGACCTCATCAAGAAAGTGACATTGACTTGAGCTGAGCTCTGAAAGTTAGCAAGCATTACTCTATAAAGAAAAATAGTGAGTATGTTCCAGGCAAAAGAACCAGCATGTATGAGGAGAAGATGAATAATAAAAATGATAATATAATATAGCCAACATTTATGGTGTGCTTATTATAGGCCAGTTAATTCTCACAACCCCCCCCCCCCAGTGGCGAGGGAGCATTATTTACCCTCATTATATAATGAGGCAACAGAGACAGAAAAGATATCATGTAGTAAGATTTAGAATACAGGCAGTTTGGTTGGATCTTAATGATCAGGAAATCTTGGAAGATGCGAAATGGTGCTTTTCAGAAATCGAAGATAGCCGTGATTTTGAGAAACACATAAGTTGACACCATTACTGAAGTTAATAGCTTTTCATGCAGGGTGGTGAGAGCTTTCTTAATGTGTGCCCAGTGTTTTAAGGGAACTTATAGAAGAATAGCAAACAGCTAGGAGAAGATTTGATCCAAGGCTAAAACATGCTTTAGTTAAAATGGTTCCACTTACAAGACAGAAGGTCATTATTTGGCATTTGACTTCAATTAAAGGCTAATCAGATTGATTAATTAAAAGCTTCCAAAACACATTGGGGCACCAAGTAACCAGAGCAGGCACACTCTCCAGGTATGCACGCACGAGAGGAGTATCTGGGAGGCGGCCTGAGGCTAACCCCTACTTACCTTGCAGGTTGCTCCATTTCTGTCCTAAAATCAGTAAGTCCCCAGTTGATCAGCTTATCGAGAGCCCTAACTAAACACCAGTCACATTTGGAAGGGACTGCTCTCAGTGGGCAGTTGCCTGACTACACTGTGAGATGAATAGGCTCTATGCCTGGATCCACCATAGCCAGCTCTCCAGAGTTCCTGGAGCACGGAAGGGACCTCGGCACCCTAGTAAGGTGAGAGGGTTCTCTTGTCTGTGTTACAGTCGAAAACTCTCTTCTCTGGGTCTGGGCTTTTCTCCAGGACTCTCCACTAGTCACAGTATATACTCCCTGATTCCCAAGCCAGCCAGTCTTTCATATTCATTTCCCATTGCATGTGCTTTCCCACCTGGAAAACTCTTAGCAAAAACCCCCTCCCCTAGGATGCCAGGCAAATCAGTCACCCTAGATAGTCTTGTCACAGCTTATTTCAAAGTTCTCCACCTTCATTTGTTCTGTCTGAAGGTAAACTCCTGGAGGGTGGAAGCCACATTGTTCTTCTCGGTTCTTAACAAATAGCCTGACACCAAATGGATGTGGGATAACGACATTTTGAATGGTGACCAACTGTGAATATTTCAAGAATCCCTGGTGCTCTCTAAGTTTTGTACTTGCCTTAAATTTTTTCTGCATTGTGATTTCCAGCCAAATAAAAAAACAAGTGGGGTAAAAAAGCCAACAAGGAAAATACATATAATTAACAATTCTCGGTGTGTTAGGATGATGAATCTTGGGCAGTTTTTTCTGTTTCCCAAATTTATTTGAAATAGCAATAAAAAGAAAAAAATACATATATATTAATTTACTGAAAAAGAGATAGCTTGCCATCCTTTCTGTTAAAAAGAAAAAAAATACTTTTAATTGTCTCTGAAAATTACAAGGAGACATTACTCTGGTTTTTTCAAGAAGGAAATGAAGGACTGGAGAACATGACTAGGCAAAATTTGTTTGCTTTCATTTTGTTTGCTTGCTTTCTATTATCTGTTTTTGTAGGTTTGAGTTTCAAACTATGTGAATGTCTTACATGTTCAAAGTAATAAATTATATTTACAGTGGAGTTTTTGTTTCAAATTATGTAATATTCAGTACTGAAGAATTCTGAATTTTAGAGCTGACAAGTACTAAGAGGAGAGTTAGTAGCAATTATCTCATTTAAAATAATTTTTATTGAAGTATAATTTATATCCAGAAAATTACACATATTTGCAAGTCACATAGAGGTGGCAATTACAGGATGTTCATCATGTACAATTGAGATTTATCCAAAAAGACAAGAACTGTATAATCTCACTTATATGTGGAATCTTAAAAAACCAAATTCATAGAAAGAGAGTGGATTGGTGGTTGCCAGAGGCCGGGGGTGTGGGAGAAAGAAGACATTGGTCAAGGGGTTAAAAACTCTCAATTATGAGATGAATAAGTTCTGGAGATATAATGCACAGCAGGGTGACTATAGTTAACAATACTTGGGATGCCTGAGTGGCTCAGTTGGTCAAGCGTCTGCCTTCAGCTCAGGTCCTGATCCCAGGGTCCTGGGATCGAGCCCCACATTGGGCTCCCTGCTCAGCAGGGAGCCTGCTTCTCCCTCTCCCTCTGCTGCTCCCCCTGCTCGTGCTCGCTCTCTCTGACAAATGAATAAATAAAATCTTAAAAAACAGAACCAAACCAAACACACAATACTGTTGTACATACTTGAAGTCTCTAAAAGAGTAGATCTTAAATGTTCTTACCACACACACACAAAATGGTAATTATGTGAGGTGATGAATATGTTAGCTATTCTTATTGTGGTAATAATTTCACTATATATATATATGTCTCAAATCATCATGTTGTGTACCTTAAACTTACACAATGTTGCATGTCAATTATATCTCAAAGCTGGAAAAAATATAGATAATGTGACTATTTCAGGTCTACTAACAGTCAAGGGAAGTTCTAAAACATTATCAATTTTAAGTTGCCTATGGATTTCAGAAATAATAAAAGTGATACAATGTGTGACTAAGAACCAATTAAATATTCTTTCAGTGCAGCCTCTTAAGTACACCCAGAATTTCATAAAAACTGCAGTATAGGAGAGAAACATGCTTGTTTAGACATATTCCAAGAAGACAAAAGACCAATTCTGAAACATTTGTGTGGTTTAGGCTTTCTCTATGCAGTTGTGTCAGACTAAAGGTCTTGAAGCTAAATTTCTCAGAGAACAGGTGTGAGCCATTGATGAGAAAAGTGTATTATTTTTTCCCTTTCTTTAATCACAAAATAAATTGAGGTAGGTGGTAGAATAAAGAGACAGAATGTAGAAATGGGCATATAGACACAGATGAATCTGGTAAAGAACAAAATGAAAACAAAGTTTAAAATTTAAAAACAGATGGAGAAACCAGTAAATATATGCATTACACCAATGCACACAATAAAAGCAAAGAGGTTACATGACCGAGCAATCATTTGAGAACATAACGTTTTTGAAAGACTAAATTAAAAATGGCACCATTTACTGTGAAGAATATGTTATAAGTGCATTAAACGTGGGAAACTATTAACCTAAATGAAATATAAAAACTATGTGCAGCAGAGGACCTTTTAAAACTTTTTTGACAATATCACACAGTAAGATATATAGTATTTTATTTCCATCAAATTATACTCATAAACACAAACGTAACTGAAAAAAAAATATTTCTTTTTTAAAGATCTATTTATTTATTTTGGAGAGAGAGTGTGGGGGGAGAAAGGGCAGAGGGAGAGAGAGAGAATCTTAAGCAGACTCCAAAATGAGCCCCATGCGGGGCTCTATCTCACCACTGTGAGATCATGACCTGAGCCGAAATCAAGAGTTGGACACTTAACCAAATGCCCCACCCAGGCATCCCAAAACAGAAATATTTATAAAACAGTTACCTTTATTACATGAGATATATTCTGAGATTTTCAATTCTATTGAATAAAGCCTTGGTCTATCCTATTATATTTCATCTTTCAAGAAGGTTCTTCATAGCCATGCAAATTGATTTCACTGGTATGTCAAGAATCATTCTTCACTCTACTCTGGATCTATGGTGACAGCTAGCCAGAACCCTACAGGTGGTCACAGGCACGTATCAGACAGGCCCAGCTAATGGGAGAGCTCTACCAGAGCCCCAGCCCTGGTATTATGTCCAAGAGCTGGGGATGCAACTGGAGCTGGGCCAATAAGAGTCCTTCATGAGACTCTCTGATCTGGAGCCTCGACAGAACACCTTTTCTTGTCTTATGGTGAAGATGCAAGGGTAAGGTTCCAGACTGCCAGGCAAAGGGTTTTTCCCACTGGGAGACTAAGAGAAGGAAAGTGATGTGTAAGAAAACAGTAGAAATGAGAGTCTGGGGTGTGGGGGGAGGAAGAGAGAGGAGGAGGGAGAGGAGAGAGGGAAAGGAGAGTGAGGGAGAGGGCAGGAGAGAGGCAGAGAGATGTGAGAGGAAACGGGAACCAATGGGGTACAAATCCTGCCTTCCAGTCATGTGGTCTGTGGAGCTGTGCTCATTCACCCACTGCCCTTTCTGTCCCATCTGCTCTTCCACCCCAGCTGCTTTCTGTCCTGAAGCTGGGCCAACATGGCTTTCTGTGTGGTGCATCCACATAGGCCTGACATAGGAGCCCCAACCTTTCACCTGACACCATGAAAACCAGCCCCAGCACAAGAGCCAGTGAAGTGATCTTGGCCTGCAATCCTGACCGTCCTCCTCCTTATGATGAGATTAACTTTGTTCTTAATCTCGCTCTGTCGTGGAAGGATACTCGGAGAATTAGGCAGAGGTAGAGAAGAAGCTTAAAATCCAGTGAAAGGATGGATTTTTGCTCTTTGTCGAAATAATATAAAAAAAACTAAAAGACAAGTTTATGGTTAAAGACCCACAGGGCTAGCCTTGTTAAGGAGCTTGGAGACACACCAGAGCATTCCTAATTTCATTTTTATGGGCACAGCTCTCCAATATTCGCCTCTGTGGCTATGAAGCCAGCCGAGGGCATGAAATGGGTGATTTGCTCTTCAAGGCTTCCTTATTTTCCTACTATTTTTCTAAAATTGATCATGATTACTACTTCCAAGGCCCTCCTTATTTCCCCACATCCTTACCAACAGTGTGTCATCAGACTTTTAGATTTCTGAAATCTGAATGGTGAAAATAGTCTTGCTGTTTTCTCTTACTATACATTAAGCTAAACATCCTTCCTTGAGTCGTCAAAATTGCAGCCTTTGAAAAGGTCTTTATCTCACCTGCATCCTTAAATTATAGTTTAGCTGTGTATAGAGTTCTAGATTGAGAAGAGTTTTGCCTCTTTTCAGAACAAAGTGTTTTTGCCTTTTTCAAAAGCAATTTCATGATATTATTCCATTGGTTTGGCTCCTCTTGTTGCTGATGTTAAAATCATAAATGTATTTCATGATACTAATTAAAGAAGAAAAGAATCACATGTCATTTAGTAGTTGCTAAGTGGGTAGTTGCTAATATTTTATATTTAATTTTAAAGTCTGTTAACATATGTCAAATAAGTCTGTGTATTATACTTGAGAAACTCAAATCCACTATTATTACTGTTTTTTTAAATCACTCTATCTGGCTATTAGACAATGCATTTTTAAAATTAATTAATTAATTAATTTTTTATTATCATGCTCAATTAGCCAGCATATAGTACATCATTAGTTTTTGATGTAGTGTTCAACAGTTCTTTAGTTGCATATAACACCCAGTGCTCATCACCACACATGCCCTCCTTAATACCCATCACCCGGTTACCCCATCTCCCTCACCCCCCTCCCTTCTGTAACCCTCGGTTTGGTTCTGGAGTCCAGAGTCTCTCATGGTTTGTTTCCCTCTCTGATTTCTTCCCATTCGGTTTTCCCTCCCTTCCCCCATGGTCCTCTGTGCTATTCCTTATGTTCTACATATGAGTGAAACCATATGATAATTGTCTTTCTCCAATTGACTTATTTCACTTAGCATAATCACCTCCAGTTCCATCCATGTTGTTGCAAATGGTGGGTGTTCATCCTTTCTAATGGCTGAGTAATATTCCATTGTATATATGAACCACATCGTCTTTATCCATTCATCTGTTGAAGGACATCTCGGCTCCTTCCACAGTGTGGCTATTGTGGACATTGCTGCTATGAACATTGGGGTACATGTGCCTCTTCTTTTCACTACATCTGTATCTTTGGGGTAAATACCTAGTAGTGCAATTGCTAGGTCATAGGGTAGTTCTATTTTTAGCATCTTGAGGGACCTCCATACTGTTTTCCAGAGTGGCTGCACCAGCTTGCATTCCCACCAACAGTTTAAGAGGGATCCCTTCTCCACATTCTTGCCAACATGTGTTGTTTCCTGACTTGTTAATTTTAGCCATTCTGACTGGTGTGAGGTGGTATCTCATGGTGGTTTTGGTTTGTATTTACCTGATGATGAGTGATGTGGAACTTTTTTCATGTGTCTGTTAGCCATTTGTATGTCTTCTAGACAATGCATTTTGAGAAGAAATTTAACTACTGAAAACAATAAGACAAAATAATCCCATAGTTGGTGTAGAAGAGTGACTCCTCTGTTGGCACCCTGGTGACTCAGCACATTCTCATGTGGGCCACACAGGTGGGACTCAGGCAGGGCTCAGCTGCACTCTGACCGGTCTCAGCAGAGTGCCCTGTAGTACTGCCTGGAACGTGCCAAGAGGGATTCATGAGGAACAGCCTCAGGCCATTTCTCATCACCCCTTGCCCTCACCATCTACATGGAAGTTACCTATATTGGGGGAGGCTTCTGTGAGGCAGTTTCTGCTCACCTGCCTCTCGGCTCCCAGGGAGGCATAGGACTTTCTCTCTCTACATTTTGGGTATAGATGCAGGCTATAAAACTGCTCGGCTACAGTTCAGTTTGCTCTTCAATGACAGACCAACCCACCACACTTGTGTCCTTTGTCATCTGGCCCTTCCAGGTCCCTGTCAGCCTGTGACACTAGGAAACCAGGAAGGTGACACCATGTTGATCTTGCTTCTGGAATCTGTATCAGCAACGAGCTGTTTAAATCCACTCGAGCTTATTGTCTTCCTCCTGACCAAATATATGAAAATGTGGTGCGCGTGCCTGGCAGGACCACTGTGCACCTGCTTAGAGACCACCTGACTGCTTGAAAGCCTGCTACTTGGAAAATTCTAGAGGAAAACCTGACAGACTGAAATGATAGAATTCAGCAAAGCAGTCAAATACATTAATGACAATACAATATTAGTAATATCCCTACATAGAAAAGTGGTGAGAAAATATGATGGAAAGATCCCTTATTATAATTTACACCTAGATAAGTTAATTTTACACCAGGTAGGATAATAGACATTTTAAAGTAGAAAGGATAGACTGGCTCAGTCGGTAGAACATCTGACTCGATCTCAGCGGTTGTGAATTTGAGCCTCATGCTGGGTGTAGAGATTACCTTAAAAATAAATTAATAAATAAGTAAAAGTCTTTTTAAAAAAAAGTAGAAAGGATAAAAGTTTTACTAAATCTGTCAACTTTACAGGACCCTGGACAGTCCACAAAGAGGTAACATCAAAGATATTTGTATTAGAAATACAAACACAGGGGCGCCTGGGTGGCTCAGTCAGTTAAGCATCTGCCTTCGGCTCAGGTCATGGTCCCAGGGTCCTGGGATCGAGCCCCACATTGGGCTCCCTGCTCACGGGGAGCTTGCTTCTCCCTCTCCTCCCTATCTCTCTCTCTTTCTCAAACAAATAAATAAAATCTTAAAAAAAGAAATACAAACATATTGATAGCTATGAACTGAAAATGTTGATGGCTCTGAAAAGAAACTTTGTTTTAAGTCATTCAAGTCCTCTTAACAGCAGCTCATTTGTGCAGTGCTGGGGTACTTGGTAATGGCCTTGATGTCCTCAGATAGAGCTGGCTTAGTCAATTCCACAGGCAGAAGCAGGCACACAGACAATTGGTCCAACACCTGTTATAATGAGCCAGGCGGGAAGCATCCCTTACTGTGTGCTTGTAGATACCTCTGACAAAATAGTTCTCAATACACAATGGCATTAGATGAAATGCCCATGTTGGACTACATCTGTTTCAAGATGTTATTAAACTAGATGGACAATTATTTGTCTTTAGAACATCTGTCCTGCAAATCTTCTGAGTTTTGGTGAAAGTTTTCTTAGAATCCTTTTTAGAGATAACAAAAAAATCTCTCTTGGAGTCATTTATAGAGATACTGAAATCCTTACATAAAGACCCAGGCATCATAAATCCAGCCTTCTACTACTTTGAGTAAAGAGAATGATGACATTTGATACCAAGTGGGATCTATTTACAGTTGTTGTATTCAAAGGAGGTATTGGTGCAACCCAGTCTCTGGTTGGATGAAAGCAAAGAATGACTACATGTAAATGAGCTACTTGAAATTCACTCTGATTGGATAGTATTAATACTTGGCATGAACCATCCAGGAAGCAAAAGGCAACCGGAAAGTTACACACTAGTAGCTGAGTGTGGTGCGACCAAGAGCGCTTTGAAAAGTGTTTGAGAGAGACTGACCTCCTAAATGGAAGTGCATGAGGAATGCTGCTGGCCTTGTTTGGATCATATATCCATCCACCTTCCCACAATCAATTGTTGGCAGAGACTGGGCCACCCTTAGATTGAGCAAGAACTCTTTGACCTGGAGGAGGAGAATGATCTTGGAAAACATGAGACCTGGGCCAAGTCCCCAATGTCTCCAGGACCGGGTGAAAACCTCAGTAAATTGGAAAATTTTGAAAAATGTATAGTTGGACTAGCATATTAGGAAACAGCTTAAACCGAGATAAAAGATTGAGAACATTATGAAGATGGTATTTAAACATTGAAGAAAAGCTGTAAACATGGCACAAGATGATATTTAAAGCCTCTAGCCAAAAAGTAAAGGACAGAGACCATCATTTCGTAAGTGGGACATTGGAGCCCATGAGTGTAGTACTTACTGTACGACCTTGGAAACAAAAAACTGCAAAAAGCCTATTTACTCATAAGGAAAGGTATTAAAGCTGAGAAAAAAATTGTGTTCATTTACTAGCTGACTGTGTAAATCAAAACCAATGAATTATTAGCGAAAAAGGCATTAACTAGAACTTTAATTTTAAAAACTAAGAAGGCTCTGGGCCCCTGGGTGGCTCAGTTGGTTAAGCGACTGCCTTCGGCTCGGGTCATGATCCTGGAGTCCCAGGATCGAGTCCCACATCGGGCTCCCTGCTCGGCGGGGAGTCTGCTTCTCCCTCTGACCCTCCTCCCTCTCATGCTCTCTGTATCTCATTCTCTCTGTCTCAAATAAATAAATAAATCTTTAAAGTGAATATCGCAATAAAGGGAGTCAAATTAATTTTTGTTTTCCCGGCGCATAAAAAAGTTGTATTTACACTATAGTGTAGTCTAAGAGGTGTACAACAGCATTATGTCTAAAAGTACGATGTACATACCTTAGTTTAAAAAATACTCTATTGGTAAATAATGCTAAGCATCATCTGTGCTTTCAGTGAGCAGTAATCACCGATCACAGATCACCATAATGGATATGTATAATGAGAAAGTTTGAAATATTGCAAAAATTATTAAAATGTGACAAAGACACCAAGTGAGCAAATGCTGTTGGAAAAATGGCAGTGATAGACTCGCTCCATGCAGGGTCGCCACAAACCTTTTAGTTGTAAAAAATGCAGTATCTGTGAAGTGCAGTAAAATGATGTACGTATGTGGTTAAGCAATTATTTTTATTTTATTTTATTTTATTTATTTATTAGAGAGAGAGTGCGAGCAGGGAGGGCAGAGGGAGAGAGAGAGAATCTTAAGCAGGCTCCATGCCCAGTGCAGAGCCTGATGCGGGGCTCGACCTCACGACCCTGAGATCATGACCCGAGCTGAAATCATGAGTCTGTTGCTTAACTGACAATAATTTAAAATTAAACAATAATTTTTTAGGCTGGCCTTTTTTGTTGTAAATTTTATTATTTTTATATAAATATAAAATTATTTATTTTATATAAATAAACTGAATTTTAATGAATTCATGGATTTTTTTATTAAGGTGTACTTGACATATAACATTATATTGGTTTAAGGTGTACAACATAATGGTTCAGTATTTATATACATTGTGAAGTAATCATCACAGTAAATCTAGTTACCATCTGTCTTCATAGAAAGTCACCCCCCCCCAATTTTTTTTCTTGTGATGAGAACTTTCAATATCTACTCCAGGCTGTCATTTTTTGAGATGCCATACAAAAGCATTAAATCTGGGAGATTTAATAAAGCAGAGGCATTATAATAAAAATTAAGGCTTATAAAATGTGTGTCTTAGAAAGAAAATTCCAACCCTTTTGACCTACGGTAAGTAATATACATTTTTACACTGCAATGCAGTACTAATATTCAGGTTCATTCTGCAGATATATGTACGTGTTTCAGAATCAAAATTTCACAAAACAATCTTTACTCCTACTAAGTAGGATGCACTCTGACTCATTCCATTCTATTTTATCCTATTTTGTTATTTTTTAAAAAATCAGCCAAACATGCTGTTCATGAGGCATTAAATTGATTTTACCAGAGAGTGGTGATGTTGAATAATCTTGGGATGATGGGAAGAGCCAATCAGAATACTCGATGCTTTGGGTCAAACAGTGCAGTCTCCTGTGCTGAGCAAATCCAACTCTTTCTTGGGATTTCAGACCTGGAGCTTGACCACAGCTGCTTTTTCTTTCTTTTTATGGATATGAAGAGTGAGGCTCCAGAACAGACATGTCTGTTGCCTCTCGGAGAAGATTAAGAAAAGGAAGCGGTAATGTAAGAAGACAGTAAAAATATTTTGATGTGTTTTGTTTCATTGTGTTTGCTGGGAGAGATTTAGATACAGTCTGTGGTGTTCAGAACTGTGTTCGTTCCTGCTGCAACCTCCTTACTGTCTGTGGCCTATCTCAATCTTCACCTTCTCTTCTTCTTTTCTTCCAAAACCATTTGGGTTGGATTCCTGTCACTTTGAATCACAAGTGTCTGACGACTAGAGGCCACAACTAATTGAATACAATCAAAACTTAACCTTGGATGCAATGGCCAATAAATGAGTTTGGCCCCTAATCCTCTTTTGTAGCAACAAGAGGTGTTCAATCTTGCTCCTCATCCTGATTCAGCACTGAGAAAAGAAGTGAGTATCTGAGCAGGAGAGGGAAAGATCAAAAGGGATTGAACCACATCGAAAGCTTTAATATAAATTTTGGAACCTGAAAGAAGCCAAGTCAAGCCTGAGGCAAACTCCTCATCTTCATAAAGGTAGCAGAGGGCAAAGGAACAAAAGAGAAAGAAGATAGAGGGAAATTAGCTTTTGCATTTTTCTCCAAGATTTGAAATCTAGCTATACTTTAAATGACTGACATCGTCACTGAGAAACAAAAATGTTTCAGATAAGATTCGAAATACCCATATTTCACACACCAGGCCCAGGGGCACATCCAATCTTTACCTTCCTCTCCGAAGACAGGCTCTAGGAATGAGGAAGCCCATCAACCCACATGTAAGTAGTAATTCACACTTAGGTTGTGGAAATATATTCTTCCATCTGGTTACTCAACACCATCAACAAAAATTATTAAGCAAGTACAATTCAACATCCTTAAAGATAGAGCAGCAAAGTTAATGGAAAAACTAGTGTCCTCCCCAAATAGATGAGTATTAGTATAAATATTTAAATTAGATAAGTGAATAACAACAGAAATATTTGGTGAATGACATTCTTTTTTTTATTAATTTTTAATAGTTGACATACAGTTTTATTAGTTTCAGGTGTATGATATTCAACAATGTTCAACAATTCTATACATTATCATTGCTCATCATGAGAAATGTACTCTTTCATCCCTATCACCTATTTCACCCCTCCCTCCAGAATGTTATAAACATTCTTACAACAAGAATCAGATGCATGAAAAACAAAGTTTTCTTAGAAATGACAAATATTCCCAGACTCCTTGGGTGATTGGATTCCCAATTCTATATTTTACCAGCAAGTTACTTAACCGCTCTGTAAAATGGGCATAGTAACAGTATCTTCCATAGGGGTTTGCTGTGAGTGAGCAGTAAAAATGCTATTGTATGTAAAGTGTTCAGAACGGTGCCCAGTACATATTTGGTGTTAAGTAATTGACCCCATCCAAAGGAGTCACTGAAAAGGGGGTGAGGGTGGAGTAGAATAAGAATTGGAAAGGAAAAGACAACCATTACCTTTATCTGAAAATACATTCAGCTAGCAAGTTCCATGGAAAATCATGTTGGAATAGTGATTGGAATTGTGTTAAACCTTTGGGTTATCTGGGGAAACCTGAGATTTTTACAATTCTGAATGTTACTGTCCATGAAAATGTTATGTCTCTATATTTAGTATTTATTTCTAATTTAATACCTTGCAATAAAGTTTTGCAATTTTCTACATAAAGATGTGCCATATTTTTGTTAGATTTATTCCTAGGCCTTATTTCCTTTTGTTGCTACTATGTACTTTTATTGTTGTTATGAATTATAGCTCTTTTTATAAGATCATTTTTTGTTTCAAGCTGGTAACTAAAAATTCAATCTAACTTTAAATGTCCCTTTTATAGCTGTCAAACTTGCTGAACGCTTATGAATTATAATAATTTATGAATAGAATTTTAGTTTTGCCATGTAGACAATCATATCATCTATCAACAATTACAGTTTTACAAGTTCTTTTCCAATCATTTCACGTTTCTTTCTTGTGTTATTGTATTGGTTGCACCATCCAACATGGTGGTGAATAGATTAGTAGCCAGCACCGCTTTTATGTACCGAATTCTAACAGGGGGTTCACCTTTGAGTGGAATGTTTGTTCCAGGTTTTATAGATACTCTTTAATTTGAATTTAATTTGAATTTAGTTTTATTCTCAGTTTCCCAGGAATGCTTCTCCTTTTCATTTTGTTGAATTGCACATAGTAATCTTGTCAAGCTATTTCCTTGACATGGATTACTACCTCTAACTTTTTAATTTAATTATATTTGATTCTTTTGGATAAGTTAGATTTTTAATAGCTTTCAGTTACGAATATCATTATGACAGCTCAGAGGTGTGAATAATAATAACAACAATGAAGGCAACTGACTTTCATTTACTGGTTTTCTATTATATGCAACGTAAGCTGCGTGGTTTTGTTTAGTTGTATGATTTATTCCTGCTTCTTTCAATGATCTCCAGATAAGTGAGCATCAACAGGTAAAATACGTTTGTTCCAAGTCCCAGGCAGTAAGTAAAGGTGCCTGGAAAAAACTCAGTGTGACACTGTCTTACTTGATAGCTATGATACAAAACAAATAGCCACTTTCTTTTGTTTACTATCCTATCTGGAAGCACATAACACGTCATCTCATTCGCATTCTTAATTTTCTTCCATATCTTCTCCTGAAAATGATATTTGTCACAAATGTATTTTTTTCTATGGATGCTATCCTCAATAGGATAAGATTTTGCACTTTTAGCCCCATACTCCTGGTACTGGAGTTTGCTAAAATAGGAGCCACACTGAAGCTGGAAAGTAGACTGGCAGAAAGCCACGTCTAAGGAAAAGGCAAGGAGTATCTGCAGGGTAGCAATCCAACACGTAACTGAATGCGTTGTATAGCTGACAGAGACATCATGCTGCTCGGCTGATAGAAGACAAACTCATAGAGATGAGGTCCCACTGTGAGCTTGATGACCCCATTTGCTATAGGGACAGTGAGGCAAAACAGGAGTTTGGGAGAGAAAAGGACTTGCAGGAACCATGATGAGGACGTAAGGTTCTAAGCAGACGTAACAATACAGCATGTGGGTTCATGGTTTAAAGTATGCTTGAGGGGCGCCTGGGTGGCTCAGATGGTTAAGCGTCTGCCTTCAGCTCAGGTCATGATCTCAGGGTCCTAAGATCGAGCCCCATGTCAGGTTCCCTGCTCAGTGGGGAGTCTGCTTCTTTCTCTCCCTCCACCCCTGCCCCCTTGCCCTCGCGTGCTCTCTCTCTCTCAAATAACTGAATAAAACCTTAAAAAAAAAAAGTATGTTTGAAAAAGCAGCCAAGCTCCAAAGAATAACCATTACTATTTAGTAAAGTCTTTTGTTCCAGGATTCAAGCTCATCCGGTGTGTGAGCTTGACAACAGCTTCTACATCACCTGAGTCACTGAGCGCGCACAGAAGGCGTATTTCCTCTGCTGGGGCCCCTCCTGGCCTTCTAGACTAGAAACAACAGGCTTTCTATGCTCGTGATAGGATGGTGCACTGGAGTCCTCTGAACTACTACCTAGAATAAGAGCCAACACCATGCTGCATTGTCATGTGACTAATTATTAATGACAGTTGTTTACAGTCTTGGGAAAACAACTCTGAGGATAATTTGAACCCGATCAAAGGAGAAACCTGCCCTTTATCTTCTCCAATAATTCACATGACAAAAACAAAGTAATTTAAAAACTAACATTTTTCAAAAGGAGAACATACATTTAAAAAAGGTGGATATTACAATCTCAGTCAAGGAACTATTTCAACCTATATTCAAGTTTTTAAAAAATTAATTATAGACGTTAGTGGGGTTTTCCCACACAACGACAACATAAATCTATTTCTACTGAGTCTAATTCATAGAATGGAAGAACAAACAACCCAGGGGCATTTTAAAATGAAGTTAAAAATTGAATCACAAAACCAAAGCCACATTTTCTGGCTTGGGTACTGATTCGGAGTTAGTGATATTTCATGGGATACTTGAATTCGGAAGTTGTTACTCATTTATCTCAGGGTCCAGAGTCCCTCAAAAATGACTCAGGGAAAATCTTTTACACAAGAAGGCGAAATTGTCATCCCTTCCCACTGCATAATGAACTGACATTGTAGGTGCTTAAATTCCCAAAGTGCAAATGGACAAATCCATTTTTCTTTTCTCTTCTTATCTTATAAAGACTATAATAAAACTTACCTGAAAAAAGTGTGAGAATGACATAGAATGAATGCCTGGAAAACAGTAGCTCTGAATTCCTAAGACCCGGGCTCCTCCTTCTGAATTCTTGAGCTCAGGGATGGACTCTGCCAGGCTCCCACTCTTCCACCAGGGTGCTGGGCAGTGGTTTACTCCCCCACAGTACAGTTCAAATAGGTATAAAGAGTCAAACTCAAAATCCCAAGGAGATCTCCTCGGGGGCCATGAACTAAGAAGGAACTTAAGTCAAGGAAATGAGCAGGACTTGAAGCAAGGAGGGCTCCCAGGAACGCAGAACCAGGTTTAATTTTCCAGGGCTGGAGACTGACTCGAATCTTGACTCTAATTTTCCAGGGCTGGAGACTGACTTGAATGTTCTCACAGAGAAAGGTGTGCAGGCGCTGAGCATGTGGGGAGCTGGAAAGGAACTAGCTACATAAAGCTGGGAATCTGAAAGCATTGCCTCGTCCCTGAGATGAGGATAAGCAGAACAAGCTTGGAGAGCAGCGAGGACGTTTTCAACCACATGAGGGTAGAGATGAAAACAAGTCAAGCAAAAGAAATTGAAAGGGATTAGCCTCCACGGTGCACATGTGAGTGTCCCAAATTCATGCTGTTTATTGTCCAAAGTGAGTTACAGAAAAGTCCATACTGCATGACAGCAGGTAAACAAATTTAGAAATGAGAAAGCATTATTTTCCATAGTTTAGGAACACACCTATAGATAGTAAAAATCAAAGAATACGGAGAAACCTCACTAATTTATGTGAAATGTATTTGTTATTGGGGTGTGTGTGCTCATGCGTGCATACGCACACAAAACAGAGAGGACCAGGGAAAGCAAGAGTGAAGTCCAAGTTTATCTGTAATACTATATCTCATGTATTTCAAAGAAAAAAATTAACAAAATTTCAAAGGGAGAAAAACACAAAGAAGAAAAAACGTATTCGACTTTTGCATTTAACATTTATTTATACTCTCTTTCACCTTTTCGGAGCAGAACTGAAGTCATTAAAGATACCACGAAACAAAGCAAGAGCCGCGTGCTGATGTCTGAACTCGAGAACACGCCTCAGGTGTTGAGACTCGAGACGCTCACATCAGCCGAGGAGGAGGCGGAGCTGCAGAGGGGCTTAAATTCCAGATTCTCAAGGCACACATTTCTGGAAACTTCCTCAGAGGCTGCTTGACAAGAAGCACTTTTCCTTCAGTTTCTAGTTTGATGAATCTCATTAATGATTAGCAATCCCAGCCCCAAGGTAGCAAAGAATCCTCTGTGGCCGGCCAGCAGGTGAAGGGCCAGAGTGGGAAGAAGGAACAGGTGCTCAGTAGAAGTCCTCCCTCAGACACTAAGTCAGTAAGTCACTTATCCCGGTGTTGACAGGCAAACTCTCTAAGGGTCCTTTCTGTGTAACAATGGACAATTTTGATATACTCCCCAAAACCCAGGTTTTCTCATATCGATTTTTTAAAAAGGTGAGTGAAAACATGAACACCTCTATTTTCTTAACCAGGCAGGGGGAAGAGAGGTATAAGCAGGGAGCTGAAGTTGTGTGTCTGATCATCCGTAAACATGCGTAAAATGTCAACTGTGCAAGACATTTCCAAGAAACAGGCACTCTCGTGAGGTGTTTAAAAGCTGAATTTAGGGGATTAAATCCGGGGGCTCCTCAACAAGTATCAGCTCTTTTATTTACCAACTGGCTGACCTGGACAAAGAGGGTCAACATCTCCACCTAGGGTTCATGTACAGTAGTTAGCAACAGTAGTGAGGATAATACTTCAGAAAAGAAAAAATGGGCAACCACATCTCCATCCCTTACACAAAGATTCGCTGCCACCAAGAAATCTGTACTAGGCTTTTCTCCTGGATAGGCTCACTGTGGCAACAGGCAATTCCTGGGGCCTGAAGGACTCCAGCCTTTTGTAATCGAGTTCGCCCCCTTGGTTTCCCTCCTACATCAAGTAGGGTCCAGGACTTTGACACAGGCAGGGCTGGGGGTGGCTCTGGTCCAAGACGGCATCTAGAGGAATGCTGAGTCATGAAGCAAGGGTATGAGGGAAAGCTAACCAAACCAAGACAGCTGGGGATAGAAGGGGAAATATAGAGATGCGGCAATAAGGGTCACCAGGGTCAGCAGAGGATGGAGGGTGGGCTGAGGGCAGTTGAGAGGAGTTAACCAGGGAGAGTCCGAAAGGCAGGAATGTAGGAGCTGTGGCTTTTTGATGGTACTTGTGACCTCACGGATGGTGTAAGTAAGATGCTGTGAGCAGGACACCCACAGCCTTTAAACTTAATGGTCTGCAGGAAGCTGCCCTTCAGTGTGATTCCCTACGAACACTGCTTCGAAGCAGAAACATCTCAGGATGCCATATATAGTCTCTGAGCCAGGGAACCCGCAGTTTTCTGGGCAGTAGTAGAAAATCAAGGTTGCTGTTAAAAAAATTGCATGTAGGGGTGCCTGGGTGGCTCAGTTGGTCAGGCGTCTGCCTTCAGCTCAGGTCATCGGATCGAGCCCCGCATCGGGCTCCCCGCTCAGCGGGGAGTCTGTTTCTCCCTCTTCCTCTGTCCTTGCCCCCCCTCTTGTGCGTATGAGTTTTCTCTCTCTCATATAAATAAATAAAATCTTTTTTAAATTTTCATATATACACATATATGTATATATATGCATACATATATATACACACAAAACATATATAACATACAAAACACACAGATGACACACTGATATATAATATGTGTGACAACTGTAAGTCGTTTCTTTTGTCCAGCCCGAGGCCTTGAAGGCTAGCCAGGGAGTGACTGTGTTACTACCATTGCACCCCCACTGCTGGGGATCCCGCCACAAAACCTTTCTGAGGTCACCAAGCTTTACCGGAGTAATGCTTGTTTACGTGCTTCCTTGGCAGCCAGATGCTCGCAGAACTTTCCCTTGTATGGATTCCTATTCACTGCCTGTGCCCAACCACCTGCTTAGCTGTGTAAGCAAATGCTTATAAAATCTCCTGGGAGAATGATCATAGATATGGTCACATCTGCTAGGATTGGGCATTCAGGTTTCCAGGACAAGGCATGTCCTAGTTGTCTAGAATAGAGATAGTAGAAGGCTAACAGTACTTGAGATTACTTTACCCGAGTTGTTATTTAAGTTCCTGCTTCTACGAAAGCTGATATCCTGAGCACACTGTTAATAAATTCTGAGATTCTATTTCATGGGTATATGTCTTGAAAATGGACGAATATCCTCCATGGAATAGAGAGGGTTCACCGGGGCTGCCGTCCTGGATGAATAGACTCAGAGCTGGAGAGTTCGAGAACCCAGTCCTGCCATGATAGAAAGGTCCCAGAGGTACACACTCAAGAATAGGCAAAGCTGTGGTAAACCAGGAATATGACATCCCATAATATTTTCATCCCGTGGAATTTAGCATCAAGCCCTGTTGACAGGAAATTGCTCTCCATCTTAAAAGGCCAGCTGCTAGGTGGTCCAGGCATAAAAGCAGAGAATAAAATAACCTCAATCTCTAGATCACTCCGGAATTGCTCTATGTTTTTGCTTGTTTGTGAAATACTGCTGCTATGAACAGTGGGGTTCAGGTGCCCCTTCGGATCACTGCATTTGTATCTTTGGGGTAAATACCCAGTAATGCAATTGCTGGGTTGCAGGGTAGCTCCATTTTTAACGTGTTGAGGAACCTCCATACTCTTTTCCAGAGTGGCTGCACCAGTTTGCATTCCCACCAACAGTGTAGGAGGGTTCCCTTTTCTCCATTGTTTAGCTTTTTATATAGTTGCAAGGATTGAGTCTACATTACTAGCTACAAAATGCATAAATTGTCCAATTTAACTTCATGTTAATAAAACTCGTAATACCACTGGAGGGTTAACATAAGATTTCTGATACTAATATCTTTATATCATTTTTAAAATAACATGTTTCAAGTTAAAATACCCTGTTTTCCAGTTACATCTATAACTTCAGCGTGATTTTCTATTTCTTGCAGAATTCACTCTGAATTTTTATAATTCTATCACCAACCATAGTGCCACAAAATCAGACTACAAGTAAATTTTTGATTAATAATCAGTTAGGCAAAAACATCACTCACTTCCTCAGTAATGAGTCTAGCTCTAACATAATATTATTTAATAAATTTCTTAAGTCCAGGAAATCAACAAATCAAGCCCAAATCTGTAGCATTTGCCTTTGTGTGTGTGTGTGTGTGGAATCTCCAGTTGTGGCCAATTTCAAGCTACCAACATGACATCACTGAATTCAGAGTTAGGAAGAAATATGCGGCAGCATGCCTTTATATCGTATTCCCACCATATAGATGCAGGAGTCATGAATGTTCTCAAGAGTGTACCTGATAGGAAAATGCAGTGAAATAATTACAAAGTCATGAGCTGTAAACATTTCTCATCTTTTAAAAGTATAATTTATTTAATTCTGAATGTATGTAATTTAATTGCCAGTAATGCTGTTTTTAACAACCAGCTTGCAAAATTCCTAAAAATGTAACTGTCTGCTTTTGTGGGCCCAGGAGAGCTGAGTCTAGTACCCCACTGCCTTACGCTGTGCTCACCTCTTGGGTTCTCTTGTTTTCCTATCTCAATTCAGGTTCTGCCATGCCTTCATCTATTTATATAATTATTCCCTATATAAATTAACATTCCTGAAGATGCCTATTTGGTTGTCTTATTTTTCTTTTTAAGACCTCCGTGTAAGTGCTTCTACAAAAAAACTGACCACCCAGAAATTACTGAATTTCTTGGTGAGACAACTGTCAGATGTCACATGGCCCTCATCAAATAGTCTAAAGAAGGGAAAACTAAGAACATGATCCAACATTAAAAGCTGAGAGGACTCAGAGTCTTAAGCCTCCATTCGTGGTGGCTAAAATGGGGTATATTCAAACATGTGGGCGTTATTTTTGATCTCAGACCCAATTGCTAAGGAATGACATTTTGATCATCCAGTTTTATCTCCATTTTTCCCTGCTGGATTTTATATATGGTTTCACTTTTTCATGCTGTGGGTCAGTTAAACCCAACTTCACAATCCCAACTACCTGTTAATTAAATAAGAGGATATTTGTAACTTTAAACCAAATAGATCCTGTTTACGACAGAAACATTGTTCATTTGAGGCAGTCATGGGTCCAACTTGGAGGGATCCCAAACTACTAGTGTCAAGATCTCCATGTTAGTTATTTCCAGAACTTTGTAGAGACTTCACCATCTGTGGCCAGAAGTAACATGGGATTAAAATGGTATCATCATATCATGCAAATATGGTCCCCAAGTATCAGTGACATACACAGAGCAACACTCTCAGTGGGTCAAGCAGTATGGGAATCACCAGGGGCACTAGAAGCCAGGTTCTCAGGTGTCGTAGAGGATTCCAGAGGAGCACAGCCCTTCCGACCCACAGGTGGCCCACGTGTGTGGGGCTCCAGCAACGATGACAAGAAACCACGTGAGGACCACTTGCTGAGTGCCAGTCATGCGCAGTCTGTTGAACGCTTGTCATCCTTGACGCAGGTGCTGCTATACTTGTGGTTGTTATTATTAATAACGGAAAAGAAACCGAAACCCACAAATTTGCTCCTGGTGGCATTTGGCCCATCAGGTAAATCATGAGCCTGGGGGGCGCCTGGGTGGCTCAGTCGTTAAGCGTCTGCCTTCGGCTCAGGTCATGATCCCAGGGTCCTGGGATCGAGGCCCACATTGGGCTCCTTGCTCTGCGGGAAGCCTGCTTCTCCCTCTCCCACTCCCCCTGCTTGTGTTCCCTCTCTCGCTGTGTCTCTCTCTGTCAAATAAATAAATAAAATCTAAAAAAAAAAAAATCATGAGCCTGGATTTGAACTTGGCAATGCCCAGCTCCAAAGCCAGCGCTCTTACGCGGGCACCCAGTGAGCACTCTAGACTCTAGCAGTAGCCCCACACCCTAAGCGCAGTGAGCCAAGAGGGAATAACCACCCTCCCTACCCCCCCCCCCCCCCCATGGAATGGCCTGGCTTTGGTTGGCTTGCATATGTTTCAAAGGAGTCTCTTTCTCTTGGCTGACACCTGTGGGTGGCATATTGCCCTAGTGGGTGAAAACATCAGGGGGAAAGAACACCATGGCAGAGTCGAGTGCCACAGCTGGGAAGAGAAAGCGCTCCGAAGATCCGCAAGTGGACGAGAAGCTCGTTCCCAAGCCAGGTAAACTCAAGCGTGGCTACTTGGTTTTAGGATTTTATGGTGGGTTCTCTATGCGCAGTGTCATAAAACAAAGAAATGAATCCGTACCTTGTAAGTTGTTTAATTCTTTTTTAAAATCAGGTAATATTGATGCATATTTTTCAAATATACGAAGGAAATAAATACCACTGTACTAAGGAACAAGTCTTTTGGGCAACCCTCTCGGGTCCCCTCCCTCCTCGGGAGCTTTGTATCAATTTGCTATCAATTTGCTATCAATTTGCTATCAATTTGCTGTTGCTCAATAAACCTTGCTTTGCTGCCCACCAAAAAAATAAATAAATAAAGTAAATATATAAATAAAATAAAAAACAAGTGTTTTATTTTTGATGGTTATCTTCTAATCTTGGTCCACATGCATTTAAATTCTTTTGATCATTGCTACCAAACTTGTATACACCTAGTATTGTGTATTCTGCTCGTCATTGCATGTAATATATTGTAAATATAATTGTTTTGCTTAAGTAGGTAAAGTCAGAAAATTTTAATTTGACCAGACATACTTTTCCATATTGCTTTATAATAATCATTCCTCTTAAAGGATGCATATTATTATTATTCCAATATGTCCAATAGATAAAGCATTATTTACCTGAAAAATCTTCTTGTGGTTGGATATTTAAGCTATGGATTTTTGTTTTGCTACTTAGCTATTTTACATGTATGTTTTATACATATATAAAATATATGTATTTGCCACTTAGCTATTTTATATTATACATATATAAAATATATGTATTATATATATAAACATTCTTTAACAAAACACTTGTCTACAGTTAAGATTATTATTTCTTCAGTGTTTATTCCTAAGGAATTAAGATTTTGAGGCAAGGGCATAATTATTTCATTTCCATTGGCCACTACAGAGACCTTAATTTTTCATCTGAATAAAAGTGAAGCCACATAGAAGATTTTGAGTGGAAGACGGGGTGATCTAATTATGGTATGACTAGAACACTCCAATTGCTGTATGAAACTAGATTGGAAGCAGGAAGTCAACTTAAAGGTTATTGCAAAAATCCAAGCAAGGGATGTTGGTAGCTAGAACCCCCTGGGAGCAGCTCTAAACCAAAAGATAGCAATGGCCTCGGTGAGAAGGTGTTTGATTCTATACCTATTTTCAGTGTAAAAACAACAGTATGTTCCAGATAGATTGGATCTAAGGCGTGAAACAAAGAAATCAAGGATAATTGCAATTATCTGGATGGTTGGGATGTCCATCCCAACCCAACAGTGGATGTCCATCCACTGAGTTGAGAAACAATCTGGGTAGAATAAGCTGGGGAGGGGAGCTCAGGCATTCAGTTTTAAATCTGTTAAGTTTGATTTTTTGATTCATTGATCAATTGATTTTTAGCAGAACAAAAAATGACACATCTTAAAATCAATGGCATCTTTAATTTGACAAAATGCACAGCTACTGTATTATATCTAGGCTTCATTTTGATTTACAATATGGGATATTATTCCAACTCTATTTTTCCATATATTTAACCAGTTATCTCACAATCACTTATCATATAATTTAGCTTTCCCCATCAATTGCCACAATGTCCTTTACTCACTGTATGATCTTTGCATGTTTTTCTATTGTTCCTTAGATTTTTTTGCTTATTGATGTCTTATTTTACTCTCGTGACAAATTTCATTGCTGCAAATGCAAGTATCTTTCAGTGCTTGCCCTCCCTTCCAAAAAAAAAACCTCACAGGTAGTCTATTAATATATATAACTCATTTTTATTATTTTTTGCCAACTGTGTTCATTTTCTATTCCTGCAAACATACTACCGCAAACTTAGTGGCCTAAAATGACACACATTTATTATGTTATAGATTCTGTGGGTCAGAGTTTAAGACATGCATTGGTTTAGTTGGTTCTTCTCCACATCTCACAAAGCTGCAATCAAGCAGTTGGCCAGGTTGCCTTCTCAACTGGAGGCTAGACTAGGGAATATCCCACTTCTAAGCTCATTCGGGTTGTTAGGAGAATTCATCTCCTTAGAGCTATACAGCTGAAGGTCCTGGTTTGGGCAGGATTTGGGCTAGAGGCCACTCTCTTGTCCTAGGGGTGGCCCATAGTTCCTTACCATGTGGTCTTCTCCAACTTTCTGCTTACTTTATCAAGCCCATGAGAAAAGGATCTAGCTTCAGCTTGCTAAGATGGAGTCTTATATAATGTAATGTAATCATGAAAGTGCATCCCCCTCACTTTTGCTGGCTAGAAGCAACTCATAGGTCTTGTCCCCATTCAAGTGGAGGGGATTACACAAATTTGTGAACACCATGAGATGAGCACCATTGGAGCCTTAGGATCTGTTTGTCACATCAAGTTAAAAAACAAGTCTCCTTGGGTGCCTGGGTGGCTCAGTTGGTTAAGCGACTGCCTTCAGCTCAGGTCATGATCCCAGGGTCCTGGGATCGAGTCCCGCATCGGGCTCCCTGCTCTGCGGGGAGCCTGCTTCTCCCTCTCCCACTCCCCCTGCTTGTGTTCTCTCTCTCGCTGTATCTCTCTCTGTCAAATAAATAAAATCTTAAAAAAAAAAAGAACACATGTAGTAACAAAGAATACTTAATAGCCAGCAAGCATCAGGCTAAGCCTTTTAAATATATCCTCTAGTTAATCTTTCAGCAATCTAATAGGGCAGATGTTCAACCCACTCATCCGTGGGCCATTCGCCTCTTTTCAGTAGCTACTTTTCAGTAGCCTTTGGTCTCTAGGACCCCAAGGCAACTTGGAGAAATCAGAGACCACAAGAACTCATAAATTATTGTTCATCTGATTGACATAGAAGTCACTACTTGGCCCTGAATCAGGAAGGAAAACCTTTATAAAAATATTATATTTGAGCTTCTCATTCTTCCAAATTCTGTCCCTCCCCCCATTCACTACAAAGTCTTGTGTTCCACTTAAAGGGAAAACATGGCTTTGTGAGGAAGGCTCTTTTGTTATCTCAAGGCATCTCCTTCCTTGAAGTTTTGAGGACTTCTTGAAGACACAGGGTCTCGACCTCCTATTCCACACCATATAGCCATATAAACCCCACAGATGGGTGCACTTGGTGTTTTACAGCAAAGGTATTCCCATAGAGTCATCTAGGACAAAATAAAAGCCATCATATACTTGTGGTACAATGGTGAAGAGCGTAGACACCTAACCTACACTGTTAGCTGGTCTCTCTGTACCTATGTCAAGCACAGGCATATCTATAAAATGGGGAGAGTAGTAGTGGCTTCCTCAAAGGATTGGTGTGAGGATTAAGTGAATTAATCCTCAGTCATTACGTTACATGAGCTATCAGGACCATCTGACGCACCTGCTGACTCCCTCCTCCCCGAAGCCCTTTATCCCTTGGCTTCCGGGATACCACACCCTCCTGGTTTTCTTCCAAACCCACTGACCATTCCTTTTCAGTTTCCTTCCCTGGTTGTACCCACTTATTTGGCCTCTGTAAACATTAGAGAGCCCCAGAGTCAATCATTGGTTCTCTTCCCTCTGTGTTCTCTTTTCCCAAATATCACAGCTTCAAGTATCATGTGTAGGTTACTAATGCCCAGTCTTATACCTCAACCTCTGCATCTCTTCTGAACTCTAGAGCTGTGTATCCAACAACACCTTCCCTTGGGTGCCTAAAAGGGATCTCTGTCGGTCCAATAATAAGCTCTCGATCATCCCCACTCCCCTCAAAACTGCTCTTGCCACAGAACTCCCTTCCTCAGTGAGCCAACCTCTATTTCTTAGAACAAGAACCTCTCCAGTGCTTTTCCCCCACTAGTCTATATAACTGAAACCTTGATTTAGTGTGACTTCCCCCGGGGATTCATCTGGGATCTGATTACATTTTCACTCTTCTACTGCTACCACCCCCATCCAACGTTCCTCACTTGTCTTCTGCATTATTGCAATAGCTTCTTCCCGGCAGTAGCCATCTTTCCTAGAAATACAAAACCAGATTTGAATGCTGTGCTCATTTCTTTTTCCACTCTCTCTCTTTTTTTGCTATATTTTTTCATAGTTTGTGGTTGTCAATTTCCCTGAGAAAATATTTCTAGGGGTTTAATTTCAAACTTTATTTTATTTTGTTTTATTTTATTTAGAGAGAGAGTGAGAGCACATGAGTGGGGTGGCAGAGGAGAGAGAGAAAATATTTTTTTTTTAAGAATTATTTATTTATTTGAGAGAAAGAGAGAGAGGGTGTGCAGGGGAATGGGGGGGCAGAGGGAGAGAGGGAGAGAGAATCTCAAGCAGATTCCCCACTGAGCGTTGAGCCTGACTGCACAACCCCAAGATCATGACCTGAGCTGAAATCGAGTGGGACACTTAACCGACTCAACCACCCAGGCGCCCCTTAATTTTAAACTTTAAATGAAAGCTTGTCCTCAATGCCTGAAGACATGTGAGAAGAATAATCATCTACACTAAGGAACAACTCCTTCAAAATTAAAAAAAATATGTTTTATATATGTAATCTATAATATAGTACATATATCATATAATTTATTTAAATTATAGAACGTAAATATATACATATACATATTTTTATTTATGTGTATACAAAATGTATATTTTTTATATATGTATTTACTTCTGAGTAATTTCATCAACTATAGAATACTATAACCCAGGAATGGGAGAGACAGAATTATAAGAAGGACAGATGCCTCGGAGCAAGTCAGTGTCTATATAGTTGTGGTATAAAAACACCTTTGGGGGCGCCTGGGTGGTTCAGTCAGTTAAGTGTCTGCCTTCGGCTCAGGTCATGATCCCAGGGTCCTGGGATCGGGTCCCACATCAGGGTCCCTGCTCAGCAGGGAATCTGCTTCTCTGCCCATCCCCTAGCTTGTGCTCTCTCTCTCAAATTAAAACAAACAAACAAACATTTTTTTAAATAAAAATAAATTAAAACACCTTTGGTTCAACTCAGTGATTTCCTCCTTTAGTATCCTCCTTTCCCAAAGCTAGTAGAGTGCCGCTGAAACCATCGGGTGGTGGCCTGAGGTACCTTTCTGTATTACAGCTTGTGAGAAGCAAACGATGGCTTCATAAGGAAAAGCACTGATGTCATGTTATAATATTTCCAGGTCCAAGCTTCTGTTCCACTTGCTATGGGATAGCCTTTATCATACATATCTGCAACCTCATAGCGATGGCACAGTGTGTTGTCATGAACATCAATTTCCCCGAGAAAATATTTTTCTAATATAGTAATGGTAGCCATGGCTAACAGCACGGACCATCAGCTCCCGTTCAATGGCTCCACCAAGGGGCTGCCTGGTGACTCATTTGGTGGCCCGAATAATGCCCCAGACAGTCTTCCCGCAGGGGTAAGCGATGCAAGACTTAAGCTGTGCTCTTGTTTTTGTGGTTTGTTTGTTTGGGTGTGTATTTTTTTTAGAGCCTCGATGTTAAAAAGTTTTATTGGGGAAAATAGTGATTTGAAAGCAAGTGAAAGATCTAAAGAGGTGTTTTCAGTTATGTTAGCACCTTCTTGCAAATGGCTAACTACAGCATTCTCGGTTTCCTTAGGGCCCCCATGTACGACTGGAGCCCTCAAATTCAGGGCATCATCTTTAGTTCTGCCAACTACGGCATGATGCTGACGCTGGCCCTCAGTGGGTACCTGGCTGGAAGAGTAGGCACGAAGAGAGTGGTTGGTGTTTCGTTGTTTGCATCCTCACTCCTCAGTATCCTCACCGCCCTGGCGGCTGAGCTCGGACTAGTTTCCCTCATTGCAGCTCGAATAGTCCAGAGCCTAATACAGGTATCCAGATATTTTACAAATAGGGGCTGGATAGGAATTTCTATATGGTTCCACACGTCAAGAGCTCTAACTGTTTTGATTTCAGGGATCAACATTTGGGGGTCAATATGCACTTTGGGAGAAATGGGGTCCTCCAACTGAACAAAGTCGACTCTGCTCCATTGGCTTATCAGGTAAAAACACATAACTGAAATGAGTACATTACCACGCAACATTCTCACACTGGGTTATTTGATAATCTTTCTATTGAATGTCACTTTGTCTTCTCCTCAATGTTGACCAAGTATTTATCAATGAGGGAGATGGATCCTTTGTGACATGACTTTCAGCTGTTTTCCCCCAAGTTGTCATTTGTAACATGACTTTGCTTATAATGATTTTTCCTACTCTGAAAAAAATGTATTTCTGTGTAGTTAAATTGATCATTCTTTTTTTCTATGGCTTTTAGATTTTGAATTAGAGATGGAAATGTTATAAAAGCATCCACCTGTGTTTTTTCTTGAACTTGCATGATTTCATTTTTTATAGTTAAATTTCTGATATATTGGAGTCTATTTTAGAATTCTATGTATAAGGTATGCATCCAACTTAATCTTCTTTAGGATTTCTCTTAGTTGTTCTGAGAACTGCTTTCTGATCATGATTTGCTTCGACAGTGCATCTGGAATGAATATTCTGAAGAAAGAAGTCTACATTATATAGGGGAAGAATGAAAACAGAAAGAATAAGGCTAACAAACATGAAATTGATGAAGTAGGTGCTGGGTAAGAAAAGAAGGGTAATTCTCCAGCTAACTTATGGATACCAAGAGAGCCAGGGACTCTTCAGTCCAGAAAACAAGCCACCCACCCCCACACACACATACACACACACACATTGACTGACCTCATACCCCCCATAGAGCCCTTTGCAACCCTGGAGGATTATTTTCTGTCACCAGAGCTTTTATTCACTGATAGGGGAATAGTCCACCAATTTGGACGAAGGAAATTTACATCAGCTATCACAGCCGACTAATGGAGCTTCTAAGTATAAATAAGGATCGAACCCCCACCCTCAAATCCTCAAACATTTGAAAGAAACCAAGAGCACAAAAGAGAGAGGTGAAACTCAAAAACTGTAAAGATGAACCCAAATGAGGAAGAAACTAAAAGAAAATTTTACATGATTAACAAATAACATGCAAGAGATCCCAGGGAATATTTATGATAACATTTATTTAAAAAGAAAAAAAAAACCATCAGAATGGCTAGTATCAAAAAGGCAAGAAGTATGGGGCGCCTGGGTGGCTCAGTCGTTAAGTGTCTGCCTTCGGCTCAGGTCATGATCCCAGGGTCCTGGGATCGAGCCCCGCATCAGGCTCCGGGCTCAGCAGGAAGCCTGCTTCTCCCTCTCCGACTCCCCCGCATGTGTTCCCTCTCTCCCTGTCTCTCTCTCTGTCAAATAAATAAATAAAATCTTAAAAAAAAAAAAAAAGGCAATAAGTAATAAGTGGTGGTGAGGTTGTGGAGAAAAGAGAATCCTTGTGCCCTATTAGTGGGAATGTAAATTGGTGCAGCAACCGTGGAAAGCAGTATGGAGATTCCTCAAAAAACTGAAAATAAAAGTCCCAGACAATCCAGTCATTTCCCTTCTGGGTATTGACCTGAGGAAAATGAAAGCCACTCATACAAAGGATACTTGCACTCATATCTTTGCTGCAACAATCTTTACAATAGCAAAAGATATGGAAGCAGTCCAAGCGTCCGTCGACAGGTGGATGGCTGAAGAAGATGTGGTATAGACTTAATGGAATATTATGTGGTCGTAAAAAAAGAATGAAATCTTGCCATTTGCAGCAACATGGATGGACCTAGAGCTTTATTATGCTAAGTGACGCAAGTCAGACAGAGAAAGACAATTACCATGTGATTTCCCTTATATGTGGAATCTAAAAAACCAACCAACCAACCAACCAAACAAATAACAACAGGAAAGAGAGACAGACTCATAAATATAGACAACAAACTAGTGGTTGCCAGAGGTGGAGGTGGGGGTAGGAGGGCCGGTCAAATAGGTGAAGGGGATTAAGAGATACAAACTTGCAGTTATAAAATAAATAATCATGGGAATGAAAAGCACAGCATAAGGAATAGAGTCAATAATATGATTGTGTGGTGATAGATGGTTCCTACACTTCCTGTGGTATTTTGCAATGGGTATCATTGCCAAATCACTAGCCTGGGCACCTGAAACTAACATATGTCAACTATACTTCGATTAAAAGTGTGAAAAAATAACTTTGAAAATAGATTGCTATAAAATAATTGTTGATAAAATAATATAATTGCTAATATTTTTAACTGCAGTAAATGGTCTGAATACCTAAATGAAGGGAGATGACCATCAAATTAGCAAGTTGGACAAATAAGTTGAGAGATTATCCCAGAATATGATACAAGAACCAGGAGATGGAAAGCATGGAGGAAAAATTTTAAATCTTGGAAGGAAGACAGTGACCTTATAGAAGTGGCAGCTTCCTTCTCCCTCATTTCCTGTCATATAGGCATAGAGCTACTGGAATAGAGCAACTGACTGGCTAGGAGCAAGATCCAGAGGCTTCCTTGTTTCTGGTACTAGGGAAATACCTTAGGGTCCCCAAACAGGTAGTCTTTACTGACCTCTAGAAAGCTTTTCTAGTTCAGAGAACACAAAACCAATGGCGGTCTGTGCAGCCAACAAGAAGCCATTGGAGGAACCCATCTGCAGGTGGAGTGGGCTGAGCCTACCCACCTGCCTCACTAGTTCTTATAGAAATGGCCATTTCTGGGGATTCTGGGCATTCTCAGCAGACTGCACTGGTGAACAGGATGACTCAACCCGTGAGGCTGAAGGAAAACTTCCCAGAAAAACAGCCAACAGTGGAAGGGTCCAGGTCCTGCCAGCCTCTCGGACAAAACATACTCTATCTTCCTCTGCAGGGAACCACAAAGACACATCTGTAGGCAGGAAGCTTTGTAGTCACTTTAGGGAAGAAGACTAAGCAGATAAAACAGAACTGGCAGCTCATATTTGAGGTGATAGAAACACACACACACACAGTCTGAAGACGATGCAACATCAACAGCAGTGAATATGAAAAAATAAAATGAAACCCCTGTAATAGCACATAGCAACATGGCTAAGTGTTAGAAATACAAGTGTTGAGTGAACAAAGCCTGTCTATCGTGGTAGAAAATAGCCCTGATGCAGTGTTAGTCTGAAGGACACTACCTGGCAAGCTATCCCAATGGTCGTGGTACAGATGGGCTCAGAGGCCCAATGAGGTGCTACGTTTGTCCAGCTACACTACTCTAAAACACAGAGTGAGATGTAAGATGCAAAATGGGGTAAATTAGCACATTTGAGATACACCTTGCAACGTCCTAAAGAGAACAGCCGGGGTGATTTCACTTTAATAAATGTCAGAAAAGAAAAACACACACTTGACGTATACACATACACATACATACGTGGTACAAATTGCATGGACAGGTGATAGATTTGGGCATTAATTTACAGTATATATAAATCAAGTGTTAGCTATGAACTATGAGTGGAGATCAAATTACAGTCTGGAATGCAGCAGAAGTATGACCGAGAACGAGACATACCAAAATCTCTCGGGATGCAGATGGTATTCGAAGTCTTCAATTGAATGTGATCACCCAGAGAAGAAACCCAAGGAAATAGCCCCATGGCCCTCCAATCTCTGGGCCTCAGACAGAGGAGGACAGGCAGCGGGGACTGGGAAGCCTCCCAGGGGACTGGGACAGCATTCAGTCTGAAGTGACCAGGCAGCGGAGCCACCTGCTGCCAGCCCGGAGTGAACGATTGTGGATTCGGCAAGCCAGGGGTCCTGAAAGGCCTTGACGACAGCGGAAGGGCCAGGAGCGGAGGCAGAAAAGGAACAGAAAGCTGTCAAAGTACATGGAGGGAGTTCTGAAGAGGTGGAAAGTGTTGTTTGGTTTTGAGCCCAGGCTGTATGAAGGAAGGTAAGTTTGTGTATGTGGGTGGGCGAGAACCGAGAGCTGAGGAATTAAGTGAGAGTACAGGCGTGAGGGTGTATCCACACAGTGGCCTGGGCCTAGGCCATACTGGGGGAGACGTGGTCCAGGGAACTAGAGGGATCCAGTCTTGGATGGATGCAGGAACTGTCCCCTACTGTAACTGGAGGAAAGGCAGAGGGCTCAGGGGGGAACGTGAGGATTTGGTGGACTTCGTGGTGGAGAAGGTACTGATTTCCATCTTCATCTATTGTGCCCTGAAGTCAGGCAGCCTTTCCCTGCCCACAGAAGAAATGACAATTATAAACATAGGAAAAGATATTCAACTTCACCCTAAATAGAAAATAATGAGATAACTCTTTTCATTCCTATTTGGAAGACTTTTTAGAAGCGTTGAAGATGTCCAGTGTTCTCAAGGAGATGAGGAAAAAAACCAATATTTTTGGCCATTTAGTTCGGTACAGCCTTTTTGCAAGATACTTTGACAGCATCTATCAAAATGAAAAATGCACAAAGTGATCAAGCAAGACCACTGCTGATACTCTATTGTACCAAAATAAATTATGCTTATGTTCAGAAATAACAGCCTTGTTTTGAAAAAGTTGTAAAAGGAAGTGTGCCCTATTATGTATGAGAATATTCTGTGAGGCCAGGGAAATTAAAATAGTGTTATTGAGACCTTCCCAGACAAATGTAGCTTTCTGCCTGCATGGGCCATAAATGCCTTTACAAAGAGGTGAGTGTGTGTGTCAATATATATTATATACGTTTGCAGAGAGGAAAGGCATTCAACTCTATAGCACATAATGGGGACTGGTTAACATTAGAGACCCGAGTGGGAATGGGTTGGGGGGACACATGAGGGGAACTTCGGTTCTTTGTGGTCATTTACTCTTACAATAAGCATATGTCACATGACTTGTGTAGTTAAAAATCAAAATAGCACGAAAGGAAGAAGCGTGGCTGTCGTCTGCAATGTTATTGGGGAACTGCCGGAAAAATGGATCCTCAGGAGAACACTTGGAGAGATACCTCAGAAGTTCATGTATTCTAATATGCCTGTCTCGTTATGGCTGGTGATGCTGATACCATGTCATCCGTCATTCTGTCCGTGTCTCTCCAGTGGCGGTCCAGAGCCCTACAGCTTACTCTCTGTCTCTTTGAAGGAATGATGCTGGGAACCTTCACCATCATCCTCCTGGGTGGCATCATCTGCCAAACGCTTGGGTGGCCTTTTGCCTTCTATATCTTGGGTAAGCTACGGTCTCCCCAACCCCAGGGTTTCCTCCAAGTATCAGGCGGTGACGTTACTAACCAGCCATAAAACATTATTAGCACGACGTGGCTGGGGGTGCTCTGCTTCCCTTGCAGGCCTCGGGTGACCGGCTTGCAGAGCGGTGGTTCGTGAGACAGGAAGGAAAGACGTGCAGCCTCTGCTGTGGGTTGTGTCTCAGATTCAGTGCCTCCGTGTGGGGGCTGGCTGAGGTGCAAGCTTCCTAAGGAGAGAAAACACTGAACACCAACGGGGTGAAGACAGTCAGGAACAATGACCTGTGAGGGGTGAGGTTTAAGGCAGGGCGCAGGGGAAGGGAGCTCCGCAGAAACAGAATCAAGGAGACAAAGCTAAGGGCTCGGAGAGAGGAGAGCATGAGGCAGAAAAGAGGGAACAGGAAACCCAGTTATCTGCAGGGTCCCCCCCTTGGTCCACAGCGGAGCTCTCATCAGGACACTCATCAGACACTGTCTCGTGTGTGAAGACATCATCTGAGCCCAGAGGAGGAAAAAAATCACTGGGAAAGATTCAAGGACAATATCCAATACTTACAGAGAATCAGAGATGGTGCCTCTTGCCAAAAGACAGACTGAAAACATTTAAGAGTTCAGGGGCCATTGGGCAGAATATTCACCATCGACTTTCCTTGGTAGTGAGAAATCATTTGCTCTGGAGGAAGTGCTGCGGTGGGTCCCTCTGACAAATGATGACACAAGACCTAAAAGATCAAACTGTCTCTATGTAATTTAACCATATCCCAGACAAAAGCTCAAAAATATGTATAGGAAGACAAAAATATTCAGCACCCAACTAGGTATAATTCACAAGGTCTGGTTCCAATCATACATTACCAGGCATGGGAAAAAAAAAAAAAAAAAAAAGCAGGAAAACACAATCCAAAAGAAGAAGAATTTAAAAAAAAAAAATCAGGGACGCCTGGGTGGCTCAGTCAGTTAAGCATCTGCTTTCAGCCCAGGTCATGATCCCAGGGTCCTGGGATCGAGTCCCACATCAGGCTCCTTGCTCAGCAGGGAGCCTGCTTCTCCCTCTCTCTCCCTCTGCTTGTGCTCTCTCTGTCAAATAAATAAAATCTTAAAAAAAAAAATCAATGAAAACCAACCCAGAACGGACACAAATATTAAGAATTAGCAGACTAGGGCATTAAAATAGACAGCTATTCTAACTGTGCTATAACCTAAGTCTATTTGTTCAGAAGTTAAGTGGAGACATGGAAAAATCTTTTTAAAAAAGACCCAAATCTACTTCTAGACATGAAAACTATAATATATGGATGGAATTAAGGACAGATTAGGGTACCAAAAAATAGCAGTATAAATCATCCAGAATGGACCGCCGTGAGAAGAACAGTAACAGTGAACGAGAACATGAGGGCAGAGCAGCGTGCTCAGAGAAGAGGAGTGGTATGGGAGAACAGAAGAAGTCTTCAAGGAAATCACGGGTGAAGCGTTGCCTAAGTCAATGAAAACTATAAACTCACAGACCCAAGAAGGTCCATGGGCCTCAAGCACAGGAAACATGAAGAAAGTGACACCAAGTTACATGGTAATCAGATGGCTCAAAGCCAATGATAAAGATAAAATCTTAAAAGCAGCCAGAGCTGGATGGAGCATGGGGCTGGAGGTTCCAAGCTTCTAATCAGGGTTTGTTCTTTCTGGTGACCAGTCCCTATCTTGAAGCTATCCAGGGGGCCACCGAGAGTTGCCTCATTAGAACAGAAGACACTTGCATCACTCAGGAAATTGCAAGGGTTTTAGGAGCTCTGTGCCAGAGACTGGGGGCAGAGACCACATACATTTCTTCTGGTGTCCCATGATCCATTGTAAGAGGTGTACAGAGGTACACAGTGCAAGGCCTTTTTGATGTAATTAGAAGAGCAAGGCTGAAGGACACTGTGAAGCCTCTCTGGATCTAGCCTGGAACATTCCTGTCACCACAGACATTCCAGTTTTCTCATGGGAGCCACAGGGGATTCGCATACATAGCGGCAATCCTCGCACCCACCGTCAATGGGTTTCTCCTCAATCAGGTAGGGTTTTCTTGTCACAGACTCCTACAATGCTCTGCCAAATCTAAAGGTAGTAACATAAAGATGGTATTCGCATTTTATTTGTTTATTTATTTTAAAGATTTTATTTATTTATTTGAGAGAGAGAGAATGAGAGATAGAGAGCATGGGAGGGAAGAGGGTCAGAGGGAGAAGCAGACTCCCTGCCGAGCAGGGAGCCCGATGTGGGACTCGATCCCGGGACTCCAGGATCATGACCTGAGCCGAAGGCAGTCGCTTAACCAACTGAACCACCCAGGCGCCCCGATGGTATTCGCATTTTAGAAAATACAATTAAATTATGGGTCAGCTTTGTCATGAAGATCAACCTGGCAAAGAAAAATGTAGAACAATTTCAGTCTTTAAAACTGAAATCACAGCCATACGGATGTCATGAGGTGAGGATTCCATGCATAGATGCAACTTGCCATGTTTTCGGCAACACTCTGGAGTTTTCATTTACACAACCATCCCCATACAGAGGGATAGTTAAATAGATGTGGGGGAGTGTGACACATGCAGGCATGATTATGGGTATGTCATATGCAGGAATCTCATTTAATTATTGATTCTCACACCAATTATGAGGATCACTTCCTGACGATTAAGCTGAAAATCTGATAGAATAAGTCTTCCCACTAAAAGGATATAGAATCGGAAATCTTCCTTCTTAGACCTGTCTAGCTCCAAAGGCTGCAATGTTGCCACCATGCCATGGCAACGCAAGAAGAAAACACTCAGCGTGTTTGATGTTGTCATGATTTGCACAAAAGAGACAATGTATGGCACTTTGGTAAACAGTGACAAATGCAGTTCTGTAAGTTAATTGTAAAGGTCCCTAAATCCCATTTATTAAGACTATTCCAAATGCACTTTGAACATATTATTTCTATCCAACTATCAAGCTGCTCACGGGGGATGAATTTCTGCAATGGAAACCCACTAGCAAACTATTAAAATGGCCTTATAGAGAAAAGGATGAAAGGGGTAATATTTACTTGAGGTTTTGTGTCCTCAGGCCCCTGAATTTGGGTGGAGAAATGTCTTCTTGTTGTTGTTTGCCATTAACCTACCAGGACTGATCTTCTACCTTATATTTGGAGAAGCAGTTGTCCAAGACTGGGCAAAGGAGAGGAAACTCACTCATTTATGAAGGTAAAGGATAGTGATTTCGTCTGTGGATTTAACCAGAGAAGCGCTATTTAAATTTTTAATTCTATGTCACTTTTTTTCCTTAGTTATTCCACCTTGATATGATGGAGAGTCACCGGGCACCTTCCTTCACAAATGAGAAGCCTTTAGTGATGAAAATAGCAACAGAAGGAATTTCATTTGCCTGGTTCTTTTCGAATCTGAGATCAGTTCTTTATGTTACTAAGCTTTCTTTTTGAGGAAAATGTAAGAAGAATGAAAATTCCAATAAAGTGATAGCTGAGAACAAAGATGTTGTCTCCATAGAATTATCAGCGGATTCGGAGGAACTGCTGGAGCAGAGCCAATAGGCCAGACTCACAGTTTCTGGATCTCAAAACAGGAAACAATGTTTGGAAGCTCTTCATCGAGGGTGGTAACCTCAGTAGGACGATGATTTTTCCTATCTGTAAAAGTGAATATTAATTTGTATTTGTTGGACTGGACATTGTCCACATGCCCCTCCCCTGTGTGTTCCACTCTTCAACCCGTTTAGGCCCCAGGAGGCTGACCTGCACGGTTGGCATCCACAATGCCTTGTCCACTGGCTTCTGCTGGATTTTCAATGGAGACCGAAGAGTGAGGACAGAGAGTATCTATCTCTAAAGTCCCTCCCTGTGGGATCTGCAGGGGGCTGATTCTTCCCCTACAGTTCACAGCTACTGGTCCCTCCACACTTTCTGGTGGCTTCTCTCTTCCCCTTTTAGGCCTTTTTTGGCCTGCGCCACATTCCCAGTCCTGTGTAAGTTGTCTCTTTTAACACTGTCTTCAAATTACCCACTGTGAGTCTGCCGTATTTTCCTTCTGGGATCCAACTAGTACTTCAGTGGTTGAATCATATATAAAGCTCCAAATGGGAAACAGAGCAGTATTTTTGTAAAATGGTGATGTGTAGGTATCAGTGGGTCGGAGCATGTGCCGGGGGCCAGGGCCGTTTCCTTGGTTCCTTCCCATGGAGATCCTTACCACATAGGCGGCAGAGCCTGAGGTCATTTCATGTTGAGGTGATGTGATGGGCACGGTTCTGAGTGAAAAACCAGGGCAAGGAGACAGAGAAGACAATGGCTGAGGTCTTGCTCTCGTCTAGAATCTAGGCCCTTGGGACATGAGAGCAAACTAGACCCAGTCACTATTCTCCAGTCTAACGTGTAGGACAGACCCAATGGCTGCCCCAGGCACAATTGCAGGGGACATACAGGCCGTTGGGGGAGACCACCCCAGCGGTTCCGATCCCAAGTGGAAGAGCCCAGGGAGGGATCTCCTTTCACAAGGAGTTCCTGAGCTAAATGGGTTGTTCTACGGGAAGATTTCTCACACTGGAGCTCAGCACGTACAAAAGCACGGAGACAACAAACAGGATGGATTCTGAAAGGAAGGACCTGCCCGCCTGGTCAGTTAGGAAAGCACAGAAGATGAGGTTAGGGAGGTGGGTGTGACCAGCACATGAAGGTCGTGTTTGCCACATTAGGGAGCCCGAAGGGTACCCTACAAGCAATAGTGACAAGGAGAGAAGAAGAGAGACATGCATCATGTTTAGGAGGTAAAGTTGAAAAGTCACGGCATTTGGTTAGGTGGGTGCTGGAGAAGAGAGGAGTTGAGTCTGGGTGTCTAACCCGAGAGACTGCATAGAGTGTCTGACCAGCTAAGTCAGAGAATGCAGGAGGAGGAGTCCTTCTTAGAGTGGAGATAATGAGTTGACTTGGGGCCATGCTGTGTTAGTGGCAATAATGAGATACGTATTAGTTTCCTCGGGTGGCCGTGACACAGTGCTACAAATTGGGGGGCTAAAAAGCAGTAATTTATTGCCTCACAGCTGTAGAAGTCTGCGTAGGGCAGCAGAGTTGGTTCCTTCTGAATGTTGAGGGAGAATCGGTTCCGGGCCTCTCTTCTGGGAGCCTCAGAAATTCCTTAGTTTGTAGATGTCTTTCCCCCTGTGTCTTCATGTCATCTTCCCTCTGCACACATCTCTTTGTCAAAATTTCCCCTTCTTATAAGGATGTCCCATGTTAATGACAGGGTTTTGTTTCGTTTTGTTTAGAGAGAGAGAGACAGCATGCATGTGCATGTGAGCAGGGGGCTGGGCAGAGGGAGAGAGAGAGAGAGAGAATCTTAAGCAGGCTCCACACTGAGCGCAGTCTGACCCGGGACTCCATCTCACGACCCTGAGATCATGACCTGAAATCAAGAGTCGGATGGTCAACCCACTAAGCCACCCAGACATCCTGCTAGTGACAGGCTCTTAATGTTGTTGCTGAGAGTACTGAATGGATCTGACCCACGTGCTGAGGCCCCTGAGGGTCCGAGGCTGTGCCATGCATTTCTACGTCTTCGGTGTAGACACTTAATAAATATCTGGTGAACCTTAATATAGGTATATTATCATAAAGCAAAAAACTAATTCTATGTATTAGGAATCAAGATATTTAATGTATGAGAAAAATTCAGGATTCAGGAACATAAAGTCAAAGAAGTTTTAAAAATCACTCTAACATTCAATTTGAATTGGAAATATCAGACAGAATTTGTAGTTTTTTCTTAAAAAAATACTTCTTTTAAGTTCTTCCACTGAAAGGGCCTAGAAGCAATGAGACCTAGGAGCAAGGAGTACCTCAATATTTGGAGTGTGGTCTCTGGATGTTACTTGCTACTGAAAGGAACCAACACTCCATAAGAAAGCCCAGGTTCGAGAACAGTAAATACACCAGAGGAGCCTGGAATGTGTGTGTGTGTGTGTGTGTGTGTGTGTGTGTGTGTGTGTGTTAGAAAACACGGAAGCTATCCCAGACAACTAGGGTCAGGTCTCAATAGATAGAAACTGGCTTGAATAGCCTCCTACTGGCCAAAGAAGGGACAATTTAAGCATCAAAAAATATGTACTCAAAAGATTGAAACACATAAAGTAAAACCCATGAAGTCATAATTTTCCTTGGTCAACTTTGCTAAGGCACTAAATTATTATTCTACAACTCATCAAGTATCCTGGCTTTCTTATTTTTTTTAAGATTGTATTTATTTATTTATTTATTTATTTATTTATTTATTTATTTATTTATCTGAGAGAGAGATGCACACAAGCAGTGGGGAGGAACAGAGGGAGAAGCAGACTCCTTGCTGAGCAGGGATCCCCATGTAGGGCTTGATCCCAGGACTCTGGGATCTTGGCCAGAGCTGAAGGCAGACCCTTAACAGACTGAGCCACCCAGGAGCCCCTGGCTTTCCTATTAAATCTGTGTTTCAGGGTAACCAAATATTCAATTAGGCAAATTTCCTATTTTGTAGAAGATTCCAGTTCCTACATGACGAAGGCAGGATAGAATTAGAAAATCACCACTCGCAACTTCCATAAAATAATGGATCTAGGCAGCATTTACTAACAGCCATCAAAGTGCACAGGTGAAGATTGATGAGAACTTCATTAGTGGATAAATCAAGCTGAGAATATCTGAACCCACCGAGCAATCTTATCTCACTAAAAATGAGCCAAGCTGACACCAGGGCATTACCCAGCACCCAATGAAGTATTCTTGTCCTGGATCTAAGTAAGCTTCTCCACATACCAGCAGGTTCTAGGACATAAGGGATAAAGAATTTATCAAATGACACTAAAAGGAAGCAATTAGCCAAATCAGTCATGAGAGTCACTCTGTAAATGACCCTGTTTTGTTACTATTGTTGTTTTTAAGTAACAGCAAATATAAAATGAAGGAAGGAATGGTTACAAAGTTAAAGAGAGGTGAGAGCCATAACAGTTATGGGTCACATGCAGATCTTGTTTGGATCCTCATTTAAATAAATCAAATATGGAAGGAAGGAAGGACGGATGGAAGGAAGGGGGGAGGGAGAGAGGGGGGAGGGAAGAAGGAAGAGAGAGAAAAGGATAACTGAAGAAATTGGAAACATCTTCATAATGACTAGCTATTAGATTATATTAAGAGATGATTGCTTATTAGATACACTGATGGTATACTAGGTATGTTTTTTAAAGCACTAATGAGTCATGTACCCATGCTGTACTTTTTATGGGAGAAATTACATAATATCTGAGATTTACTTGAAAATACTACAGAACACAACCATTGGAGAAATATATATATATAATTTATATATAGTTATATAACTCGATTGGCCAAATATTGATAATTGTTGAAGCTGCTTAATGGGCATAGGTTATATTAAACTCTTCTACATTTCTTATATGTTTGGAAATTTCTATACAATGTTAAATTTAAAACCTTAATAAGAAACACAGAATCCAGAGGTAGAATCCAGAAGTGATTTCAAAAGCATATCACAGAACAACATAAAGCTTTGGGGTCAGCACATAGGAAGATCGTTCCCTCTGGGTAATCAGTAATGAGAACCGGAGACATTGACACCAGATGGGAATGCTGTTTATTTAAAATATGGACATTGAGCAACTGCTGATCTGGGGCTCTCCAACACTAAAAGGCCAGAGAATGCCAGAAACTGCCAACCTTGTCATCAAACTGTACAAACATGCAGGAATAGCCAGGACCTGGATTTCCAATGAAGACAAAATCTAACTGATTATGTAAGACATCAGAGTCTTTTGGGCAAATAGGTTAAAGGTTTTCAACATTTCTTTAGAGAGAAAATGACTGGGTCAATTAATAGAGCATCTGCTATGTGCCAAACTTTTATTAGACCCTTATAAGTATAATAACACATCTTTTAAAAAATGCTTAAGTATGTAAGAAACTATATATTGTGCAAAATCCCTGATTTTAGGGCTTAGATGTTCCTCTGCGACCAGTAGGTTGACTTCAAAGAATTCCAAAATAAAAGTGCTCCCAGGTATCGCTATGGAGAGGTGGTGGAACCAGGAGAACTTAATCATTGCAGAAGTTATGGGGGAAGTCACTTTCTTTGGAGGACATACCTTAATAAAATGTACCTCTCTCTGAGTAGCTTGAATGTTGGGCAGATATGTTCTTTGCAAAAGAGAGAGAGAGGAAGGGAAGGGGAGGCGAGGGGAGGGGAGGGGAGAAGAAGGGCAGGGCAAAGGAGGGAAAAAGGAAGGCAGGAAGACAAAAAGCTAATAGGGTGTTTATGGGGCATTTAAAAAGCCATAGCCTTTCCGTCAGAAGGGTACTGGATACCCAGAGCCACGCTCAAGAGAAAACATCTACCCTGGGAGCACGTAGGCAACAGTGTGGTTCTCCCTCCTGGCAGGAGGAGACCGGCCATGTCTGGCTATACAGTCATGAACTTGATGGCAGATTTCCAGGAGGTGTCTAGTCCACTGGAAGATTGTAAGACTCATACTCCTCATCTGAAGATTCAAGGAAAGGTAAAAGTGAAGTTAAAAATTAAACCTTTTAACTCTGCGATAATGAAGTCAAAGATTGGGTGAAGGATTAATGGGGCTAAAAATTGGAAAATCCAGAAATTCAGTACTTTTTCAAGTTCAAAGGCTTCACAGGGGAAGAAGGAATCGCTTGTCTGTCCCGAATCAGGTCAGTCTTACTCTTATATTGCTACTAAATGAAATTAACAATTCCCCAGAGTGATAAGGGGGGGCTTCTCTGTTAAAGATATTATCAAGGGTGTTTAGCAAGCTGAGGAAATTTGGGGGGAAAACGTATTGCCACAGATTCTTCCTGAGGAACAGTAAAAGGAACATATTTCTAGGGATTAGTGTGAGGTGGACAGTTGTGTGGACAGTCAAGGAAAGAGAAGCGTGTGGTGTGTGTTGTATGGTGCTTGTGTATCTGTGAGTGGTATGGGATGTCGGTGGCGTGAGGTATGCCTAAGTATGTTTGTGATGTGTGTGGTGTGTGGCTATGTGTGCTTGCACTTGCGTGTATTTTGAAATAAACAGCAGTCCCAGAAGATGTTTCAGCATGGGATAATGGTGGTTGACCAGCTGCTCATTCAAAATATTTTGCAAATCCAACCTTAGGAATTTATCCTTTGAGCATCTGGTCAAACGGATGTGGCTGAAGCTCAAGGTGTAGACAAGGGCATGACCAGTGCCTGGTCTGTCCAGGAAGGGGGTTGACCTGGCTCTCCTCGAGAGAGCAAAATTAATAAGCAGATAGTTATTCTTCAACCCTATAAGAAAAATAATGTATTTAACTTTACTTATTCCTTTTCCAACGTTCTTTTTTACATTCAAGTTTCTGACCTTGAGCAATCTCTTCCTGCCTGAAAAACATGTTCTAACGTTCCTTGCAGGGCACGTCTACCATCAATGAATTCTCTCAGTTTTTGTTTGTTTGTCTCACTTTTGAGGGATATTTTCACTGGACATAGAATTATGGGTTAGCAGGGTTTTTGTTCTTTTTTAATAGTTTTCAGGGGGGCATGTATATTTTTAGTCAACTAAAAAAGCATAAAAGCGCAATGTCAAAGGAAGCACATGGTTGAGTTAAATGGGTACTGATGTACGGAGCAAGCTTCCCTCTGATGCATGTTTTAAATCAGAAAGGAGTACTGGGTGGTTTTTGGTCAGTTCTTCCCTGCGTTATGCTAGTACCAACATGTTTTACACTTGCAGCGGAGACCACACCCCTCAACAAGACGAGAAGAAACTGGAACCCCTTACGCAAATGGATAACCACTTCCCTCCCAGCAAAGGTAGAAATTATTCTCTATCCCACTGCATAGGCTTTTTTCTTCTTATATATGACATCATAGGGGTGCTTGGGTGGTCAGTCGGTTAAGCCTCCAACTCTTGATTTCAGCTCAGGTCATGATCTCAGGGTCGTGGGACTGAGTCCCACATAGGGTTCAGTGCTGGGCATGGAGTCTGCTTAGGACTCTCTCTCTCCCTCTGCCCCTCCATGTGCATGAGAGCTCTCTTTCTATTAAAAAAGAGAGAGAGAGAGAGACTGAGAGAGACATCATAGATTCTAGGTGAGAGGATTTTCCCATAAAAACATATAAAGTGTTAGGGTGCTTGAGTGGCTCAGTCGGTTGAACATCCGACTCTTGATTTTGGTTCAGGTCATGATCTCAGGGTTGTGGGATTGAGCCCCGTGAGTCGGGCTCCATTCTCAGCATGGAGTCTCCTTGAGATTCTCTTTCTCCCTCTCCCTCTGCCCTTCCCCTCAATTATGCTCTCACTCTAAAATAAATAAAATCTTAAAAAGAAACATATAAGTGGTCTTAGAATTGTTCAGGAAAGGAGGTGAAAAAAATTAGTCCTGCTATAGTTTTCCACTAGAAAAACCGCAAACAAAAAGAATTCATATATTTTAAGTTATTTTGCTTCTTGTATACTTGTCAGTTTAATCACTTGGTGGAGAATATCAGAAAGAGGTGCACTATTTTTGTTCCATCTCAAGGAGAAAGAAACAGATCCCTGAATGGAAGCTAGGCAGGATGAATGTTCTTGAGTCACTGCATCCTTGGACATCAACACTTGCATATCCTGAAAACTTTTTTAGACAAACTGTTTATTTTGAGCAGGGCAGGGGAAGGATATAAGAAATTACCACTATTGTCTTAGAGTTATGTGCATGTCATGGGGAATACAATCCCAGGAGAGGGAGTGGGCAATGAATTACATTCTTTTTCAATTTATGTAAAGATGAGTGGTCTATTAACTTCTAAATTTCTTCTTGTGTTATTTTTTATATTTAGGGGTTTTGAGTTTTCTATTGTTCATTTAATCTATATTCAAATTTATATACAGATACTCAAAACATATAAACATAGAAACCATATAAACTGATATATATATATTATATATATATATATAAAGCATATAAACCAATATATATATACAGCTTACTGATTTCTGCCCTTTTTCTTAACATTTCCTTCCTTTTCAGTTCTTTGGGTTTGTTCCTGTGTTACTTTTCTGTCTTCGAATTCTTTCTTCTTTTTTGATAAATACCCTCAGGGGTGTACTTTGGCCCTAACTGTCCATGAGTTGAACACACAGTATCTTAGCGTTGCTCATCCCAAACACTTTGGAATTTCTCTTGGTTTACTTTTTAACTCAAGGTTTATTTAGAATTAGTTCATGTTCTTCCTGAGGCAATGTGGAGGAGACGAGTGCATAAACTCAAAAGGCATCCCTAACTGACAATGACATCAAGTCCTTCTCTCCATATGGTGAGGACTGCCTCCCCTTTGCTCTCTGGAAGGATTTTTTTTTTCTTTCTCTCCTCCAGGGACATTCCCCCCAGCATTTCTGTTAGTCTTCCAGGTCCATTCACTTTCCTTTTGATTTTAAAGAGTGGGTTTAGAAAGCTTTGGAGCAAGCCACCCTCAGTGTGTATGTGTGTGGTTGGAGACATTTTTTCTGATGGCCCAAGGACAGTGAGTTTTAGGCTGTCAGCCAAAGGAAGGACTGGCTGATGACTGAGCTGTTTTCTTCCTCTGCTGAATTCCAGGGCTCGTTCACCCCAAGCAAATTTCCACAGTCCCCCTGGCAAGGTGGGGGGTCAGTGCGTTCAGCCCTCACTGAGTCAGTAGGTCTTTGGCATCTAAGTGTCTGAGAACAGGGTCTCTTACTAGACCCTCCCATTGCCATGGCCTTGGCACTTGACTCCTGTTGTTCCTGTGCCCTGGGAGGCAAAAAACAAAAACAAAAACAAATAAACAAAAAAGCTGGTATCAAATGTCTTCAGGGAAAAATCTGCCTTCAATGATCAGTCTATGCCTTGTGGAGCCTGTCTCCACTGAACCCTTGGCCTGAATATTTCATTTTTCCTGGCAGATCATCCATACTTCTAATGATATATTTGATTTGATTTGATTGATTGATTTTGGGGGGGCGGGCAGAGGGAAAAGGAGAGAGAGAATATCAAGCAGGCTCCATGCCCAGTATGGAGGCAATGCAGGGCTCCATCTCACGACCGTGAGATCATGACCTCAGCTGAAATCAAGAGTCAGATGCTTAACCAAATGAGCCACCCAGATGCCCTGAAATATTTTATTTTAAATATATTTCATTTAATATTTGTATCTGTTTACAAAGGGAGATCAGTCCAGAAAACAAATTTTCCAGGCGTTAGTGTAATTCCACTTAGCAGTATATCCAATATTTGTCTAGCTGAACTTCAAAACCCTTATGAGTCAGCAACACCCTTTTACCCTCCCTCTCCCCCTTCTGGAACTGGAATTTCTGCAGCAATGACCCAGTGCCTGCCCCACCCCTGTATGGCAGGAGTACTGGGGGCATAGAGCTTGCCTCTCCTTTCACAAGTCCACAGATACAGAAATATTATGCTCCAGCGTGAACCTCCTTCACTTCTGTTTTAGATCATTTAGATGATAAGATTTGTGACTTTGAGCTAATGAGATTTTGGAGGAGACAGAGTTGAGCTGATACTGTATTATAAGATGAGACTTTTAAGGACCAGAGGGTGGGCTGTGGTAGCCAGAATCCTAAGATTACCCCCAAGATTCTGGCCCCTGGTGTACACGCACCTTCCGCTAGTTATTTAAGCAAACACTAAGCTAGGTGCTGCCTGAAGGGATTTAGCAGATTTAAATAAGGTCGCAAATCAGCTGGTCTTAAAATAAGGAAATTACCCAGGAAATTACCCAGACCTTAAATCTGGGTCTAGAAGTCAGAGACCAAGCAGCTAGAGAGACTCAAAGCGTGAGAGAGTTCAACGTAAGAGAGATTCTTCCTGGCTGGTTTTGGAGTTGGAGGAAGCCATGTGACCAGTCACACCAACTGTAAGCAGCTCCCAGCTGATAGCTGGCAGGGAGACAGCAACCTCAGTTCTGCCTCCATAGAAAATGGAATTCTTCCAATCACCTGAATGAAAATGGAAATGGACCCTTGCTCAGAACTTTCAGCTGAGAACTCATTCGGGCTGAACCCTTGATTTTTTAGCCTTTGAGACCATGAGCAGAAAACCCAACCACATTCTGACCTACAAAACTGTGAGTTAATAAATGGGTGTTGTTTTAAGCCATTACGTTTGCAGAAATTTTCTTTTTACACAATAGAAAATGAACACACTTTGTAAAGCCTATCTACAACAGAACCTTCAACAAAGCATTATCTGAAATGTAGAAACATTAGAACCACTCCGTGTAAATCAGGAACAATGGTATAAAACCCAGGGATGCCTGGTGCAATCAACAATACACTGGTGGTTCTGATCCAAGGAGAACATGAAATTAAAGATCTGAGGATAACAAAAGAAGAAATAAAATCATTATTTGCATATTCCCAACATAAAACAGCACCTGCAAATTAGCAGATGTATTTTTAGAAACAATAGCAACTTTTGGCTACCTGGTTGGATATAGTATCTTTAGAAGTCTAATTCATTTCTTTACACCAACCACAGGCAAATAAAAAATGTAATTAAAGAGACACCAAATTACCCTCCATTGGGTTGTAACAATGTAGGTTCTCTCTTCTCTTCTTTGGGTCTGGCCAACAAACGTGCTTTTGGATCTACGCCAATCTGATCTGTGATCATAGTTTCTCAATATGTTCTTAAGATTTATTGAAGTATAATTATATACAATAAAATCACAGATCTTAGGTGTACCTTTAGATGAATTCTGACAAATGCATAAAACTGTGAGCAAGACTCTTAGAACATTACATTAAATTCCCATTAGGTTCTCTCTGGTTCTCTTGCCTTGAGGAAATTGCTGTTATAATATCTAACCACACAAATTAATTTTGCCTGTTTTTAAATTCATAAAAATAGATCTCTCTAGTATGCACTTTTTTGGTGTCTAGCTTCTTAAGCTGAGCATATTTTTGTTGACATTCATCTAGATTGCTGAGTGTGTACTTCCTGCCTTTCTATTTTTGAGTAATGTCCGTTATATTAATATAACACGGTATGTTCATCCATTCCAAACATTCAGCTATTTTGAATAGAGCTGCTATAAACATTTTGGTACAAATCTTTTTGTAGACCTATGTTGCTATTTCTCTTGGGAAAATGCCATTTATTGAAAAAGACTTTATTTTCCTCTGTTATATTGCATTTAGTGCCTTTATTCAAAAGCGTTTGACCATGTCTATGCATCTGTTTCTGGACCCCCTACTCTCTTCCGCTGATGAATTTGTTTGGCCTTACACCAATACTACACTGATTATTCTAGTTTGAAACTACCTCAATAAGTACATTACATTTTTTTAAATGCACTTTTTCTCTGCAGGGTGCTTATATGACTATTCATAGACTATTGATACAAATTTAGAGAATTAAACAGTTTCCTTCAAAGAAAGTCTTTGCTGTTATTAAGGGCACTTACTTCCAAGACTAACCCAGAGTATTTGTAAGTCCTCCCATTAAAACGGGCATGAGACAAAGTATCTGGAGGACCTGTTTAATTTTCCGAGACATTCTTGTTGGGATTATATTGTAGGGAAGGATGGGACTATTATATCAATCACACAGCTTCTTATTGTATCATAGTTTCTTAAAGGCCATTAAGTACAATAAAATTTTAAATTTAATTTCATAATAAAAAATTTAAATTAATACCTAGGGTTCCATAATGTAATCCTGTATGTCAGGTATATATATATATAATTGATTCAATATACATATGGTTATATATTATATATATATGTATATATATTACTGTATGTCAGGTGTATATGGTCCCAAATTTCTGAGTGCCCTTTCTAAGGTTGCTGTATGGTTTTATCTCAGCTGTGTTAACAATGGACACTTTCTGTTTTACTTCTTAGTTCCAAGTTTTTGTTCCTTCCGCTATGGATTATCTGTCCTCTTGCATTTCTGTAACGTGGTAATCATGGCACAACATATGTGTCTGAGCCTCACAATGGTAGCCATGGTGAACAGCACAGATGCTCACGGTTTGCCCAACACCTCCACAGGGGAGCACCTGGATCACAGAAAGGTATACGAAAAATATTATCCATAGTCACATGTTTAAAATCCTATCTTGCTCATTAATTTGTGTAGAGATTGAATGTTATCATAATTGATGGGACAGTAATCATTACAAAAAGAAGTTCAAGTCTTCACCTGTCTTGCTAGTAGTAACCTAACTAAACATGTCCCATGATTAGAGCACGCCTTAATGTTTGTGAAGGGCTTTGTTATGTGAATCCTTCTATGTGAAGAAGAATAAAAACTGAGCATTGGGGTCCCTAGAATTGAGAACTTTGGATAAGAGGAAAAAGAGAAAGTATTTCAAACCAGAGCAGAAGTAAAGACATGTTGTTTCTTTAAAAGTTTTTGAATATGCAGTATATTTACATGCTTCACTAATTTCATCTCTGGAAGGTAATGAGTTGCTACCTGTCAGAAGATGTAGAACAGGAAAAAAGTGGAAATGAATGGGAAGAATATTTTTTTCACTCTACTCTTCCTATGTTCTGTTATGAATGCACAGGCAAACATGAACATACTTTCTTATTGTCACCTTTTTTACATTAAAAATAACACTTTATATGCGATGTACTGCACCTTAGTTTTTTTTTTAACATAATCATCAGAACCAGGCTTAGATATGACACATATGTAGGAATTCCCATATAGGGAATTTAAAATAACTGTAATTAATATGTTAAGTCTCTAATGGAAAAAGTTGGCAACACATAACACCAGATGGGTAATGTCAGTAGGGATGGAAATTATGAGAATGAATAAAAAAGAAATAGAAATCCAGGCAACTGTAACATAAATAAAGAGTGCTTGACAAGCTCATAAGTAGTCTCAATGTAGCTGAGGGAAGAATCAATGAACTTCAATATGGGTCAATAGAAACTTCTCAAGCAGAAATGAAAGAGAAAGGAGGGGTTGGGAGGGAAGCTTAACAGAATATCCCAGAATTGTGGATAATATCAAAGGTATAGGGGCGCTTGGGTGGCTCAGTTGGTTAAGTGTCAGACCCTTGCTTTCAGCTCAGGTCATGATCTCCTGATCATGAGATTTGGCCCAACGCCAGGCTCCACACTCAGTGGGGAGTCTACTCAAGATTCTCCCCCTCTCTCCTTCCCCTTCCCCTGCTCTCTCTCTCAAATAAATAAATCTTAAAAAAAAAAAATAACATATAAATGGCTAGAATACCAGAAAGAAAAGAAAGAGGGGCACCTGGGTGGCTCAGTCGGTTAAGCATCTGCCTTCGGCTCAGGTCATGATCTCAGGGTCCTGGGATCGAGCCCCACATCGGGCTCCCTGCTCAGCGGAAGCCTGCTTCTCCCTCTCCCTCTGCCCGCCACTCTGCCTGCTTGTACGCTCGCGCACTCCCTCTCTCTCTCTGTGTCAAATAAATAAATAAAATCTTTAAAAAAAAAAGAAAAGAAAAGAAAGAGAGAGTGGCAAGAAGTAATATCTAAAAAATTAATGGCTGAGAACTTCCCAAAATTACTGGTGGACACCAAACCACAAGTCCAAGAAGCTCAGAGAATACCATACAGGATACTAAAAAGATAAATAATTAACAATGAGAAAAACCAACTAGACATACATATTTAAATTGCAGAAAACCAAGACAAAGAGAACATCCTGAATGAAGCCAGAGGTAAAAATATCTTACTTACAGAGGAACAAGGATAAGAATTACAGAAGACTTCTTATCAGAAACCATTCAATTAAGAAGAGAGGGAAAACAATCTTTCAAGTGTTGAAAGGAAAAGAATCTGCCAAGTTAGAATTCTATATCCAATGAAATTACCTTAAAAGTCAAAGGGGATAAAAACTATTTCAGACAAATAAAAACTGAGGTAATTTATTGCCAGTAGGCCTGCCATAAAAGAAATGTTAAAAGATGGCAGATTTTAATCCAACTGTATCAATAATCACTGTATTATTTATTTATTTATTTATTTATTTATTTATTTATTTTAGAGAGAGCCTGTGAGCAGGCGGGGGGAGGGGCAAAGGGCAAGGAAGAGAGAGAATCTTAAGCAGGCTCCATACCTAGCATGGAACCCAACGCAGGGCTCAATCTCATGACCCTGAGATCATGACCCTAACATCATGACCTGAGCCTAAATCAAGAGCCAGACACTTAACTGAACGAGCCACCCAGGCACCCCTCAATAATCACTTTATTTTTATTTATTTATTTTTAAGATTCTCATTTATTTCAGAGATAGAGCATGGTGGGGAGGGGCAGAAGAAGAGGGGAGAGAGAAACTCAAGTAGACCGTGTTGAGTGTGGAGCCCCACGAGGGACTTGATCCCACAACCCTGAGATCAGACCTGAGCTGAAACCAATAAATATGTTCATCAGTAGATGGATGAATGCACCAACTATGGTACATCCATAAAAGAGAGTACTACTTAGCACTAAAAAGAAATGACCTAGTGACACACAGAACAACATGGATGAAACTCAAAATAAGTATGCCGAGTAGAATAAACTATATATATAGTGTATGACTCCATTTATATAAAACTTCAGAAAGTGAAAACTATGTCGTAGTGACAGGCAGATCAGTGGTGGGAGAAAAACAGGAGGGAGGAATTACAAAAGAAGTAAGGAAACTTCTGGAGGTGGAGAATGCATTCACTGCCTTGATTGTGGTGATGGTTTCATGAGTATACACATAATTAAAAATTTATCAACTTGTACACTTTATACCAAAGATTAAATATGAAGTTATGTGTCACTTGTACCTCAAAAATCTTTTAAACTCTTTTTATCCAAATTTTCTCTTGAATTATATTCTTTAAATATTTGTAGTATTTCATTGCTTTGGTTTCAATATTGAGAACTCCACGTTCTAGAGAAATGGCTACTCACAGGGGCTATATACTGAATCAGCAAAAAAGGAGGGAGCTCGAGCTGTGGAGGTCCTATGAACCTCCCGCTGTAATCCAGGGAAACTGATCTTCAAACGTGAGTCGCAGAAAAGCACTTCTCTTTGCTGACATACAAAGGTACTAGATGAAAAAAATGAGAGAAGATAGCATGTAATTATTCCCAAATATGAAGACTCACCAGAAAACTGTTTCCATAGAGCAGATCTAAATTGTAACCTGAAATTACAAAAGGAACCTAAAAGCTAGTGAAGCAATTACAGTTAAGGAAGGAGAACCGCAGAGAAGAACATACAGGAGCTCAAAGCCAAGATGGCCAGGCAGCTCTATGCTCTGCCCGCAGACAAATGAAGACGAATAAGTTGACAGAACTCAGGGAAGGATTATGGAAAAAGAAGACATGTAGAACATTTTAGAAAAGAAAAAGAAACCAAGCCAAAAAAAAAAAAGAGAGAAATGGCCTTCTTCCTTCACTGTCTCACCCAATTATTTCCAGTCCAGCCCGAGACTTTCTCTTTGTGATTTGATCAATCACTATTGATGGGAGTAGTCTGGATGTGGGGGAATGTTGTTCTGTGAATGAGGTTGACTTAATGGAGCAGTCAGAGGAGGAGAAAAGGCAAGAGGACATTCATGACTGTGGTGGGCATAGTACTCTACAGAAGGGCTAACACGCAGTGTAGCAATGTTCAAGAAGCAAGTATTAAGTGTCCATGCTGTCCTGGGGCTACAGAGGGTGCCCTTGACTGCAAGGACTTTACATTATAGTTGACGATACCATGGTTACATGTCAGTACACACAGGAAAAGACGTTCCAAAGGAACAGCAAGGATCCCATGATAGAGAATGAGGCAGAGGGGAGCTCCTTTACACTGATTGGGCCATCCCTGAATATCACAGTAACTCACAGGATGCAGAGTGGCTCCATGTGTCTCCTTGTTTCTTTCAGAACCCCGTGTATAACTGGAGTCCTAAAATCCAGGGTATCATCTTCAGTTCCATCTTTTATGGTGTAATCATCACCCAAATTCCTGTCGGATACTTGTCTGAGAAATACTCCATCAAGAAAATGATCGGCTCTGCATTATTCCTCAGCTCTCTACTTAGCCTGTTAATGCCAATGGCAGCTGAAGGTGGAGAAGCTTTCCTCCTGGCATGCCGAGTAGTCCAGGGAGCAGCCCAGGTATTAAGATAATGCAAAAACTGGGGGCGCCTGGGTGGCTCAGTCGTTAAGCGTCTGCCTTCGGCTCAGGTCATGATCCCAGGGTCCTGGGATCGAGCCCCGCATCGGGCTCCCTGCTCTGCGGGAAGCCTGCTTCTCTCTCTCCCACTCCCCCTGCTTGTGTTCCCTCTCTGGCTGTGTCTCTCTCTGTCAAATAAATAAATAAAATCTTTAAAAAAAAAAAAAGATAATGCAAAAACTGAACAGGGTTTAAATTCACAGAAAGTATCAGAGATCAGATGTCCCAATCCTTCTGATTTCAGGGATCAGTATTCATAGCTCAGCACGTCACGTGGGTCAAGTGGGCTCCTCCCTTGGAACGAGGCCGACTCACCTCCCTGAGTCTATCAGGTAATGACGTAGGGCCTAGAATGTTTGAATCCCGCTATCATCTTATTCTAGCACGTTCTTCCTAGACCTGTAAAAGATGCGTGTTTGGAAGTGTCCAGGGCTTTGGAAACCATCTGCTCCAGCATCCTCGCTTTAAAGATGTGGAAACTTTCTAGAATGAAGAAAAGGCTCCTTTACCTCAAACAACAGGAAAAAAAAGAGAAAAGCGAATATTTTATTCTCTTCTTCTGCTCAGTGTTATCCTTACAAATGTATTTCACTGGAAATTGTTTATTTCTACCGTGAGGCTACATTATCTCTATTCTCAGATGCTTGTGCTCCTTAGGGGTTTCTTTGTGCCCCCTGATTAGGAATTCTGCTGGGGTCCTTCATTGTTCTGCTTGCGACTGGATTCATCTGCCAATCCCTGGGCTGGCCCATGGTCTTCTACATTTTTGGTGAGTCTCTGTCTGTAACATCCCAGTTGTTATTCAGAATTGAAAAAAAATTAAAAATAAAAACTGACTATAAGGTAGTAATTTATATAACGCTAATGATATTTAAAATCATGAATCTCATTGAAGGAAAACGAGAAGTCAACATTCATTAATTTCACACTACAAGCAGAACTATACATGTGTTATTGTACATTACCTCTGCAATTCTATAATGTAGGTACTAGAGATCCATACCCCTTACATGAAACCCTTGGGGAAAGGGATGACCCACTATTGTTCATAAAAAGGAGCATACAGACTGAAGCAATGCTAGGAAGGAGATACATAGGGGAAGACACCCCAATCCCACTCAACTCTCTCTTCTTTACCTTCTTCTTGGGCTGCTTGCCAAATCAATCTAGAAAGCAGTCTACCCAGGGGCCTGTTGATGTTCATTCAAGCCAGCCATCTGTGACCAACGCAGGACACCGAAGGGTGAAGAGTGGGTCTAGAGGGACGAGCGGAAGACATCCAATGCACACTGTGAGCAAATGGCAAAGCCATAATATGAACACATGCCTTCCATCCTCCAAATGCCATTGCTCTTCATCACTAAATTAGTCGTCAGTAGTAAGTAATGATCAGTATAGTGACAGTACCCAAGCCCTGTACCAGGAAAGGGGCCAAAAAATACTGGGACTGTCTAGCCTGGGGAAAAGAAAACTTGAGAGAGCATGCATAAAAGAGAAATTCACACCTGCTCTGTATTACAAAATTAAAACTAATCAGCAGAAATTATAGGGAAGTGAGGTTTGCGCTCCATGAAAGACAAGCTCAATAGTTAATGCTGCCCACCAGTGCTGATCAAAGGTTGGATGACCTCCTACACTTGTGGTGTATTCCTATTCTGATGTCATATACATGGGTATGGCAACATAGGTCATTTGCAGTTCTCATGGGTGGCTCCATGAAGCTCAGAGAGAGGCACAATGCGTTGTCCTGGGTCAGCAGCTTTCCCATGAATTGCCTCATTTGGAGGCACCTGGAATGGGGGGAAGGCTTAGAGGGTAGCAGGGTAGGGATTCAGGCATCTGCCTCCACAAGTCTTTACCATTAGGCATCGTGTCATGCCCACAGAGGCCAAATGGCCGGCTCCAGTTTATGGCAGAGGCAAGACTAAAACCAAGAGGTTTTGTTCCATTTGAAGGTTCTTCTCAATGAAGTTAAATAAATCTAAATCCACACTGCTTTAAAGAACAAAATAACATCTGCCTTTGAGCAGCTTCTAATTGCTGGAGAAAAGCTCCCAAAAGAGCAAATCAGATCACAAACTCACATTGGTGCTTAAAACGGCCGTTTCCCTCCACAAAGACTATTTCAAACTTCTCAAAACCTCTCTAGTCTCCTCAATTCTCTAAAATGGCTCCCTTTCCCCTGCCTTCTCTCTCATGTCACCTCCCTTTGAACAGTGGAAATTATTGCTCAACCTGTCTGTACCCACTGCCCCAACCTCCCAGACTTCTCCTCAACTTCTATCTGACTCGCGTCTGACCCATTCTGCCATCGAGACACTTCTTTTTTTTTTAAAGGTTTTATTTATTTATTTGTGTGTGAGAGAGCACTAGTAGGGGGGAGCGGCAAGCAGAGGGAGAAGCCGGCTCCCCACTGACCAAGGAGTCTGATGCAGGACTCGATCCCAGGACCCCAGGATCATGACCTGAGCCGAAGGCAGATGTTCAACTGACTGAGCCACCCAGGTGTCCCATCATTGAGACACCTCTTGACAAGATCATTTACAGCTTCCATCAGAGCTGCCCTGATTCCGCACTGAGCCCATTCTTGGCCCTCCTCCAACGAGGCCCTTTTCGTAGAGTCTGTGGGGTCAAGATTATATACTCTTCAGAGCCCACGGCCATCACTCCTAGTCATCACTCCCAGAATTGTTTGCTTAAAAACCACCAGGGCTTTTCAGACACGGAAGATCTCTCCGGCACATCCACTGAATTTAGACTTGGCCAACGAAGGGCAGGCAAAACTGCTTGCAGGAGATGTAAATGGAGTATGATGGGGAAGGCAAGAATTTCTACACATAACCAATGAAAACTTCTTGTAGTATGGAAAGGGATCTGAGTAGGAACAGGAGGTCAAGCCTCAGACCACAGTGACCAGGGATTTGTGACCAGTGGAATCAAAGAATTCTAAGTTTAAACCTCATTCTTCCTCGGGTTTCTTTAAAAAACTTTCTTTGTCTTAGATTTTCTATAGTTTGAATATAATATGCCTCGGTATATATTTTTTTGTATGTTCTCTTGAGCTTCCTGTCTCTGTGGTTTGGCGTCTATCATTAATTTTGGAAGACTAATTATTCCTTCAAATATTTCTCCTGTTCCATTCTCGTTCTTCTCCTTCTGATAGTGCCAAATGTATATATTACACCTTTTGTAATAGTCCCACAATTCTTGGATACCTGTCGTTTTTATTCTTTTTCTTTGCAATTCGGTTTTGGAAATTTCTACAGACATTTCTTCAAGCTCGATGATTCCTTCCTTGGCCATGCCTAGTCTATTGATGAGCCCATTAAAGGCATTCTTCATTTCTAGGTTAGTGTTTTTGATCTAGCATTTCCTGTTGATTTTCTTATTAGAGTTTCTGCCTACTTACATGAATCCTATATTCTTGTATGTTGTCCACTTTTTCCATAAGAGCTCTTAGCAATATAATCACAGTTGTTTTAAATTCTTGATTTGATAATTCCAACATCTCTGCCATTTCTGAATCAGTTCCAATGCTTGCTGTCTTCAAACTATATTTTTTGTCTTTTAGTATGCCTTGTGATTTTTTTGTTGTTGAAAGCTCAACAAGATGTACTAGATAAGAGGAATGGAAATAGTCTTTCAATGTGAGGTTTTATATTTATCTGGCTTGGCTAGGGGTTAGAGTTGCTAACTGTTTGCTACAGCTCTAAGTTTCAAAGGCTACAATTTCCCCTGCTTTTGTGTTTTTATAGTCTTCTTAAATAAGGTTTGACACGTGTAGTTTTTCCATTTGTATTCCTATTTATATACAGGAAAACTACTGATGTGGTGGTAAGGTGTAAGATAGTGTTCTGTAGTCATATGATTAGTCTCAGTCTTTCAGTGAGTCTGTGCCTCTGGGGTTCACCTTCAGAAGTCCTTCCCAGTGTTCCCCCCATTATGTAAGACAGGAAGGCCAGAGGGGGTTGCAGTTGGGTATTTCCTTTCACTTAAGCGGGTTAGACTCTGGTAGAAGTTTCCCTTGACAGCAGGCTTTGTTAAGAACAGGATGCTCTAGACATAATTCAAAACTGCTACTTTTCCTTTCCCCTGCTGAAAGGATGTAGGAATTTTTGTCTCATCTTCACTGTGAGAACCTGGTTAGGTCTCCTGAAGGAAAAACTCACAAAAGTATGAGAGTCCCTCCAGGATTCCCCCCACCCCAGATTTTTTTACCTCTCAAACTTGTCCACACAACCTACTGCAATTAATCAATTGCCAGGTTTTCTTACCCTGATACTGGTTCCCATGTAGTTTTCTGCTTCTGGGCTTCTGTTCCAGGAAGTTGTAATTCTCTGTATCCCCTATCTGTCTCTCCAATTTTGGGTACAGTAATTTGCCCTATGACCTCAATATTCTGATGGATCAAAGAAGAGTTGATTTTTATTTTGTTCAACATTTTTCTTGTAATGAGGATGGGAGGGATGACTATCAAGTTCCTTACGTGCTGGATCAGAAACTAGAAGTCTCTCTCCAGATCATTTTGAAGTTACATTTTTGTCAACACAGGATGAGAAGACATACCTTATTTGAGTTTCTTAATAAATCCATAACTTAAACATTCATGTGAATTTCCACGTATAGTCTTGCCCCAGGCCTCACAAATGTTAGAGCTGGCCAAACCTCCATGCCCATAAATCAAGTGGAAGTTCTTCAGTCCACATTTGACCTGAGTTCTCAATCACGTCCATCACCAATGGTGCCCTTGCCTAACTCTCTGCATTGGTCTTTGTTCTCCTGGCCATTCTGTCTTAGTTTTTGCAGACTCATCCTCTTCCACTTGCCATTAACTCTTGTCTTTCTTCAAAGCTCTGCTCCAGGCTTCTCCTTGAGGACTGTACTCCCAAAAATATAATTCATGCTAAGTGTCAATTACACTTATTAACTGTGTGTCCCTGGGCAAGGATGTGGACCTTTCTGAACATCAGTATTCTCATTTTGAAAAAGAGCTAATAGGCCCATATGAGTTTCTGAGTTGACTAAAATACTATATTGAAATGTACATATTGCACATGTATTTATTAGATATTCACTTCTCTCCACTTACATTTCATCTTGGGATTGGGTTCTCAGGTCACAGAATGACATGGAAATAGTATATAGTTGAAATATCCTTTTAATGTTGTTTAAAGAGTATTGTACAAGCCTAAGATCTTACAGTGGCTCCAGGTTTCCACATGGTCTAATCCCATCAGCTCTCGTCCTCAACCTTTCCCGTCCTCCCCTTGCTTCCTCTCCAGTCACACTGGCCTCAGGACCTAGGCCTTCAGCACTCTCTGCTCCCTCTGCCTGGAGGGTCCTTGCCCCATATCCATGTCCCAGCCTTCACTGAGCATGATACTCCCCCCGACCCCTGTAACTTTTCTCCAGAGCTCTTGTCACTGACATTTAACACCCTTTACTTTTTTACTTTTCATCATCTTTTTCTCATCCACTAGAAAGTAAACTCTGTGAAGACAGAAATTTTTGTGTTTTATTCATTGCTGCGTCCCCAGTATGTAGAATAGTGAATGGTACATAATGTGCATTTAATCAATATTTGTCAAATGAATGAATGTCTTTCTGGAAGACTGACTGGTGAGTACTACATACTCCCTGTCCTAACAGATGATTCCTCACAGAGGACTTGTGTAATCCCTCAGGCCTGGGCTGAATCTTAGGAGCATGGCCAAGACCTAGCTCTCAAAGCGAGGTGATCGTCAAGCCCTGTGAGGGTTCAGCTGTACCATATTCTCATGGTGGAACACGTTGGGTAACTGTAGAGATGAGGGCCTAAGAGCAGGGAGTCCCACTATGATGAGTGGAGGGATACAGAGCCTCGATCAGGAGAGGCCAGAGGGCTTACCGCCCTCTCTGCAAAATTCATTCTGTAGGCACAGGCAGCTGTGGATACAGAGAGGACTATCAAAACCATAAGCCTTGTTGCCAAGTTTTAAAGAAGGAAGAGGAGGTCCAGGTTCTCTGACCGATAATGACAAATGCCAATTTGGTAAAGAGACTTACTACCAACAGACGCAATTTCGAATCTAACCTATCCTGCTTTGATAGGTGCTTGTGGCTGTGCCCTAAGTCTTCTCTGGTTTGTTCTGTTCTATGACGACCCAAAGGACCACCCATGTATAAGCATCAGTGAGAAGGAATACATCTTGTCCTCCCTCAACCAGCAGGTAGAACACAGATGCTCCACTGTGGTATCTTCCAGATTCTGTGCCGAATGAAACCATGTTCCTGCTTGTCCTAATGTGCTAACAGTTAATGGGTTTTTTTCCCCAGGTCAGCTCAAGGACACAGTCTCTGCCAGTCAAAGCTATGATTAAGTCTCTTCCCGTCTGGGCCATTGCTTTCGGTTCTTTTGCTTTTCACTGGACAAATAAAATCATGGTTTTGTACACTCCAACGTTTATCAACTCCAAGCTTCGTGTGAATATAAAAGAGGTAAGTTGACTTGTGTTCTCCTTTTAGCTTTATGAAGGACTCTTCTCATTTCTTTGTTTCTTATGTCTCTAACCCTAGCTCTTGCTGGCCCCTACACCATTTAGCTGACATTCTGTACCTGGAGACTGTTTCCAATTCTTATGTTAACATTTCCCAGATCAAGGGTGTAGGTACATATCTGGCACTCCCACAATAGAACACACTCATGTTCCCACAGGTTCCCTACCTCCCATTCACTGCATGACCACCCCAATTAGTATTATTTAAGGCTCAACACCATTGTTGCCTACAGAGACTGGGATCCTTCCCTGCCACCCTGCCCAGTTCACATCCAACCTATCTCTTGGGATAAGGCAATGAGTCCTAGGTCTTGCTTTGAAAGGATGGGCACTCTCATTTCTTGTCTGACTTGGAGAATGACTGTTCCCTGAACCTTATGTTCAAAGCCATACTAACCAGAAAAGACTCCTATAGAAATGGAATGCCCAAAGTGCCATTCATCAATCAACCTCCAGTAACCCAGCCTTGGGGCCAAGCACTCTCTGATTCAGTGTTATCCTCTGTGAGACCCTGGACGTGTTGAAAGGATTAAGGGCAGTGGTTCAGAATCAGCACTATATGAATGTCTGTAGTTGCTGTCATTACTAGCCCTACCATCTTGCCCAGGGCCCGCATTTCCCCATTCCTGACTATAGTCTTCGGATCTCGATTCTCCAGTACTTTCAGGTCCCGTGACACTAAGAAGAGAAAACTCGACGGACTCTGACAACTCTTCCTGACCCCAAAACTACTTTCCTCTTCCTTTTGGGTGGTGTGGCCCCAAGTGGGAATTCTGAGTTTGCATGTTGATGGTTGTATGGCAATACAAATTTTAGATACTGAATTTTAGCGTCAGGATGACTCCACCTATCATACTCACCCTTACACTAACATTTACTTCCCAGAATGGGCTGCTATCATCCCTCCCCTATTTGTTTGCCTGGAGCTTTGGTATCCTAGCAGGTCACCTGACAGACTTCTTCCAGTCCAGGAATATTCTCCGCTTAATTACCATCCGGAACCTCTTCAACACACTGGGTAAGGAACAGCCAGGATGTTCAAGCACCTTGAGGCCCTTTGCCCCGTCTTTGGGATGCCCCTAACTGTGTTGTCTGAATCACTCCCCAGGACTTCTCCTGCCTGCCTTCTTTAGCATGTGCCTGCTCTACCTGAGTTTCAGCTTCTCTAGCACTACCATCTTCCTGATACTTGCCAGTTCAACAGGAACCTTTTGTATGACTGGAGTACTCATAAATGGCTTGGATATTGCTCCCAGGTAGGATTTTAAAAATCTCTTTCCCGTATCCAAGCTCCCCAGGGTGTTTTAAGATTCCAACTATTTTGGAGTTCGTGGCCATCAGGCCAAAATTCTTCCAGAAGCAGCATCAATATAGTTCATTCATATAATGTAAGTAATCATTATGTACCTAACGATATATTAATGTTTGCAACCCATATATTTATGAAGTACAGCCCAATGATTCAGAGCACAGATTCTAAAGTCAGAAGGCTCGGTTTTAATAACAGCATGACCACTCTCTTCAAACAAATTACTTACCTTCTCTGGGCCTGTTTCATGGGAGTGGTAAGAGAATGCTTACCTCATAGGGTTATTAGAGGATGAAATAAGTTAATTTAGGTCAAATACACAGAATAGTGCCTGGCCCATAGCAAACACTGTATACAGGTTACCTCCTCCCCGTTGTTGAATACATGTTTGAATACATGTTTATATATTATGAATCCTCATGAAAACCCACCAGTTAGTAGTACTTATTTTATAACTAAGAAAACCTAGGGTCAGATACTTGTCAGCCAAGATCTCACCACTGGTTTGGGATCTTACTTAGGATTTTAATCCAGATCTGTCTGGCAAGATCTTTTGCTTTTACTATGATGCCTTTTTTAAAGATACACTAAATGTGACTGATGGAAGCAGCCCGGCCATTTGCACAACTCCAGGGTGCACTGTTTACATCGTGCTTTATAGGGCTAGCAGTCCCTGGAGAACATGGATCCAGTAGGAACAGAATTCTCTGAAGTTTAGCAAAGCAGTGGCCGTGGGGTAGAGAGGTGAAATCAACAAAGAATAATCCACTTGTCTCGATTCTTATAAAGAATCTTGTCCATTATATCTACACAAGGTGAGTGCCAGAGTAATGAGGACATGTATCCACTTGTTTTATTCAGTTCCAAGACCCTCCTTAAAAATGCCCACAGGTGTTCTGATTATATATATATATAAATTATATATAAAACATGTAAGGATTATTTGATACAGAAAGCACAATGTCAACTGAGCCATATGCACTTTGAAATCAAGAATGTATACAGAAATAGGAACGCCTGGGTGACGCAGTTGGTTAAGCATCTGACTCTTGGTTTCGGCTCAGGTCATGATCTCAGGGTCCTGGGATGGAGCCCATGTGGGGCTCCGTAATCAGTGCAGAGTCTGCTTGAGATTCTCTCTCCCACTCTGTCTGCCCCTCCTGCTCATGCTTTCTCTCTAAAATAAATAAATCAATGTTTAAAAAAAATAATGTATACAGAAATAGAGAAAGGAAATTATAAATAGCTAGGATTTGTTGAGTATTTTTTATGTGCCTGGCATGCCCCAGTGTGAATGAGATATTACCCACATAGTATGGGTGAGGAAGCAAAAGACCAGGGAAAAGAATTCATGTAAATCACACAGTAATAAGCACTGAGGGCTCGCACCTATGTATGTCTGCTTCCACAGCTGGCTAGCTGTAGTCACTCCCTCAATAGGGCTATTTGCTAGCATCTTGTCAGTAGGCTATGAAATAATCTCAACCAGCAATGGCTTGAGTTTATAGGACTTGTCTGAGTCACATCATTCCAATGGACCCAAATTCCATGTCAGCCAGGTAACTTTGTAGAATCAGAGAGAATAAATATACTAATATACAAACTGGAAAAAATTCTTATCCCTTAAGGTGGTTCATCCTCAATCTTTAGGGCATATGTGTGTTATAGCTCAACCATATCAATTTGTATTGCTTCAACTATTGTTTATTAATGGAATGGAGACCAAACTTACTTAAGCAAAAATGTTCCTAATCATATACCTCCCTTGCTATTATAGAGAGTTCCCTTAGAGAATAAATTTCTAAATTGTCCTCTTAGGGAAATTTGGTCTTTGTTAGAACTAAAGAGTCAGTCAGGGGTTACATAGGTTGGAGCAGAACAAAGGTGGCAGGAAAAAAGGTCTGGAAGGAAAAAGAAACACACATGTGATTTTGTGAGAATATTGTTTGGGAAATAAGACTGAGTGAGACAGAGACCTAAGAATGGAGTGGCTGCCATCACTTTGGTGGGCAGCAAGAGTAGAAAAGCACAGAGAACTCTAAAGATGTTCTGTAATGCATTAAGAAGAACCTGTCATTGCCTTGACATTCTTAAATGGAGGCCCCAAAAAAGACTTTAATTGCTTTTCATTATTTTTGACTGGATTTGCATGGATTGTGCACCTTTGAATTTCCCTCCATGTGGGCCTGAAGTAGAGTTCAGACATCAGAATCTTATTTGGGCTCTACTAAATCATAGCATGCCAAAATATGAAATCAATAAAATTGAAAGTCTATTTTAATGGCTATTTAAATTTCCAAAATGCCTTTTAGTATGAGCTGTTGCTGCTGAAGGGTAAGCCAATTTAGAGATCACTGTGGTCCAGAAAAGTATCCTGCATTAGAACAACCTTTGTTTTCACTCCCTGTATCATGTACCTACCATTTGAGGACCAAATGGCACGAGGATTAGACGATAAAACGTTGTCACCTACTCTCAGAGCAGAAGAACTGCTCCATCCTATCGATGTGTAACGGTTTTCAGAGGAATTGTCAAGGCATTCAGGATTCTTGACACTGAGGATTCTGTTTATTTCTCTGACTACAGAGTGCAACACCTCTTTTGGTAAAAATAGATCAAATCCTTTCTCACAGCCACAGCATGCTAAAGACTTCTGAATCTGGGAGGAGAACATAGTCACTAAAGATGTCATAGTTACTGACTATATACTAGGATAAATATAAAGAAAACCACTCCTAGAATTGTTGTAGTAAAATTGCTAAAACTAGAAAGTCAGGGAGGGAGAAAGATCTCTTAAACACAGCCATATGCAAAAGCACATTGCTTTCAAAGAATAATAAGACTGGGAGCTGCCTTCTCAAGAGAAAAAAAAATGAAAGCTAGAAGCCAATCTCTAAAATGAAAAAAGTAAAATCACTGTTAATTAGAGGTCTATATCCAGCAAAAAGTTCCTTCAGGAATTAAGGTAATATAAAAATATTTTCAGGCAAATTGTGAGAATTCATCAGCAAAGACCTCCAATGAAAACTTCTTAAGTGGGAATTCTTTGGACAGAGGCAAAATAATCACAGATGAAGCATAGAAATATAGGAACAATAAAGAGAGATGGAGAGGAAAAAAGTAGAGTAAATCTAATAATTACTGAATTCACAAAAGGAAAACAATACCTCGTAGGGTACAAAATATATGTAAATTAAAATGTCTGACAATAAAAAGCACAAAAGATGAGAGGATATAAATGAAAATGTGTTCTCAGGTGCTTTCATTAATGGGAATTTATAAAAATATTAATTTATGTTAGACGAAAATAAGTCAAGAATATATGTTTTAATCTCTAGGGTAACAATTGAATGATAGTAAAAGTATAAAGGAGATGGTACTTTAAAAAACCAATGAAAAAGAAATCAGGAACGAAGTTTAAAAAGCATAAAATAGGTGGGAAAAAACAGAATGAGGATCATTTTAAGTCAAATGTATCAGAAAAACACAAAATATAAAAGGACTATATCTTCCAAATTTTGAGTTAATCTGGATGGAAATAAAAGCAATAACAAAATGTAACAGATTATAAGCAGAATAAAGGAAAACACATCAGCCAATGTAGACTTTAAGGCAGATGCATTACTAGAGATAAAGAATTTTTTAAGCATTACTTTAATTCACTAGAACATATAATTTTCTAAATTTCTCTGTACCTAACATTTTACAACCGTAAAGCAAAATTTGAGAAACCTGTTCAACTTCCACACAGGATTGGGCAGCTGTGGATGACTGACAGTCCAGCTGGGGTAAATTTGAAATAAAATGCCAAAAGTAGGGGTGCCTGGCTGTCTTAGTCAGTGGAGTATGTGACTCTTGATCTTAGGATTGTTCGAGATCAAGGTTTGAGCCCCATGTTGGATATAGAGATTACTTTAAAAATTTTAAAAATAAAATAAAATACCTAAAGTGTTCACTCAAAGGCATTAGACAGCAGCCGAGGCCTATAAGACTAGAGATACAAGAGGATAGCACCTCTGAGGTGAGCTGACAATTCCCTCCACTTTTTCCTTGGGGTCATTAGGCAAAAGGCTGCTAATCCAGGTTTGGCCCTGGGACAAGTCGGCTGCTATGTATAGAGAAATTAGTCAAGCGTTTGGGTTGCACGGGGCTGGAGTGACAACATTGAAAATTAAGGGAACTTAAACATAAAGTCAGTTTCTTTGAGATATTTGTTGAGTTCTGAAGTTCAGTGGGGCAAGTGGCAAAAAAAAAAAAAAATCTAAGCCAAAACCATGAGAAGCATGGCAGAATTTGCCATACATTCTATACTAAGGAGACGAGATCTACCAAGGCCTGGTGGGACCTGGCTGGATATACCGAGCTCTCCATTTAACAACATGGAGGGCAACACCTAAGGAACTGCGGGGGGTACCGAGGGGAGGGTAGGTACTACAGGTTTGGGTCTTATCAAAATTGAAACCTAGCCTCATCTCAGTTCATTTGCTAATTAAAGTGATCCACTCCCTCCCTTCCAAGTCTATCTATTAGAGAAAAGGGTGAATTTTCTCTTACAAAGCATAACATTTTCTTGGAGTCCCTATAGCTCTTATTAAAAATGTCCAGCATTTAATAAAAGTTACTAGGCATGACAAGGGATAGGGCCATGGGATCAATAACCACAAAATGCATTAGAAATAGTCCTACAACCGATACAGATACTAAAGTTATCAGGCAAGAAGAATTTTGAAATATCTATGATTAGTATACCCAAGAAACCAGGGGAAAAACTGAAGAAACAAGAAGAAAAGATAAAGAATTTGACCAGTATTGGAATCTATAAAAACAATCAAATGGAAATTCTAGAACTGAAAAAATAAAATGCCTGAAATTGAGATCTTAATGGATAGGTTTAATGACAAATTAGCCACAAGAGAAAATAAGATTGGTAAATAGGGAGACATATCACAAGAAACATCTAAATTGAAATATACAGGAAAAAAAATAAAGGAGCATAACAGAAATGTGGAATGAAGTAAAAAGGCTAACAAATTTGTACCTGAATCTCAGAAGGAAAAGAGAGCTAAAACGTGACATAAGCAATATTTTAAGAGAGAACAGGCCCAAATAATCCAAAAGTAACGAAAGACAGTAAACCACACATGCACAAAGCTCTGTGAATTTCAAACATGATGAAATGTAAATTATATATATAGTAAGAATGCCAAAAGCCAAAGACAAAGAAAAAAATCTTAAAAGGAACTAGAGCAAAAAGGCATGTCACTTTCAAGTGGGAATAATAAGCCTGACATCTGACTTTCCAACAGAAACCATGAAAACCAGAAGATAATGATACAATCTCTATAACATACTAAAAGATAAATAAATGTCAACCTAGAATTTTATGTCTAATGAAAATATTCTTAGAAAATCAAAGCAAAATAATGTTTTCAGACAAACAGAGAAACTGTCACCAGTGGATCTTCACTAAAAGAAATACTAAAAGAAAACGTTTTGGTAAAAAGAAATCCCTATTGAAATCTGAATATGTTAGAAAGACTGAGGAGCAATTAGGGAGGGTAAGTATGTGTGTAATTACAGAGACTATTGATCTGTAAAAACAACAGAAAGTAACTTATGAGTTGAAATGCATATCAAAACAGATTGCATTAAGAAATTAAAATACAGGATGAAATAATTCAAAGAGCAGGAGGGAAATAAACAGAAATGTCAAAATATTAAAATCTTAAAAATTCTCTAAGCTCTGGCATAGAGAAAATAGTAAAATTCATAATAAACAAGTAAAAAGTACATGTCATATTATCTTCAATGCTTGAAAAGAACAGTTGAAATAAAGTCACAGAAGGAAAAATAAAATAAAACGGATGAATCTAGAAGAAAAAGTGGAATATAAGAGAGGAAGTCAAAAATAGTGAACAGATAAAGATAATCAGAAGTATATCAGTAATTACATTAGCTTAATATAGAAGAAATACCCAAGTAACTATCAAGATTGTTGAAGTCAAAAATAAAGGAAATGCAGCTCTATGCTGCAAATAAAAGACACACATTAAACATTAGGATATAGCAAGGATGCAATTAAAGAATACAAAGAAGTATTCCAAGCAAATATTAACCAAGAGAAACCTGAAATAACTATGTTAGTATCAGAAAAAAATGGAACACTACTAGAAATAGAAGGTGTTAGTTCATAATGGTGAAGAGAAAATTATCAGAATTCTATCTCTGTTTGAATCCAATAATACAGCTTTAATTTATAATCATTATGAATTGAGAGAACTCAAAGAACTAGACAAATTTACAATGAAGGAAGAAATTTTCATAACCTCTTTCAATAGCTTGGACTAAAACAGAGGTAGACAAAAAAATCAGTAAGGATATGGATGACTAGAACAACAACAAAAATTAACAGAGTTGACATGATTGACATATGTGGAAAATCACACTGCACACAACAAGGAGAGGATTCAAGTTATTTTCAGTTGCCTATGGGACAGTTATTGAAATTGGTGATATTCTGGGTCATAAAGCAAGCTGCAATTGATTTAAAATGCTTGAAATCATTCAGAATATTTTCTTTGATCACAGTGAATTAAGGTTGCCATCTAAAGCAAAAGATACATAACCCCCATTGCTTTGAGAGTAATGTTTAAGTCAAAGAAATCACAATTGGAATTAGAAAATACTTTAAATCATAACGAAGTAGGACATTTCAAAGCATGTGGGATGCTTTTAAAATCATGCCCAGAGAGGGACACCTGGGTGGCTCAGTCGGTTAAGTGTCTGCCTTCGGCTCAGGTCGTGATCCCAGAGTCCTGGGATCAGGTCTCACATCAGGCTCCCTGCTCAGCAGGAAGCCTGCTTCTCCCTCTCCTGCTCCCTCTGCTTGTGCTCTCTCTCTCTGACAAATAAATAAAAATATTTTTTTTTAAAAATCATGCCCAGAGAGAAATGTATAGCTTTAAACATGTATATTGAAAAACAGGTAAGTCTTAAAATCAATAATCATGTTTCTTATCTCAAGTAGCTAGAAAAGCAGCAAATTAACCCCCCCAAAATTATGAAGATTAGGACAAAAACATTATACATAAAATCAACAATGTCAAAAGTTGGTTCTCTGGAAGTTAATGAAAGTAATGAAAAAATGAAGGTTGATTAAGAAAAAGAGAAAAATTATCAATGTCAGTAATGAAAAAGCATGCATTATGGTAAGTTTAGAATATAAAAGAGAAATAACAGAATATTATGAACAACTTTATGCCTGTAAATCTGACAATTTAGATGAAACTGAAAAGTCCCTCAACACACTCACACACACACAGAGTCATCAAATATAATTTTTAATATTTTTATGGGGAGAGGTGCTCATGAAGGCAAATGTGAAAAGGCTCACAAATGGCTTATGTAGCTCTCTCCCCACAAAAGCCCTAGGGGTGGTATTGCTAAAATGAAAAGGGGAACTATAAATTCTGGGGACAACTGGTGATGTCTGCCCCGATCTGCACCTATCATTGCTAATACCCATAAATGTTCTTCTTTATACATTAGAACACACTCTCCTGCTCCCCCTAAAAATCAAATCAAATTTCCACCCAGTGACTGCATACGGTTCAACATGCAGGGACTTTTGGTCTGTATGTGATGCCTCTCTGATTAAGGGACAGAGAAACTAATAGACAAACCATATACTCCCTCGCATATTCAACAGGTGAAGGCAGAATAGGAATAAAATAGACCTAGGGAAATAAAACGAACAGAACAAAACAAACAGAAAACCCTCGCTCTCATAAAAGGGAAGAAAAGGAAACACAGGACCTTTAATGGTGAAATCTTTTGAAAAGGAAAGGCAAAGACTCCCCGCCCTGGAGAGACCTAATTTCTTGGTAAGACACTGGCTCTGCTCTCCAAAAGGCACTTCCTTGTTCTCTTTGGCTGCTGGATCTGACCCCTCCTCTATTGATCACTCTCCGTGACTTCCTTGCCTTCTGCTGAGCTGGGTTTGGGTACCCAGGACTGGCCAAGCACAGCTGCTTGGCAGCTAAGCTTCTCGCTTCCTCATCCAAGTATTGGGAGCAATCACTGGGCCAGTAGCTCTTGGACCATGGGAAGAGACCAGGTGAATGGAGTCCTTCACTTTTGTATTAACCCCAAACCGGTTCCTATCACCAATAAACATCACCTTCTGAATTTCTCAACTGGATTCATAGATTTCCTAATCCTGCTGGCTTTCATTCCACTAGGCTCTCTCTCAATCTTGGAATCGTTTTTACTGTTAAAGCCAACTTTTCTGGTTTTGTACTGCCGCTGTAAAGTTACTTCTACCCACATAGTTTTTCAACATTTTAATGGAATTTGAGAAGGAGGAATGAAAAATTCAGGAAATCAACAGTTATCACTCTTAAGCCTCATTTCGTTAGGTTGTCTTTTCCTGCAGCATTTGTCTGACTTTACATCTGTGTCCTGCCGTTCTTTTTCGCATAGTTATTACGGATTTCTTAAAGGAGTTACAGCTGTAATTGGGATGATAGGAGGACTCATTTCTTCTACTCTGTGTGGAGTAATCCTTAATCAGGTAAGAAGCCTTCAGACATGGGTGGTTACTTTTCTAATATTACTTATACAGAGAAAGGCGGCAATATATATACAAACAATTGTAGACCTGACATCAGCAGGAGGTGAGCAATGAGATATTGGCTCACATTAAACTTGGTCAGATCAGGCATCCCTCCAAATCTACAGATAATGTAATTTCTTTCTCATTGGATGTCAAGTAGTTGTGCTGGGAACAGTTTAGTCACTGGTCTTGGGAACAGAAATAGACCTCTGTGATTTTTAACAATGAGTGTGTGGCTTGATCCAAACAGGAATTTTGGCTGGGTGAATGGTAATATAAGTAACAAGATACGGTTTTGTTAGAAAAGGAATGAAAAATCAGGAGCAAACAGAATTAGTGATCAAAAGAAACCCTTCTCTAAAGGTCAACTTGTGTTTCGACAAGTGCTGTGGACAAGGTTACCTGAAATCCTTCTCTTAAGAACACTAAAATGCCCTATCAAATTTATTTATTTATTTATTTATTTTTTTTTTTTTTTTAAGATTTTATTTATTTCTTTGAGACAGAGAGAATGAGAGAGACAGAGAGCACATGAGAGGGGGGAGGGTCAGAGGGAGAAGCAGCCTCCCCGCCGAGCAGGGAGCCCGATGCGGGACTCGATCCTGGGACTCCAGGATCATGACCTGAGCCGAAGGCAGTCGCTTAACCAACTGAGCCACCCAGGCGCCCATGCCCTATCAAATTTAAACAATCATTTTCAATGCATACCTGATCTTGAAAAAGATGTAAGAGGAAATTTCAGAGATGAAAAACAGAGGAAGAGCTTGATCCCAGAGAGGTCAATGTCTGCTGAAGCCCTGGAATGCCTTGGTACGTGACCCTTGCTGGATGATCTGTCACTTCGGCTGTGATGAACAAATCAAGAATAAGACATAATATCCCCAAACCACTCATAAAACAAACAAAAAAAGTCAGATTGGAAACGCTTGCATAAATCTGTAATCACAAATCACAAATCACAAAGCACTACACCCTCACACATAGTGCCATGTAGCTTACACGTAAACTTGGTTTATTTGGAGGAAAAGCTACGAGCTGAGAAGTAGCAGTATACAGGCAATTCCTCCACATGTTCCTTATCCCACGACTTGGGCCAAGGAGAGATGGTCTGCATTCACCATGGCCAAATTTCCCAAAGAAGAGAGCCGACTACCATCATGTTCTATGTACTTATGGTATCAGAAAGGCAGGAAAAATCACTGTAACCATGGAATCTCCCTGGACAGAAAAGTGGATAAAAAAGCAGGATTCCAGGAGACCAGGCTGATTTCTCCCTGAGTGTAGAGCCCACTCAGCCTGTTCTTCCATTTCACTCACTCGGATATGCCGAGCGGACTTCCAAACGTTGTTAAGGTGAGCTAACTTCTCTGCGGACTTTCACAAGGTGGGAGGAAATGTGCCTCCAGAACGGTCCAAAGTTGTCTCTGCCCAGTAAGGAAATTTGTCTGTCTCAGCCTCAGCTTCAAAGGGAGAGGAAAAACTGAATAAAGACTCTTCTGGACATCTGGAACAATGAACCAATTTTCCCAACAGTTTGAGGCCCAAATTCAAACTCTATTTATTTCAAATGCCATAAGCCAAGCATTGAATTTTGAGTAGTCCAAAGATGCCTAGTAGAAGCAAGTAAGGTTTTTCTGGAGAAACTCACCCTAAATTCATGCTCTAGGATTTTCTCATGCGTAAAGGTTTAGTGAGAACAATTTTACAATCAATCAAAAATCACCAAACACGTGAAGAAATAAGGTATATACAGGTATATACAATGTAAATGCAGAATTAAAAAACCTTGGAATCAGATCCTCAGAGATATTGGAAATCTATGCATATGTTTAAAGAGGCAAAAGAGAGGATCAAAAATATATGTAAGAAGCATAAGATTTGATAGAGAACTAAATCTAACCTCTGGTAATTAAAAATAGAAAAATTGAAATAAAAAATTTTAGATGAAATACAGCTAACACGAGAATTAGTGAAGTTTTGGATTCCACTAATAAGAGTAAGTAATTTGGGCCAATTCTCTTAGTAAAAGCAATTTAAAAGGTTGGAAAAATATGAAGAGTCTTCTTTGAAGCTTCAGAGAAGCAGAGAGATGGAAAACTTTAACAGGAAAGATCTGGGAGAAGCCAGGAACTGAAAGAATTAGGCAAAGGACTACGGGGTATTTTCCACTGGGCTGAGGAAAGCAAATTTTTTGGCTGTTTTTGAGAGTCTGCCAAGGGTGAGGACCCCGATAAATTAACTCTTGTTTTAGTCTGAGACCTTCCAAGAGTTGCACGGAAGGAGTAAGAGTGAACAGAAATAAATCAGTCCTCACACAGTCTGCTTGAGTCATCTGGGCAGAACAGAACATATCCAATCTTACTTTAAAGGGGTTTGGACTTACCGTGTCCCAGAGGAGTCAGCAGGAAGCAAACAAAAACAGTGCTTTTGGGGAGAGGCATCACCAACCTGACTGTCACCAGAAATAGTTTTTTTAAGAGCAATCTCCTGCACACAACAGAAGATAATCAGGCACATGATGGAGACACAGCAAAATGGGGGGAAACCAGAACAAAGAGCAAATAGCAGTGGCAGGAGAAAGGGACCCCAAAGACAAGTCAGACTGGTCCCACCGGCTCGAGTACAGTGCACCGGGAAGGATAAGTGAAGCTTGATATTTTCCGTAGGAGGCTCAAACTATAGGAAGTCACATAGAATATGTGAGAAAAAAAGGACTAAAATTGAAGTTTAAAAACAAATTTGATAGACATGCCAGCACTGCTAAGAACCCCAAATCCCAACAGCAAAAACTACGGAGGTCTTTCTTTCTCAACTGGTAGATCCTTGTCGAGTCAGCAGGTCGGGTAACTGGGGAGAGCCGGTCCTCTAAGCACCCCAGTCACCGAGGCAGAGCAGAGGGTGCAGTGAGGGGCAGTGGCTCTTTACCCTTCTGCTCCAGGTCATGGTCCAAAGCAATCACGGCTAACCTTGACTTCAGGGGGGCTGTGGAGCGCCATGAAGGAGGACCAAAAATGTCACATCGGTTCACTCCTCCAGCCACCAAACATTCAGTTCACTCTCCCCAGGGCTGGTGGAATGATTTCACTTCCTCCGTAAGGACCCGGGGTCCCACCTCGTTATGGCATCAAGTTCAAAGTGCAGACTGTGTCCTGTCTTCGCTGGGGTGATCATGCACAACAGCCCTCCACATCAGGGGCACCGTACTCCATCATGCTGTTTACTGCGGTGGCCCCGCCATCCATTAGCCATCATAAACACTTCCTTTCAGAAAAGGAAGATCGGGATGCAGACGGTAGCTATAGGTTTACAGTAAGGCCAGCACCCTGCTAGGCGGACACTTTGAGACTACCTCTCGGGGTGCGCTTGAGTGTTCTTTGATCAGGTCCTGAAGTGACTGAATGTAGGGACCGGGGGGCTTTTGGAGTGGTCTGCCTTGATTAGTGTGCTCTGTGTGGAGTAAGGTGAGTGAATCAAATATTTCATGACGAGAATGGTGAACTAGGAGCTAATTATTGCAGCTAATTATTGCAGCTACTTATTGCAACAATAATTTTTTCTGGGGACACCTGGGTGGCTCAGTCGGTGAAGCGTCTGCCTTTGACTCAGGTCATGATCCCAGTGTCCTGGGATCGTGAGCCCCTCATCGGCCTCCCTGCTCAGCGGGGAGTCTGCTTCTCCCTCTACCCCTCACCCTGCTTGTGTGCTCTCTCTCTCTCTGCCAAATAAATAAATAAAATCTTTTAAAAACATGATTAAAAAATAATTTTTTTTTCTGGTTATTCTCTTGGCAGTTTCCCACTTGCATGAAGTTAAATGTATTCATGCAAGTTATTTTGGCCAATGAGAGGAAGTTATATGTGTTAATTCTGAAGAGAAGTTTAAGAGGCAGGAGGTCATTCTCTTCTTGACATAGCAACTGGTAACGAGAATGGCGACTGCATCTCTACCATCCAGGATCTGGGGATGAGGAGATGTAGAGCCCAGCTCCTAGCTAACCTGCTGTGCACCCTAGTGTAACCACAAAGCCAAACCATTAAGAGATACAAAGATAGCTATAGTGAAAGATTTTAATACACCACTTGTAATTGTTGCAGCAAGGAGAAAAAAATCTGTAAAAATATAAAAGAGTTGAGCAACACAATTAACATACTTGGCCTAATTGACATTCATGGAACGCCCCACTCAGCAACCCCAGAATCCTCATTCCTTTCAAGGTATCCTAGAACATTTGTAAAAATTGACTACATACTGTGCTATTATGTAAATTCCAGCAATTGTAACAGGACTGTAATTACACAAAATGTGTCCTCCAATCACAATTAAATTATTATAGAAATCAAAGACAGAATAGTAAAGCAGAAAAATCCACACATATTTTGAAAATAAGAAGTAACATTTTAGATCGTCACTTGCCTATACTGACAAGTTCAGTAATGTGGCTCAGTTCTTCCACTGGGGATAGATGGTAAATTAGATTTCAAAGGATCGATATTCTATAGAAAACCAAAGTGCAATAACATCATAACTAATACCAATAGGATTTCTAAAAAGAGCACATATATTTACAAACTGAACAACATAATAGAAAATAATTATTAGGTTTAAAAGAACATCAAAAAGTGAATTCAGCAACACTTAAAACTGAATGACAGGGTAATTGTTACATGTGGAAATATATTGGACATTTAGGGTAATTTATAACTTGACCTAATCTATAGAAGAAAACACAAGAAAGCCAACCAAAAATAAATAAGCTAATAAGCATTCAACTCCAGAACTTGGGGAAAACAACAACATAGCAACCCCAAAGAATAAGAACGATTAAAACAATAACATAAAATAAATAAATTCTACAGTTAATAAAACAGTAGAGAAGACACACAAAATTTAAAATTGGTAATCTGAAAAGATTAATCAGATAGACAATCTTTCTGGAGCAGGATACAAGAGACAAGATTCAACTGTTGGAAATACCAATTGAGAAGGAGAAATTTTTTTGGAGACGTTGTAGATTAAAAGCTAAGAACAGAAAGAACAACTCTATGCTAAAAATTTGGGAAAACTGGATAAACAAATATATTCAGATTCCTAAAAATATATACAGTGTGTATTCAAATCTCAACTCTGCTACTCATAAGCTATGCGACCTGGAAACATTTCTTATACTATAAGTCCTGGTGTCTCGAGCTATAAATGGCCAAAATGACAGAGAAACCTCATGGAGTTTAGGGGCTTACCAAATCAGATCATGCATGCAAGTACCAGACGCTCATGTATTCAACCCATAATAGCTATTAATATCATTATTTGCATACCCTTTTAAATGCTATCTTAATTGTGCAGCATTCCGAAAAGGTTAGCAAACCCAATTGGTCAATAAAAGTAAGTTACAGGTATATACAATGTAAATGCAGAAGAACAAAATAACATTATGTACAGAGAACAGACTGTCCTGCGGAGGGGGAATCAAAGTTAGATATTATATTGTATAAATATCTAAAGCACAGTATCAACCAATATTACAAAGTACTCATGGGGGAAAAACACTGAAAATTGTGCAAACCCCATATGAAGAGAACTGCACACGTATTAAAGCAACATCAGTGAAACTATATGAAGAAGGAGGCAGATCAAGTTTTTATGTTGGACTTCAGGTCCAAATCACAATGAATTCTATCAACTTAAAATTATTGAAAACTTTATTATTTGTCATTAAATTTCTGGGCACATCTTGGTCCTTTTCTTGACTTTCTGTTTGCCAATGACCTGTTAAGCTTGGCATGTTTTAATTAGAGAAATGGCTGTAATTAAATATATTTAATGTCTTATCTGAAGGAAACATACTGTTTTATTTTTTCAATGTCTACTCTTAATTATATTTTGTTTTACTAATTTTAGTTTTCTTTTTGAGAGAAAGAGAGAGCAAGTAGGAGTGCAGAGAGGCAGAGAGAGAGGGAGAGAATCTTAAGTAAGCTCCACACCCAGCATGGAGCCATTTGTGGGGCTCGATTTCACAACCCTGAGATCATGACCTGAGCAGATATCAAGAGTCAGACGCTTAACTGACTGAGCCACCCAGGCACCTCCTCTCTTAATTGTATTTTAAATAAAACTGACGATGATTTGTTCCAAAAAAGTACATTCTGTATAATAAAGTTTCATTTCAAACCAGAGGAGATGGCTTTATTTTTTTAAAAAACATAGTGGGAAGCCCACTTGTAGAAAAATACGATTATACTCTGTTCTCATATCTGACCCCAAAATTAATTCTAGATGATTAAAGATGTAAGTGAAGAAAGGAAACAATAAAGATACTAAAGTAAATTAGGCCTTAATAATTATATAAACTTTGGGTTGGACATCCTTCAAAAGTATTGTACCAGACACCTAAACCCAATCACGATGCATTATAGAGAACTACGTAAAATTTAATCTCGGCTGATAAAAAAGGTAAAAAGCAAAATGGTAAAACAAGTCTCAAACATAATTAAAATTCAAGGTCATCTTTGAATATAGATGCAAAAATGAACTAAATCACCAGTGCATAGAATCCACCAGCATATTAAAATATATGCCTACAACACCATGATTAATTAAGGCATTTTCTATGAAAGTAGAAGTGGCTCCGTATTACAAAATCTATTAATGAAACTGATCATATGGGTAGACTTAAGAGAAAATGCGTTATAAATAAGGAAAGTATTTGATAAATTTTATTCAAAAGCATCGATGGATATGTAATTAACTACCAAGATACTCAGATTTGTAGTAGCAAAGAGTGAAAAACAACTTAAATATAGAGAAATAAGGGATGTTTTATAAATTTTATAAATCTAAACTCTGGATTACTAATCAGTCAGGAAAGGTTATGATACAGTCAAATATTTCTTGATATGCAAGCATGTTTATATTTCTAATAAAAAAAACCTGTTTTTTTATCAGTATCACTGTCTTAAGCAGTATGTACATCATAATGTTATTTTTATACATGAAAAATTATATGTACATAGACATAATCAAAAAGTAGAAAGATAGAGGGCACCTGGGTGGCTCAGTCGGTTAAGCATCTGATTCTTGATTTCAGCTCAGGTCATGATGTCAAGGTCCTGGAATCGAGTCCCACGTTGGGCTCTGAGCTCAGTGAGGAGTCTGCTTGTCCCTCTCTCTCTGCTCCTCCCCCCACTCGCATGCTCTCTCCCTCTAAATAAATAAATTGAATTTTTTAAAAAATAGAAAGATAAATAGTAATTATCTTTGTAGAGTGAAATTATAATTTTTTTGCTCCTTATGAGTGTGTTTTTCCATGTCTATTAAGTGACCTGTGTTGAATCTATACTAATTTTAATATTATATTGGAAGTGTTACAAAGTACCTCAAGCCCACTAATTTATAATCACTTTGCACTATAATCCCTCAGGATCCAGAATCCGCCTGGTTTAAAATTTTCTTCCTCATGGCAGTCATTAATGTGATATGCCTACTTTTCTGTCTCATCTTTGGAAAAGCAGAAATTCAGGACTGGGCTAAAGATAGACAAGAACACACACGCCTCTGAAGGTAAGAAGTGATCAGCTTGAGGTCAGATTTTGAAATTGGGAGTACAGGAGAGGGTGGTGTTGAGGGTGACAGGGTGCTAAGACGGGGACAAGTTCAAGTTTTAGACTAGAATGGGACCACGTCAAGTCTAAAACTCTGGTGTCCTGATGGACATTCAGCCCAGAGGAGGTGCTGCTCTGGGATTCTGGGGAGAGAGTGGGGCCAGGACATAGACATTTGGGAGCCTGGGCCTCTCTAACATTAAGGGTGAGGAAGACAAGGGGAGGCTTTTGAGGGGATGGGAAGGGCCCTCAATGGAGCAGGAAGAACAGCGGAAGAATGAGTTCTCTCAGAACAGAAGTAAAAAAGGTGGGCATTAGCACCCTCAGCAAATGCTACCAAGGGATCAAACTGCATGAGGTCTGAGAATTTACCCATGGATTTGACCCTGATGAGAATGAATGATGGAGACAAAGGGTCCATTAAAGGTCTTTCTTCTTGAAACTCTGTCAGTGGTAAATAAAGACTAGACATGTCTCTTTATAGGATTATTTCAGCTAATACATAAATAAGAATTGATATTTATAGAATATCCTCAGTTTGCAAACTCCAGTGAATGAAGGGATCCAGGTTTTGTGCATCAACAGCTGTTAACATCACAAAGAGAGATTTCTCATATTGTGTACATCCTGATGAAAGAACACGCCCCCTCCAAGGTCTTGCTACGAACACCAACTGGGCACCATCAAGCCTGTAGAGACAGCTGCTATTTTGTAAGAAATACAGAGACTACAGAATGCAGAATGCATTGAACTAAATCCTAAGGACACGGGGCACCTGGGTGGCTCAGTTGGTTAAGCATCTGCCTTCAGCTCAGGAAATGATCTCAAGTTCTTTGTGTGTGTCCTTGTTCTAGATTCTCTGGAATAGAGTTTCACCTTTAAATTCTACCTTTCTGAGTCATTTCACTTAATCTGTGTTTCTTACAAATATTTCACCCACTCTGAGCGCTGCCTCCTTTGCAGAGAGGAGTTTAACCCAACAGCATTTGTTACCCTTACAAATAGACTGCATTTTTTGTCATTTGATTTTCTATCCCCTTAAAACGATGCCCTCCCTATCTTCGTGGTCCTCCCACGCCTGCCACCTGGCCTGGACCTAGTAACTCAGGTTTATGGTATATTTTAAATGCTGGTTGTGCTTCCACGCTCTGATGAAATCTTTGAAAATGTGTCCATTTTTCACTAGCATGCAATATTTGGCTGCCTTCTTTTCCCTTCGAAAATATCTCACACACTGGACCTTCCTAGTAACTTTTCTCCTGCTGGGACCCAGTCCCCCTGAGCTTGTAATTCCCCACACACACCACGGGTGCAATTTCCCGTGTCCTGTTTACCTTGGTGGCCTTCCATCTTCCATCAGGCTGGAGCCCGAGGGAGGGCTGGGAGCTTGAAATCTGCCTTGCACACCCCAGCCCAGATGACAGCCGGCGTGGGGACCCCAGCCCAAGGAGCAGGGTCACTCCGGAGGCGTCTCCCTTGGCCCTGCTCTCTGTTCGGCTGTGCTGAGAGGAGAATGCAAGGCTCTTTGGACAACCTGCATCTTCAGCAGCTTGCAGCATCCCCGGTGTTTTCCGGGCACAGGCTGAGACGTTGTTGCAAAGCTGGTCAATCTCAACCTTGCATCTTGATTGAAGAAACTGGGGCAGGGGCGGGGGATCGGAAAGGGCTGAATCATAGTCATGTGTCTCCCCTCGGGCCCAGAGCCTGTGTGGCCCAAAGGGCCTGGGCCCCAGAATTGCACGCATCTGTGGCATACCCCGGCCCCGCAGCCCCCGCCTGGACACAGGTCCCTCTCCCGCTCCCCCTCAGGAAGGAGCAGAGCTCACAGGCAGGCGGCTGTGAGTTGACTCCAGCGTCACCTTTTCTTTGGGTCCTCCTTGTTTCGAACTTAGCAAATAGCCCTTGTAGGCTCTGGCTTGAGGTAGTTCCCTCGTTTTCCTCATTTTCTGTATCTGTTTAGTTGCCTTTTTTAGGGGTGGGGAATTCGAACCGTGGGGAGACAGCATAGGACTGTAGATACTACCAGTCCTGCGGGTAAGCCTTATCAGTGAGGGGCTCCAGGAGTCTGCCTAACAAAAACCTTGGCTCAAGGGTTTGTCCCTGAAAAGGTATAGTTATGTGGGCCTCGAATCTTTTAAATTTTGGCATGTTATGTTTTGAGGATATACATGGATTTCATTGAACCAGTAGATTGAGGTGGATGTACTGGGGTCTGTAAAGAGAAATAGAATGCCCAGTTCTGCAGCTGTCTCTGAAGCTGGGGCCAGAAAGAAGCCACAGGCGGGACAGAAGAGGTTCCCCTCGTGGGGGCACCCGTGGGTGGACTCGGTTCTGTGGCTTCTCCCTCTGACACTATCAGCCCCCTGGCCAGTCGGCCAGTGGGATACCAAGGACTTTGGGCAGAGCTTAATCTCCTGCAAGCTTTCCGTTTTTAATTTTTATTTATTTATTATCATTATTTTTTAAATTTTCAATTCCAGTAGAGTTAGCACAAGGTTATATTAGTTTCAGGTGTACAATATGGTGATTGCAGACTTCAGTGCTCCTGCAAGCTTTGCAAATGGGCTGTGTCAGCCAATTAGGGCAGCCCCAGCCTTGCCACCATCAAGGAGTCGTGAGCTCACAGGGGGGGGAAGGAGGGAAAGAAGAGTTCCTGGAAATTCGTGCTTTCCTTATGGCCTTACTTCATCTACAGAAGTTTAGTGAAGAGCTGAAGTAGGGATCTGGATTTGTTTCCCAAGCCAGTGAGTTTTAACGACATCTTTTTTTTTTTTTTTTTTGAATACTTCACATTTGTTCTTCTGGTTTAAAATACCAACTTTTGGTAAAATAAACTTCTGTATATTTATAGGTGTTTCTGGGCTTACTATATAGTTTAATATCTGTTGGTACTGGGACCTGTCATGTAATATATTGATGGGTCTAAATTTTTAATGTAATGTAAATATCGGGCCAATCAAACATTTTTCGTTTGTATTTTTGAAGATGATATTGTGTAATATCAGCTGTTTATTCTCCCAGGAAAATTTATAATCACTGGGCCATTTTAATAAAGACAACTGCAGTATTTAAATTGCACCAAATTAAAATTTAATTGCATTAGATTGCACGAAATCTATTTGGGAGAAACTAAGAACATAGTAAGACCCCCCCTCATGACGAATGTGGGTTCAGTTTTTCTTGAGTCCAGTGCTGCAATTTGCTTCCTGTATTTAGCATACATTCCTTAACAAAATTTAATTTATATTTCCTGAATGTGATTTTCATTTATTGTAATTTCTCACACATTTGGGCTGAGATATAAGGAAGGTACTGTTTGAATATGTTTATTTTTTAACTGAAAAACTTACCTGTGGCTAAGTTATCTTGTTAGGATGGTTTGGGAGTTGATTCTCTGGTTTCTAGGTAGATAATCACATCATTTGCAAATAATAATAATAATTTTCTTTCCTCCCTTTTGATATTTTATCTTTTTTTTCCCCTTCTTGAATCATGGCCCTTAGAATTTCCAGAACTTAAATAATGGGTTAATGTTAGTATTCCTCTATTCTTTATGCTTTTAAATGCATACACTCTAGTTTTATTCTTTTTTTTTTTAAGATTTTATGTATTTATTTGAGAGAGAGAGTGAGCATGAGCAGGAGGGCCAGAGGGAGAGAGAGAAGCAGGCTCCACACTGAGCAGGGAGCCCACCGTGGGGCTGGATCCCAGGTCCCTGAGATCATTACCTGAGCCAAAGGCAGACGCTTAACTGACTGAGCCACCCAGGTGCCCCCTCTAGTTTTACTCTAATAAGTTGGTTGTTTATTTTTATTTATATAATTTTTTATTGAAGAATAATTGACATACAATGTTGTATTAGTTTTAGGTATAAGACATATGATTCAAAAAAAAACGTAGTGACTTGATAATATATTTACATTACAAAATGGTCACTGCAATAAGTCTAGTTACCATCTGTCACCATTCAAAGTCGTTACAATATTATTGACTGTATTCCCTGTGTGGTACATTACATTCCTGTGTCTTATTTATTTTATAACTGGAAGATCATACTCTGAACCTCTGAATTCCATTTACTTGTTTGTCCATCCCTCCACCCTCCTTCCCTCTGGCAATCATCACTTGTTCTCCGTATCTCTGAATCAGCTTCGGCTTGTGTTGTTGGTTGGCTTGTTTTGTTTTTCAGATTCCACAAATATGTGAAATCATTTGGTGTTTGTCTTTCTCAGCCTGACTTGTTTCATTTAGCATCTTAGCTCCGTCCCCGTTGTTGCAAATGACAAGATTGCATTCTTTTTTATAACTGAGTAGTATTCGGTTGTATAAATATGCCATACCTTCTTTATCCTTTTGTCTATCAATGGACATTTGGGCTGCTTCCATATCTTGGCTGTTATAAATAATGCTGCAAAAACATAAGGGTGCATGTGTTTATTGAATTAGTGTTTTCATTTTCTTCAGATAAATACCTCAAAGTAGAATTGCTGGATTCTATGATAGTTCTACTTTTATTACTTTTTCATTATTTTTTTGGTTTTTTGTTTAAGTAGGATCCATATCCAGCATGGAGCCTGGCATGGGGCCTGAACTTAGGACCCTGAGATCAAGACCCGAGCTGAGATCAAGAGTCAGACGCCCAACCAACTGAGCCACCCAGGCACCCCTATGATAGTTCTGTTTTTAATTTTTTGAGGGACCGCTGTACTGTTTTCCATAGAGGCTGCACCAATTTGCAATCCCACCAACAGTGCATGAGGCTTTTTTTCCATCCACATTCTTGTCAACGCCTGTTGTTTCTTATCTTTTTGATCATAGCCATTCTGACACTTATGAAGTGATACCTCATTGTAGTTTTGTTTTGCATTTCCCTGATGATCGGTGATGTTGAACATCTTTTCATGTGTCTGTTGGCCATCTGGATGTCTTCTTTGGAGAAATGTCTATTCAGGTCCTCTGCCTGTTTTTTAATTGGATTGTTAGTTTTTTAAAAACACATTGAGTTGTAGGAGTTCTTCATGCATTTTGGGTGTTAACTTCTTATCAGATCTGTCGTTTGCGAATATCTTCTCCTATTCAGTAGGTTGCCTTTTTTGTTTTGTTGATGGTTTTCTGCACTATGCAAAAGCTTTTTAATGTGATGTCGTCCCATTTGTTTATTTTTGCTTTTGTTTCCCTTGCCTGAGGAGACAGATCAAAAAAAATATCGCTAAGAGCGATGTCAGAGAGCTTATTGCCTATGTTTTTTTTCTAGGAATTTTATGGTTTCAGATCTTACATTTAAGTCTTGAATCTATTTTGAATAAATTTGCATATGGGATAAGAAAGTGATCCGGTTTCGTTGTTTTGCATTTAGCTGCCCAGTTTTCCCAGCACCATTTATTGAAGTGACCGTCTTTTCCCCATTGTATGTTCTTCCCTGCTTTCATGCCCATGCTCTGACACCCTACCCCGGGGCACCCCTCCTGGACCATGGAAACCCTCCTCATCTCTCTTGGGTGCTGACATCCTACCCTAAGACCCAAGATAAACAAAGCTAGATGCTATTGAAAGTGGTAAGGCCAGATTTTAATCAGTAATATACTGTTGCAAAAGGGAAACGAGTCTAGAGAGATCCGAACTCAAATTTTTATTCATACAGCGGTGAGGGGCATTTTAAAGGGAGGACAAGGGAATGGGGAGAGGGGAGAAGTGGGGGCTCAGGAGAGTCAGAAAGGTGAAGAATTACAGAACGCAGGAAGGGGGCTGGCCCATGTGAAGCTCTCCTGGGTTGGCTGACTGGTCCTTATGGACGTTAGCCCTCCCACCCGTCTCAGCTCCAGACCTTGTGTCAGGCTCTCAGACAACAGAGACACTGTCCACACCGTGGTCAGGTTTCAGCACGTATGTCACACGTCCCGGCCTCACTCCTAATCCCTCCCTGCTGGGCCGCCCTGGACGAATCTGTTAGGCGGAGGAAAGATAAGTCTAGGGCACTTGCCCTTTCTGGATTTTGTAACCAGGTGAAGCTGGGTTTCAGTCCGGTCTCCCAGTGGGCACAGGCTCTAGCAGTTTGTTCTTTGAAAGGACGGGGGATGCTTCTGAGCAAGACCAGAGCGTATGCGGGCACAAAGGGAAGTCTTCATTTCACAAAATAGGCATTTGCTGAAGTACAAAAACTGTGCCTTGTTACTGCTGTAGATAAAATGTATTCTTATTAATAAGGGAGGGCAGCAATATCAAACTGCTTGAGCGGCAAACCCCAAGATGTGCAATGTTTCAGGACACCACACAGATAGAGAGCAAGTGATGACAGTCTCATCCTGTGTGCCTGGACCTAGCACGATGTTGGAATCGTTCACCAGTCACATTTATTTTTATGTCGGGAGGAGAGCAGAGTAGCAGATGCCTAGGATAAGCTGTCATTGGGACAAGGAAGACAGCTTGAGAAAAAAAGACTTGGCCAGACTAGTCCCTTGAACTGTTTTTAAAGCTTTCCTGTGTCCGCAGGATACAAGGACTCACCAGTGACATTTGTGTGCACTTTTTTCTTTCTCTACAAAACTTAGTGTAAAGCAGAACACTGAGAGAACCTGGGACTGACCTCCTCACTGAAGGGAAGAGGGACCAGCCTGGGAGCTGGGACTGAGGGGCAGTCAGCGGCCCAAGGAAGAAGATGGCCAGTCCCCACCCTACACCCCGCGTGCATCTCTTTTGTGCCATATATTGTTTGGACCAGGTAGCAGGTCTGAATTTTAAATGTAGGTTTGTTGGTCTCCACTCCACATTCTTTGCTTTATAAATGATGGCTACCTTAACCAATAAACAAACGCAAGAAAATAAATGTTATCCTAAGATTTTCTGAAAGAACTTTTCCCCTGTTTTCAGCTTTCACTCCTCTGTGTTGCAGATGTGTGGATCAGTGGAAAATCTGAGAAGGTCTCTGTACTTTAAAGGAGCCCATTTTGGGGGAAACTGTACGAGTCAGGGCCAAGGGGAAATCAAACTTGTTTCCAGAAGCAACTAAAAGTGACAGATGAGGAAAAAACAGAAGAGTCCACTGAAAGAAAGGAGAGAAATACATGCCCACAGGGGTGGTCCAGAAACAAGTACGAGCCACTGCCCTGATGGGCAAACCCCGTGATCCTGGCTGCTGAGAGCCTGGGGTTGGCTGTGTAATTGCCAGAGATGGGGAAAGGAGAGATCCAGTCTCTCAGTCTCAACACCAGATGGGATAAGGAAGGGGATTTGTAGGTTTAGATAATTCTATGCTCTGAGAAACAAAGGAAATTAAAGAAGAATTGGGTCCTTTACCTTCTCAGCCATTTCTTCCCTAACTGGTCTCACACACCACCACAGGCCATTCCACGCATTGAGGTGCACGGTGATTGAACGCCCACCCACTCACCCACACCCGTACGTACTGACTCTGTACGAGACGCGGTGGTTGTGTGTTAAAGACATTACAAAGCAATTTGTGCCATGGTTCCTGCACTTCCGGAGTCTACAGTCAGAGGGGGTGGAGGGAAGTGTCGTAAATGAACCAGGGTGGAGGCGGGTGCGTGGAGGGAGGAACTAGGGGAGGCGTTGGAGGTGCCCTGAGGGCAGGACGTGGTCTTGAGCCAGCTGTGAAAGGGCAGGAGTGGCCCCCACGCATCTCCAGTCATCCACCCACCCGGGCTTCGGGCCCACGGTCCTCCCTTACCCTCAGCCTCCTCGGGAACCTGCACTCGTGTGTGTTCTTTAGCAGAGTCCATTTTTTTCCTTCCGACTAGATTCTTCCCGCAGGTTTGAGTCATGCTTGCTTCAAGCTCCTTTCTTGATCCGCTCCTTATTGAAACACATGCCTCCCTTCTCTCTCTGAGCACCCTATTCTCTTGGCTTTCCTTCTCTCTTTCTAGTTTCCTCTTCTTTCCCTTTTCCTTTAATGATCGCCCAGGCTGGCCATTCAGTGTTCAGAGTTCTGTAAGCCTCGTTCGCAGGCTTTCCCTCCTTACGCCATCCTGTCACCAGGGCAGCCTCCGCCATGCCAAGCATTTCAATCACCACCTGTATCTAGAAGCCTCCTAGAGTCCCACGTGAAGCCCAGATCTCCCTCGTGTCTACTTTCCTTCCTGTCACCTTCACTTGGGTGCTCTCTGTCCCGCAGGCATCCCCATCTGTCCAGTAGCAGACCACAACCTAGGAGTCACCCCATACACCTGCCACTTGTTTGGTATCCGAGTCTTGTCAGGTGTATCTCCTACCGCGAATAATCCGTTTACCCCTCACCCGTGTCCCCCTTTCTATTTCCTTTCCCACAGTCATCATCCACACGTGTGTGTGTCATCCACTCTCCTGAGACGTCGTCCTCCCTGAAGCTGGGTCTGACTTGGGTCTCTGCTGGGAACCCACGTTATATGTTCATTAGTACTGATTTAGTGCTCGACGCTGTCACTTTGTTTCATGGTCCCGATCCTGCCCACGTGGGGGATTAATGAAAGCGGACACACGCACTCTGCAGACTGTGGAGTGGGGTCAAGCCAGCGTGGGTCTTACACACACACTTTAGGAAGAACTGGTAAGTGAATGAGGTGACCATGGAGTGAGGCTCACTGAAGGCAGGCGGGATTCCAGCAGCCAGAAGAGCGGAGCAAGGGCGTGCAGACCAGCTGAGGCCGCAGGAACAGATGTTCGAGGGCAGAGGAGGGACCCTGGACAACGTCTGTTCCCTACGGTGCGAGGGATCTACATGGATCCACAGACCAGATGCGGGGCAGAGGTTACGACGGCCAGAAAGAAGGTGATTGGGAAAAGTGGCGTCTGGGGGACCCCTGAGCGCTACATGCCTGAAAGAGGCGGCTCTGATTCCAGCACGAGCATCCACAGAAAGTAAGTTATCTGGAAGAGCCCAGGTTTCCTACCCCACTGTCACTAGTCACAAGCCTGAGCATTTCTCTGCGTATGGTGGATTCAGTCCTCATCGTTCTTTCTCCTTGGTATTTTTCTCCTGGGCATCTTGCTTTGGCCGAGCCTCAGAATGGCCCTGTGTCCGTCCTTCCTTGATGTGAGGGCAGCTTGACTTGCTCTGACTCCCTGGCCTAGGACTTTGGATTGTGTACACTCTGGCTTCCATTGTTTGAGGCTCTCTTTGGAAGATAGCTCTCGGGGTTCATCATCTGGTTGTTTGGACACAATTCCTCTTGTGATCCTCTGTTCTCACTCCCATGGTTCTGGCTTCCTTTTTTGCTTTGGTGAGAAATTGTCCTGTGTCCCCTGAAGCTTTTACCAGGATAACTAAAGGAAAAGGGCTTCTGTCCTTAGCACTTCTAACAACAAATGTGTGGGTTTTCCACACCAGGCAGTGCTCTCATTCTCTGGCAGCACCCGCTGGGTGTCCTATAATATAAGTCAGTTCTGACACTAATACCTGGAATTAGTGCAGACTTCACAGGTTAAGGGCTTCATCCCACAAGGCGGCCCCCCCCAGACACCAATCAAAGTAGTGGGTACCTGAGGTACCCACATTTCTGTTTGACTTAGCTACAAAGTTGTGGGTTCCCATGACCCCCCATATTTGATAATTTGCTAGAATGATTCACAGAACTCAGGAAAACAGTTTGCTAACTATTACTACTGCTTTATTATAAAGGATATAACTTAGGAACAGCCAAAAGGAAAAGATGCCCAGGGCAAGGAATGTGGGAAGGGACGCAGAGCTTCCCTGCCCTCTCTGGGTCACCACTGTCCCAGGACCTCCCTATGCTCCCCAAGCCAGAAGCTCTTGGAACTCCGTCATTTCAAGTTTTTATAGAGGCTTTATTGCATAGATATGATTGAGTAAATGGCAACTGAGGAATAACTCAATCTCCAGCCCCTCTCCTCTTCCTGGAGGTGGGATGGTAGAGCTGGAATTCCAACCTTCTACTCATGCCTTGGTCTTTCTGGAGACCAGCCCCCATCCTGAAGCTATGGGTAGCTTCAGTGATCCCCAGAAGCCATGGGTGGCCCCCAGCCACCAGTCATCTCAATAGACTACCCAAGGCACTCTCATCACTCCACAAATTCCAAGGTCTTAGAAGCTCTTGTGTTGGGAACCAGGGATTGAGTCCAAATATTATGACGAAAGGTGCTCCTATCATCTCTACCACTCAAGAAATCTGAGATTTCACTAATCTGAAATTCTGGAGCTCTGTTCCAGAAAGTGGGGGCAGAGACCAAATATGTATTTCTTATTAAGTCACAATAATAGTGGGTAGAGTGGACAACACTTGGAAATTCAGACACACCTATGCTTTCCAGAGCTCACAGTTAAATAACTGGCCTTCCCCAACCCACACCCACCTCTGTAACCTCTGCAGGCAGAACCTTCAGTATTCCACAGCCAAGCTCTCTGAGAAGATACTGGAAACAAAGTCAATGCAAATTAAATGGCTAACCAGTCAAGCAGGTACTAAAAGGGAATGTCCATGAGGGCAAACGATGAATGGCTAAACGTTGGGATCTGAGGCACCCAGTTTGCTCAGAGCTGAGTAACTGTCTGCTCTGTAGCCCAGTCCTGGACCTTTGCTTGGCTGAAGATGAGGTAGAAGACCAGGCCTGACACGTTAATAGAAACTGAAGTCAAGAAGACATTTCTCCAGCCAAACTCAGAATCCTAGAAGCAGGAAATTACAAAGTGTTAATGGTCTCTTGGCTCTTGCCCCTCCAATTCAGAAAGGTCTGGAGCATGTCCAGCTCCCCAGCCCCTGCTCCGGCCTCTGTGGCCTTCCTGGTTGTTCCTGGAATACGCAGGTCATTTCCTGGGCCCTGGCCTTTCCCTCTGCCGGAATAGTCCTCCTCCCAATAGCCATTTGTCTCCCTCCCTTTGCATCTAGTCCATACTTAAATGTTACCTTTCCAGTGAGTCCTTCCAAGACCACCCTATTTAAAATTGAAATCCCACCCCCTCCTGTGTGCCCTGTCCTCCTCTCCTGCTTTATTCTTCTCTTCGCACTTTGCCACCATTCAGTATACTCTATATTTTACTGATTTCACTAGTTTTCCATCAGTTTCTTTCCTACAATATAAGCTTCACCAGGCAGGGACTTTTGTTTGTTTTATCCACTTAAACTGCGTGGCACATGCTAAAGTGGAATTAACGAATGGATGAATGAAGGGATGACAAGGGAAACATTCAGTTTGAGAATTTCCCTATTAAAAGCCATTTCCTGACAGTATTAGCGACTGGAAGGGAAACCCCTCAATCACGGGCAAACCAGAATGGTTGGCCCCTCTATACTTTGCAAGAAATGCCATGAATATTGCTATAAATTTTGATGATTAGCATGAAAAACTTCTAAAAACTCTTAAAGTATAAACTCATAAAACTGAGCGCTCACTATCGCTCCACACCCAAAACCTGTGGTAATTGCCCTCCATGAGCTGAGCCTGGGGGGAAGTCGTGAGGGGGTTCAGGACTCTTGAGCTTTAAGTTGAGCCCCGTTGGGGAGGGAACAAAAGTATCTTCAGTCTGACTTCTCCTGAGTAACCTCCATAGGTTTCTCTCATGAATATTTTCATCAGAGCATTCGACCTCACCTGACTGATTAAGAATCCAGCAACAGTGGAAGAAATGGCTCCTGATAAGTGGCCAAAGACTTGTGATAGTCCCCTGAGAAAGCTGGTGTACCTGAGAGAGAAAAGAATATTCCAGTATAAGCAAACCATGCACCTCAGCTTACTTGTTGTAACTCTGTGCTTGTCTCTGGGGGTGCCCAGAGTCGACCCTTGGTTAAGCCTGAATGAAATGTGCTGACTAGTGATTAGTATAATCCCGCCTGAGGGTCTGAGACTCTCAAGGGTCAGCTGTACTGACTTGTCAACATTGTTTATACAAAATGTACAGATGGATGGTTTGCATCTAGTTTGTACGTTCTCTTAGTTTCTGCTATGGAACCTGATCTTGCAGCCTTGTTTTTGGGTAAAAAAGACCCCTCAGTGGATGAGTCATTGGCTCCTCTGAGACCAGGGCATCTCCCATGGGTCATGGCGGTTGGTTATCTGAAGATAGAGCATGTTCTACTGACCGTGAAAGGATCCTGGGAGCTACATTTGGAAACCCCTGTCCTCTTTGATTCTACCTCTATCAGAGGTCAGTGTTTCTCTTGCTCTCCTGTTAGTCAAGCTTTATTAAAGCCTTAAGTGAACCGGCACCGTAGGGTCCTTCACCGATCCAACCCCGTGTGACTGCTGCATTCCCTGACAGAGATATGGGTGTGAGTCACCTCCTGTCCCCACTTGAGCTGTGAGTGTGGCCACTGTTTCCCGTTTTCACCTGGAAAACTGAGGGCACAGTGGTGGACTAGCTTTGGGTCCCTTCCAGGAATTATTTGGATGTAGGGCTGATGCTGACATTTCCTGTGACCTGCAGCATGGATCACCCACATGGAACTGGGGCATCCGAGTGAGTTTAAGGCTGCGGGACCTAAGCTGAGCTTCTGTGTGGATGTGGCAAAGGGGTCCCTACCGAGGAGCAATATCCAAGAAGTTAATAAGGGCTCCTGTTTGGCAGAAGGTGGTGGCGGCGGAACACAGTGCCAACAAGCCCATACTGGTGCTGATGCTGGATCTGACCCAGTACAGGGACACGAGGACCACAGATGGGACAAGAACCCCTGCAGCGGGAGGACAAACACAGAGTGAATCAAAACCACCCAGAGCTTCCCGCATCCATCCCAGGATCTACCTCAGTCCTTACCAATGGCGGTAGAGAGTTTCCTGATGGTAACGAGTCTGAAGATTTTTCTGGAGTGAAGAAAATCCGCCAGTAGACCGCAAAGGATAGTGCTGATAAAGGCAACACCTAACAGCAGGGCTGACAGGATTCCACTCTGAGGACCAGAGACAAGTAAGGTGCAAGCCTCACTTCCCACACTGCGACACACACTGACCCTTGGGTGACTTTCTACTTGTATAGCTTCTCTCTATATACATATCTCCTTGAATACAAATTTCAGGTTACTGGAATGAGCCAACAGAATTTTGGTGCCTGAGAGAAAATATGCATATAGTTCAATTTGGAAAAAAAAAAAAAAAAAAAAAAGACCAATGCTCTCTTCATATGTAAAGGTCACCTGGAAATAGATTTCTTAAAAAGAACAAAACCCAGTAGAAAAATAGGCAAAAAACGGGAACAACTTACAGAAAAAGGAAAATAAGGGACTCCTAAACGTATTAAAAGTTGTCCAACCTCATAGTGAAAAGAACTACTTTTTCACCGATCAACAGTTTTTTGACCTGATCTACAGGGATGCTGTGGGAAACTGGGTACTTGCAAATATTATCAGTGCCCGATGGAGAGCAATTTGACAGTAGATACAAAAGTTTGCACTGCATCTACCCTGAACTCAGACATGCAGAAACAGTTGCTCAGATGTGTGGCAGATGAGCAAGGTTTTTTGCTCAGAGATTGGAAACAACCCAAATGTCTCGCAGTAAGTTTCCCGTGTACTGATCTGAAAAGATCACAGTGGCGTAATATACAAAGAATAGTAGCATACACAGCACATAATGTTTTGTGTAAAAAAAAAAAAAGTGACAAAATAAGAAGATATGTTCATGTATGCTTGCATCCTCATAAAGAAGCAGTGGAAGAATATATAAGAAATGAATAAAAAAGAGTTATCTGTGGCTGGGAGTGGGCTGGGAGAACAGGACAGACTGGGGATGGGAAAGGGAGAAAGATTTTTCACTCCTAACTTTGGATATAGTTTTTAAAATGTTGAACCCCGGTTTGATCAGCTCAGCCTCTGTATTACAGTGTTATTAAAGAAAATGCAAGGAAAGAAATGTTGTGTATAATTCCCCAAATGGAAAGGCTTTAACGGTCACCATGTCCCAACTGTTCATATCATGGATGAGTAAACCGAAGCCACCAAGGTTTTGTGACTTAGGGAGAAGCCACCCTGAGACCAACGGGAGTCAGGGCCTCTTGACTCTTCCCAAGCTGAGGAAGCCTGGTCTCGACCGTCTGGTCTCCACTGGTCTCTCCAGTCCTTCCACCATGCTCCTTGCCCTCAGCCTTGGCCTCTGAGATGGGGAGCCCCCTTGGCCTCACAGCAGAGACAAACCGTTCCCAACAGCTGGCCTCAGGGGTGTCTGTTCGGACCTCCTGTCCCCTGATGGCCTCACCTGAGATTCTGGCTTTGCTGCCCGCTTCTGGCCTCCTCCTTTGTGGAGACCCATGGCCACTCAACCCCTGGGCTTTCTGATCTCAGTACCTCCAGCCTGTTGCAATGCGTGCGCCCTGGACTCTGACCTCTGCTCCGAAAGTCAGCTCTCTGTTGGCCAGTTAGCAGGGGAGCCCAGTCAACATGAGAGCACTGCTGCTTTCGTCCAAACACAAGAATGTAGCAGTCACTCAGTAACCTTGTGAACTGCCGCTAATAGGCTCTGAAATCTGATACACTCTTTGCCATTTCTAAGACCTCCATCTCGTAGGAATTTAAAGGCTCCTGTCCACCCATCAGGGTACCTGTTCATTCTGTGAAAACTCAGCTGTACACACAGGTGCACTTTGGATATATCATACTTGAATAACACATTTTTTAGAAGACCATTCTCTGCAAGTTTTGGGTAGGAGTCCTATTTGGGACATGTTTTCAGCAGATGTTGTTTATGGTCCCTGCCAAGCCTTCTGGAAGGCAGAATTTGTTTTGTTAACACTGTATCGTTAATGCTGCCAGCAGAATATCTTGTTTGCAAATGCTGATTGGATTGAACATAAAAGTTTTGCATCAGTCCCTTAGAAAACAGGACATTCTGTGAATGCCACGCTTCCCTAGAACCGTCCCAGTCTTCCCCAGTAAGCAGTAGGTTGCAGTGAGATGATTCAGAATTCACGCAACCAGGATGCATTTCCTACAGGAAGGTCCTGGGCCTAATCCCCTGATTTTGTGGCTGTAAGTGAGACAGAGGATTATATAATGAGACATTTAGACAGAAGAACAGAATGGGCTTTCTCTATACTTACATCTCTGAGGTTAGCTTGAAGTACAGAGCTGATGTATGTTGGAATGTATGCCATCAAAATATTAAAAGTCCAGAATCCGGTGAAATAAAAGACTAAAATGCCCCAAAGTGGTAGGGATTTGATCATAGCCTTAATGGGAAGGGACCAGCCTGGTGAACAGTCCTGGAAGAAAGCAGATATCAACACTCCTCCATCAGAAGACAAGAGCTTTGCTCTAATGCCCTCTTCCGCCCCCGAGACACCCGGACGGACACAGGGAACCGGCAGAGAAGTTCATCAAACACACCTGTTGAGCCAGTGAACACACGATATATTCCTTCTCACCGGTGCTGATAAACGGGTGATTTATGGGGTCATCATAAGCAAGAGGAAACCAGAGAAAAGAACAGGCACAGCCAATTCCACCTAGAAAGAAGATCGCATTAGCCCTTGATGGGAGTTCTTTCAGTTTGACTCTGCACTGACGTGACTCCTGGGATTGACAGAATGCCCCCAATATTCGACTCCTATCTGTATGTATGCTATGGCCCCATCACTGGTGGAGGGAGCTTCCCCACCACCTGTCTATACATGATGACAGTGTGGAACAACCCAGCGTTACCAGTGTTGAGTGGAAATAAAATTCATCTTAAAATTTTCTTTTTTAGAATCTTAAGAAAATCTCTTTTTTTTTTGAAGCAGAGTGTAGATTTTATTTTTTTAATGAAAATATTATTTAATCTATAGATTTTATATAAACATCACCAATTTTCCCAATACTTTTTTTATTATGTTCAATTAGCCAACATACAGTACATCATTAGCTTTTGATGTAGTGTTCAACAATTCATCAGTTGCGTGTAACACCCAGTGCTCCTCACCACACTTGCCCTAATCGTAATAGCTCTTTTTACTTGCTAGCTTCTCCTTTACACATTGCTTCACAAGTAGAGAGTGAAGAGTTACCATAGAGTACAGAACTACCCTACACCAGGCATTTGTGAGATTTTGAGAGTATAAGAATACAAAGATACAATTTTGCCATCAAGGAACTTAAAATCAAGTAGGGAAGAATAGATACGAAAATTACCACTGGAGTAGATTGAGGGTGGAGGATGTCAACAGGTATTTTACTGACTTCCTTCCCTGCAGATATACATTTGTAGCTTCCCTTTCTGAAAACCATGAGCAGAATAAGCCTCTCATGTTGCTTGAATAATTTTTGTAACCTGCCCTTTGAAGTTTCCATGACAAAGCCTTTGCAGGTCACCGTGCTGAAGTAATCCATCTTCACACATTTCTTTTTCTAGTGACTATATTGACCTGATGTTACAGGAACCCTTGATATAAGAGTATCATCCTCTGATGGAAGCACCAGTGGTGCTCAGTGGTCTTACTGGAATCACACAGGTTGCAGATGGGACTTCAGAGAATGCTTTAAAACTCAAACACAAACATTAGCTGCAAGCAGCTGGGCAGACCCCCACCAGGGCTGGGTAAAGGCAAAGTTGTGAAGTAGTAGAATGCTGCCTCTGGAATACTCCGAGCATCTTTGGGACCTCCTGCAGCATCTCTTAATGCATTACGTCCACTCTGGAGCTTCACACGGCCTGCACTGTCTTGCAGGTTCTACTGATTGATTCTCTGTGCCAATCAGCATTTTGTGATTAGGTCACAGTCTTACAATATTCTGGTTGTAATAATAGGAGGATTTTAAAAAATGAATTAAATAAATAAGCATAACTAAAAATATCATCCCACCAAGATACCATTTTCAACATCTTATGAAAGAAATCCCTCTGGGTTTCATTGTGTGTTCGGTTTAGAAGCAGGACAGAACATTATAATGCTTTTAAAGTCATTAGGTCATTCTAGCTACGCATCCAGGCTCCTGAGATGTAAATGTCATTTTGCAAGATTCACAACATGATTAACTCTGAACATTATCAACTTTAGTTATATAAATAGTCACATCTATTAGGATTTGGTTAACCATAGATGACTTGCATCACGAAAAGCATGCCCAGCATTCTCTGTCACAAAACAAAATCCTGAGGGCGCCTGAGTGGCTCAGTTAGTTGAGCGTCTGCCTTCGGCTCAGGTCACGATCCCGGGGTCCTGGGATCAAGTTCCACATCAGGCTCCCCGTTGGGGGGGGAGTCTGCTTCTCCCTTTGCCCCCGCACCCTGCTTGTGCTCTCTCTCTCAAATAAATAAATAAAATAAAATAAAATAAAATAAAATAAAAAACAAAAAACCCCCAAATCCTGAGATTTGAGAAGCCCAAACTCACCAAAGATATAGAAGATAGAAGGCCACCCTTTGGTCTCGCAGAGGAAACCCCCGACGAGCAAAGTAATGAAGGATCCCATCAATTCCCCTAAACAGAAGATGTGAGGATATTTTGGGTGAGACAGTCACGGCCATGCTTTCAAGCAGGGAGACAGGGTAGTTGGAATATAAGGTTTTGCTTGTGTTGATAGTCCATTGCAGAGTACTCTTGGACAGTGCATCAAGTTGACAATTTAGGGCATCAATTACCTGATAAAGCGATGTTGATGAGTTGACTCTTTTCTAGTGGGGGAGCCCATTTGACCCAAATTGAAAACTGGCTTGTTAATACCATAACCTGGGGTGAAAAAAAAAAAGTTCCATTCTTGGCTATCTGAGGTCGTTTTGTAACCAGTATCTCACTTATCTTTAAAAGCATCTCGGTACCTGGGCTATGCCTTGAACAATCCGCAAGACAATGAGCGAGAGCACTCCTGCATCCGCGGCCAATGGAATAAAGAGGGCCAAGATTGAGGAAAGAAGCAGGCTAACACCCACCAAGTACTTGGCTCCAAAGAGTCCAGCTATGTAGCCAGTAGGGATTGGAGCCAAGAATGAGCCATAGTTGGTAGAGCTGAGAAGGATCCCCTGGATTTCAGGACTCCAGTCATACAGAGGAGCCTAGGGGACAAAGAGAATCTCACTGTTCATCTTTGGCCAGAGAGTTGACAGTGTTTATCATGTGAACTTGAGAGGCAAACAAAACAAAACAAAAAACTGGCAGTCCTCTCTCCTTCTACTTCTCTCCAGTTCCTCCAGCCTACAAATTTCATTAAAAACAAAAACAAAAACAAAAACCCAAACATATGCCCAACGTACTCTTTCCTTTTACACAGTTTCCCTGGTTACACAATTAACTGACCCATTAAGATGTAAGAGATCCCGTAAAGAAAGAAAGGTTATAAAGAAGAAAGCATTATAGGCAAGGTAACTTTAAAAATATGTGAAGGAAGAAAGTAAAAGTAAACATCTGTGAAACTTAGGTTGTGATTTTCATCCTCGTAAGGGAAGAATGTATGTCCACTAAAGACTGAAGTGGTTTCCTGCATTCTAACTTAGTCCCTGGTTACACTCCTAAACACTAACAGAGATATAATCTCCTTAGCTCCACATTATGTTCTCGTGTAGTATAGTTCATTGAACGTAGTAGATGCTTAATAAATAACCCTTTAGGTCAAGCCATCCTAGTCAGAGAAAGGGTCTGGAGTCTCATGAAACTTACCACTGCCTTAAGTTGCCGTAGAGTTCCATTCCAGCCATCCCAGGAGTGGGCGGAAGGCCCTTCTGTGGAGGCATTGAGTGGGCCAGGCCAGGCTGTGCTATTCACCATGGCTGGTATGGCGATGCTCAGGCTCATCTTTTGGGAGTTAAGTGAAAAATTGCAGAGATGCATGATGAGGGCCAGCCCATGTCGGACTGAGCAAAAGCCTGAGATGAAGAGGCACAGAAAGTCTTATAATCAGGGTGCTTTTCTCCCATCTTTCCTAAGTCTGGAAGAGGGAGAAGACTGCAGTCTGTGGAGGAGAAATAGAAATAGAGAGCAGACATTGCTCTGCAGGTGGCTGGTGGACACCTGTCCCCCCGGGAGGTAAGGGGTCAGTAACTTTCTCAGAATCATTACTTGAGCAGAGACTTGAAGAAGGTGTGGAACTGGCCAGAGCGAGTGTTAGGAAGGTTTTCGAGGCAGGGCTCTGGGATGAGCTCATGAGAGTGGGACTGGAAAGAAATGATATTGGACAGAGAACAGCCTGGAGGCAGTGGTCGAGGGGATACGGATAGTAAGAGAGAGGATTTGTTGGAAATGACTCCCAAGGACCCCACCCTATTACCAGAGAATGAGGCAGATTAGCAGGTCAGGGGCTGGGAGGAGATGAGGCACCAAAGGTAGGCTAGCTTGGACTACAGAAGCATTTCAGCTTCATCCTGATACTGTAATCTGGGCTCGCACGAAATTTGCCAGTGATCCATGAGGGGTCTGGGGTCATCCCTGGGCTTGAGTCCAGGTATGTTAGTTTGGCAACAGTTAGAAGGATTGATCGACTGTCCCTCGAGAGAAATTCCAGAAGTGTAATATATGATCCCATCCTCAAGGCATGCGGGTGTCCCGTTTCCTGCCTCGTGTTGGGGGAGCAAACGCAGTTGAAGTGGCCAGGGCTGTCTCCTGTTGTGTGGTGGCATGCCTGTCAAGTTCCAGGAGTAGAGACAGAGACCCCCACCTTTGGTTTAACCTGGGGGGGTGGGGGCGGGGCGTTCAGTTGAGATTGTCCCCTACCTCATGCACACGAATTTACATTGGAGTTTTGATCAGCATTGTATAGATGTGTCAGATGGCATTGTGAGGGATTGCCCCATGGAGAGCATTGTCTTCTCCTAGCCAAGAACAGGGGTGGCTCCCTGTGGATTCACGTCTTCTTCTCTGGCCCAAGTTGCAATCTTACAGTTAGTTCTCTTCAGTTAAGTCCCTCACAAGTTTTGTTTCTTTTTTTTTTTTTAATTTTTTTTTTTTTGATTATTCATTTGAGACACAGAGATACAGAGAGAGAGCAGAGAGCATGAGCAGGGGGAGAGGCAGAGGGAGAGGGAGAAACAAGCTTCCCGCTGAGCAGGGAGCCCGATGTGGGGCTCGATCCCAGGACCCTGGGATCATGACCTGAGCCGAAGGCAGACGCTTAACCAACTGAGCCACCCAGGCGGCCCCCACACAAGTTTCTAAAGAGACTTTTTATTGTTTCTATAACTGAGTCCTCTCCCTATTATTTTCATATTTCCTTTCTCTGGGTTTAGAGCAGAAAACCAAACCCACACATGTGTTAAGTATTAATAGTGGAAAACAGTGCATGGCTACTTTTGTTATTTGTAACATTTCATCCTCTTGGGTAATTTATTCCCTGGCAGTTTGTAAACAGTGTTAAATAGGAGTGGTGAGAGCATATTTGAATTCACTGAGCATGTTTCTCACATCACACCGTTAAGTGTGCTGCTGGGACTTGTTCTTGTTGGTGAGACCTGCACTTTTATTGTATGAAGCTATCCTATTCCTGTTTCTTCTTGTTTTGATGTGGATGCAGGAGTTTTATGAAATGTATTTGAATCATAGAGTCAGACACCTGGATCTGCGCTATTTACAGCTGTGTGTTCTTGGGCGTATTACTGAGCTATCTGCAGCCTCAAAATTCTACCTGTAAAATGGGGTTAATAATAGAGCCTACCTCAGGTGCTGTGGTGAGAATTGAGTAGGTTTATGTAAGTTCATTATAATTATTATTAATAATATCTGACTGTGCTTACATTCTTGAAATGATCTCTTCTTAATAGGCTGTTGTAATGAAAACACATGATTTATTTGGTAATATTTTGGCTAGAATTTTACATTGGCATATAAAATTGAATTCGGGTGAATATTATTGTGAACATGTGTGTATGTGTAATTTTTGACATGCTAGCCTTGTAAGGAAAGAAAGGTTTTAGGCTTTCCATCTCAATCTATAACCTGAAGTATTTTAGGTATATAGTCATTTTCTTTTTTCTTTTTTTAAGATTTATTTATTGACTTCAGAGAGAGAGAGCAGGAGGGGAAGAGGGAGACCAAGAATCTCCAGCAGACTCCCTGCTGAGCATAGAGCCTGACGCAGGCTCGATCTCATGACCCTGAGATCATGCCCTGAGCTGAAACCGAGAGTTGGAGGCTTAACCGACTGAGCCACCCAGGCACCCCTCATTTTCTTTTTTCTTAATACACTTTTTTATGTTAGAACAGTTTTAGACTTACAGAATTATTGAGTTCCTTTTTTTTTTTTTTTTTAGATTTTATTTATTTATTTGAGAGACAGACACAGAGATAGCAAGAAAGAGCACAAGTGGAGAGGGAGCCTGATGCGGGGCTCGATCCCAGGACCCTGGGATCATGACCTGAACCGAAGGCAGACGCTCAACCAACTGAGCCACCCAGGCGCCCCTGAAGTATTGAGTTCCTGTGTCCCTCACACCCACTTTCCCATTATGAGCATCTTCTGTTACTATGGTACATTTGTCACAGTTGATAAACCTACTGCAATGTATGATTATTAGCTAAAGTCCACACTGTGTTCAGACTTCTTAGTTTTTACCTGATGTCTCTTTTCTGTTCCAGAATCCCATTCAGGAGAGCACAGTTACCTTTAATTGTTATGTCTCCTTGGGATATTTATGGCTACGACAGTTTCTCAGACTTTCTCTGTTTCTGATGACCTTGATGATTTTGAAGAGTACCAGTCAGACATTTTGTAGAGTGTCCCTCAACAACCGGTTTGAAGAAGTATTTGTCAGGTTTCTCTGCTATGAAGCTACTCTTGTTCAGGCCCTTTCCATGCTGGGCTCTGCAAGAAGTCACACGCACAGTTCACACATAAGTGAGGAACTATGCCCCACCTCCTTCAGGCACTGGATACAGAGGCATTCTCTACTCCAGAGACTCTCACTGAGTTTTCCTAGTGAAACCACCAAGACATAATTTGTTTGTTTTAAAAGGGTTAACTTTCTGACACCTTTCTTCACCTCTTGCATGTTTTTTTGACGTGTGCAATTTTTCTTAATTCAAATTTGTAAACGTTATTTCCATAGAAATTATGGATATTACCTGCTTCCCCGTGATTAACACCTTACACATTTGAAATGCTTCTGTCTCCTTTGTCCCCACGATTACGTGTGCTTAATCTCTCTGTCTGATCAACCTGAGTCAGGAATTATTTTATTGCTGTGAAGGGCATCTGCTGTCCAAGACTCAGCTCTTGTATATATTTTTCATTGCGATTTCCTTGATGATTTGAGTTTACTTTTTTTCTACATTGAGGTTGTCTCTTTTGTTTTTCCACATACTTTCCTTGAAGGTATAGACTCAGTGAACTGGATGCTTGATTAAATTGCTTTCATTTATTCTTATGCAGTCTCTATTTTCTTCCCTTCTTCATGCCCATCATCTTTTGAGCCACTTGTCTTGGTCTCCCTCTGCATCTTCCATGACTTTTCTAAGCCGTGGCTCTATCTCACTGATTCGATTTCCTGTAGTGATCATTTCTTTCCTTCCTACTGTTTATTCGGAAGTCATATATTTAGTTTCCTTTGTCCTCTACTTTGGACTCTTCTTGCACATTTTCCTGTTGATTTACTTCCTATACTCTGAGCTTCTTACTATTCTTGAGATCTTAAATCGGAAATGAAAATATTCTTCAGTTTCCCCAGATAAAATAAGCGCAGCCGTGTAATATGATGGTTAGCAATCATACTGCTCTGGTGTGAATCCAGATGACACCTCTTTGTGCTTCGATGACTTAAATGAGTTACTTCCTTTCTGCTTGAATTCTGGCTCCTTCAATGGAGAGGATGCTAGGAGGAGAACCTTCCTTGAAGGAATGTTGTGAGGATTCAGTGAATTAATCCACATAAAGTGCTTAGAACAGTGCCTGGCACCAAACATGCATTTAATATGCCATGATCACTCTTTGATCTAATACATTCCTTTTCTTTTTCTTTTCTTTGTGCTAGCGTATTTACACATCCCTCATGCCCCAGTCTTGGACCATAGAGATCAGTCATCTGTGATTTAGTTCCCATGTGTTGAAACCCTTGCCATGTATGGAAATGGGCCACCTTTGCTGGCCTGAGGCCTGCCACCATGTGGTGGTGACAGTGTGTGCATGAGGGGGTAGGTGGCAGCTGGTGGGAGGCAGGAGGAGGCCTTGGAATTCTTTTGCCAGTTCAAGGGAAGTAACTACTCTTCCATTTGAATTTTGCAATGACCTGGTCAATCTTGAGGACAAGTCCCCCAAAATTCCAAGTTAATTTCTGTCATCACGCATGTACTGCTTCGGTCTGTTGCACTGGCCCAAGATACTAAGCTGCAGATCTTCAGAAAGATGGGTAAGCTGTGGATGGGGAAACAGCAGGATGTGGGCCATGTGAGCTTCACCCGCCACATCCCAGACTCCCCTTGCTTGTGGTGGCCTCACCTTGCTGGTGGTTGCTGGCCTCTAGACACTGCCATTCGGAGCTAGGGAGCGTGAGCCAACGCTTCACAGTAACGGGTGTCCTCCCTCTCTTCCTATATCACTGTACCATGCTCCAAGGAGGAGACTTCTGTCAGCTCTTGGCAGCCTCTCTCAACCTCATCCAGAATGTATTAAACCCATCAATGAGCCTTAGAATTCATAGTGTGTGGTAGAACAATTCCCTAGTTTTAACCTGGATGGAGATACTTTCTCCAAGCGGTGTGCTTGCTTGTTTATTTCTGGGACTTTCAGAGAGGGATGTTATTGTAGCCTGGCCTCTGGGTGACATTCTTTCCATGGGCTGGGGTATATTGACCTCCACGTGGGCTTTGGATGGGGAGGAAGGAAGCTGTGCCCGATGCTGTTCGTGAATTCTCGCTGCCATTCTTGCCCTTCCAAGTTCTCCACAGAGAGACAAATACCTGGAAGTGACAGCCCTCAGTCTACCATTCAAACAGACAGGCTTCCAACCATGAGGGCATTCTGGCAAAGTTTGGAAGGCTGAACGTGGTGAGAAGCCATGATGCTGTGAGGTAGCTGGAGACCCATGGAGGAGGATCAGTGATGGTGGACATGGGATTTCTGCCTGTGACATTTTTTTTTTAAGATTCTGTTTATTTGACAGAGAGAGACACGGCGAGAGAGGGAACACAAGCAGGGAGAGTGGGAGGGGGAGAAGCAGGCTGCCCGCGGACCGGGGAGCCCGATATCGGGCTTGATCCCAGGACCCCGGGATCATGACCTGAGCTGAAGGCAGACGCTTAATGACTGAGCCACCCAGGCGCCCCTCTGCCTGTGACTTTTGAGTGTCCCCTTGAAAATTGCCCACTCGGGGCTGCACGTGGTTATCAGAGGTGACTGGATGTGACATGTAATGGGGGAGGGGCATTTCTCTGTGTCCCACGGAATAGCTGGATTTGGTTCTGTGAGTCTCTTAGAAGTGCAGTCAAGCCCAGCAAAGATGTCAGTAGCCTTTGGGGACATGGGGACCTAGAGAAAGCCCCAGAAGTGCCCTGAGGGTGTGAGAAGAGGACCCAGGAGTGCCCAGGAAGTGTGGGCCAGAGAGAGAGAGAGATGAGTGGAAATTGATGCTGGTCACCAATGGATGAAGCAACCAGCAGGGTTTATGCATAAGCACTGTGAGAAATACTTGGAGACTCAACAAAATACCCAGGTGGGACTATGAAGAGTAGTTGGGGCTCTACCTTATCAGGTGGGACAAGATTTGGCCAAAAAAGGATTATTATTAGCATGATGCCATTTGTAATGACAGGTCAAATGGGTTACTAAGGGACTGGATAGAGCTGTAGCTCCTAGAGAGTCAGCAGGGGACTAAGCAGCATGGTGGGGTGGATGCCCTAGAAGACTGTAGAAGAAACCAGAAAGACCACATATGAGTCCCACCACTGCCAAAATGGGGTTTGGGGGGGACACTGTGTGAGAGGTGATAATCATGGTTAGAGTTGATATGGTGTTTACTGTGTACCAGGCATTGTTCTTAGTGGTTTACATATTATAACATTTAATTCTCGTGGAGATGCTGTGAGGTAGGTACTATTATTATCATGTATTTATGAATAAGGAAACTGAGACGCACAAAGTTTAAGTAATTTCCCTAAGTCACATAGCTCATAAATGGCAAAATCAGGACTGCAAACACGGAAAATTTTTATCTATAAGTTCTTTATATTACTGATTTTGAGAGAGAGTTGGGATAGGAGAATTTGGCCGATAGACTCTTAACTACTTAGATGTGGATGAGGTCTTCGAGATACAAGAATCAAGCTCTCCCATTTTCCAGATGAGGAAGCTGAGGCAATGGGATTCATTCCAGGTCAAACGGTTCCTAGTTAACTGTAGACTGAGTATTAGAATGCACATCTCCTATTTCTCCTTTGATGGGTAAGATTAGAAGAATCCTCTAGTCCTTGAGACATGCTCACTTCAAGCAGACACACTGGCTGAAACGTTGAGGATTGTAAAGCATGCCACCTTAGTTAGTGCTTTACTGTTCAAAGGTGTTATCTTATGAAAAGTCTATTTCCATAAGAGAATTAATGACTCACGTAATTATGAACCATTAAAAGTTTGGGGGAAAATAAGGTGTTCACCAGGTTTTCTTAGGACATATTATAGAAAAGCATCTGGTTGTGATATAGACAATGTAGAGGAGGAAAAATGACTTTTGTGACATAGTGGAAAGGAAAAGCCCGTTCTCTTTGAGGCAGGGCAGAGAGACCTAACTGGATGCTCCTGGACTTAAAATCGGAAAACCCAAGACCGGTTTCCATGTTTTCCACCTGACATCTGCTCTGAATTTTTTCATTCATCTATAAATACGTTGTGATACCTACCTGTCCTATATACCTTCAAGGTTTCTTGCAAGAAGTGAAATAATTCTCCACAAAAGACGCTTTACAGCTATATAGAGCCCTTGGCAGTTGGTGGGAGCATCATGCTGTATGTATATCACCACAAGGGAAGTCGAGATGACACAGATACCAGTTTTAGCTATAGCCAGTACCTGAGTTTACCTTTCCTGGAGGTTTGCGCGTGAGCCGTGTTTAAATCCCCATCACTGGAAATAGCTCCCACTCCCTTTGCTTCTGCTCTAGTAGACATTTTGGTTCTTTTCTCCCAGGGACTGGCGTTCACCTACTGAAATGAAAGAATGCAAAAGCAAATACAGGGCGACAAGTGTCGTATATCACACATGACGCTGCCCCAGTGCTACAAATTAGGAGGATATATTTGGTGGGAAAAATGCTAGGTTGGGGTTCAGGAGACCTGATTTGTTGCCCAGACTTATCACTAGCCAATTGTGTGACCCTGGGAAGGTCATAGTTACCCTGGGTCTTAGTCTCTGCTTCTCTGAAGTGAATGGTCTGGCCGGGACTGCCTTAATGGGTTTTAAGATTCTTTCCAGTGCTGTGTTCCTTTGTCTCTCAACTGATACATCTGTCAACTGGATGTTAAAACCTGACAGTCTTCTTTGAAGTTTCATCTGGAAGATTCTGATATCTTAAATTACCTGAAAAACTGCCTGTTATAAACATCTAGATATACCAGTTAAAATATGGCAAATGTCTTTTTAAATACATAGCTCCAAAGATAGTAAGAGATATCCCCGTGGATGTAATGAAAAGTTTGCAGTATGAACTAACTTTTCAGTGGCCCTGGGACTGGGGTGGGGAGCAGACATCAGTTTCAGTGATGCAGGGGTCTTGAGATCTAGGTCCCTGGGGATGAGGAATAAAGCCTTAGACTTCCGCCAGGAAGGCGATTATAATGGAGATCCTACTATAGAACCAGAGCCCTCAAAGGGGTTCGAAACTGAGTTAAAGAGGCTCTGTCCATTGCAACAGGGAGACAGTGATAACTTACACGTACTGAGCTCTGGTTTGAAAAGAAAAAGCCTCTCCTTCAAATCCCGAAAATTCGTAACTATGTCATGGGAAGTTGGGGGTTGCAATTCACACTGTTTTTATCGTCTGAGAACTCTCTCTCGGCTGAAAAACTGAACTAAGAACCGGGCCCAGGCTGATTTCCTTAACACAGATCACACAGAATTACTGAAGATGAAGCTCCACTTACTATGACTTCCAGATCCAAAATTAGAAACGCTCACAGAAGCAATCATCCAAGGCAAGTCCTCAGACTCAACACATAGCAGGATCAAATTGCTGAGAACTTCCAAGAGTCAGATAAACTGATAAATGCCTTATATAAGCATGCTTAAAATAATTGAAGAAATAAAGGATAGACTCTAAAACATAAGAAGATACCCAAAAGAACAGGCATATCTAAGAAAGGCACTACTTGAAATACAAAAGACATATTTAGGCATTGAAATTAGAAACGAAGTCATTAGTCATTAGACAACTAGCTAATGACTGAATTAGTGAAACAGAAGGTAGAACAGAATTATACAGAATAAAGTAATTTATACAGAATAATTACACAGCATATTTAAACAGAATAAGTATATTATACAGATTAAAGCTCAGGGAGATAATGACGTATGGTAGCAAAGTTAGGGGACTTGGAAAATGGAGGTAAAAGGTCTGGTATATGTTGAATAAGACTTCTGGAAAAAGAAAATGAACAGAATTGAGGCGAGGTAGTGCTTTAAGAAATAATGGTTAGGGCTCTTCCAGAATAGATGGAAACCATATTTCTCGGATTCAGGAATCACAAAGAGTCTGAAGCCAGAGAAATGAAGTTAAAGCTATACCTAGACATATCATAAAGATCTTGTGGGATGCAAAAAGCTCTAAACTTATCTGTAACAATACATACCATAAGAGGTCATTGGCGGTGGTGGGGGGGTAGAAAGTGATTACAGTATGATACCAGATAAGGGACCAGTGTTCTTTTTAAACTTCAAGATAATAAAAAAAGACAAAGTATAAGAAAGTGGGTGAAGAGTACGTAACTATTAGTACAGTACGTAAACACAGATGAAGAACAGACATGCAGAACGCACCCTACCTTACTATCAAAGACAGGAACATTAGAAGAACAAGATCTTATTATTTCTTACCTGCCCACTTCCATAAATATTTGAAAGACTTATCCCTAGTTTAGGCAAAAGTGTGGGGAACTAAGCTGTTGTTTGTAGGAGTCAGGGCATCTTTGCATTTGGTGTTGCTGCTTCATGGCGTCTACCAGGGAATAATCCGTACAGCCACACAAAAGCATGTCCCAAGACAATCCTTGTAGCAATATTTGTAAAAGTGAAAAATTAGCAGCTAACTAATGGTCATTAATGTTTGAAGAGCTAAATAAAGTACATATATTTTGGAATACTCTACAGCCATCAGAAAGAACTAATAAAACCTATACATATTAAAGATTTAAAGGAAGTATTAAGTGAAAAAAGCTGATTGTCAGTTCAAAGGGATACATGCACCCCTATGTTTATAACAGCTTTATTTACAACAGCCAAGATATGGAAGCAGCCCAATGTCCATCGACAGATGGATAAAGCAGAGGTGGTATATATATACAATGGAATATTATGCAGCCATCAAAAGGAATGAGATCTTGCCATTTGCAACGACGTGGATGGAGCTAGAGAGTATAATGCTAAGCGAAATAAGTCAGAAAGACAAATACCATATGATTTCATTTGTTATTTGGAACTTAAGAAACAAAACAAACAAGCAAAGGGAAAAGGGAGAGAGCGAGAGGAAGGAAAGAAGGAAGGAAGGAAAGAAGGAAGAGAGGGAGGGAGGGAGGAAGGGAGGAAGGGAAGGAGGGAGGGAGGAAGGGAGGAAGGAAGGAAGAGACTCTTAACTACAGAGAACAAACTGATGGTCACCAGAGGGGAGGGGGTGGGGGATGGGGGAAATAGGTGACGGGGTGCAGGAGGGCACTTGCTGTGATGAGCCCCAGGTGATGTGTGGAAGTGTTGAATCACTACATGGCACACCTGCATCTAACATGACACTGTACGTTAACTAACTGGAATTAAAATAAAAATTTTTAAAAAGAAAACAGCAAGTTGTAGAACACTAAGTACCAAGGTAATAAAATTTAAGTAAAACGTATACACACAACATTACATTATGTAATTTATGTGTTTCTAAGTGAGTAGAAAATTATGAAAAGAAAGATCACAACATTAAGACGATGACAGCTCTCCTGTACGTTGTCTTGAGCCCTGGTTTTAAAATTACGGTACACGGGGAGCCTGGGTGGCTCAGTGGGTTAAGCGTCCACCTTCGGCTCAGGTCATGATCCCAGGGTCCTGGGATCGAGCCCCACATCGGGCTCCGTACTCAGCAGGGAACTTGCTTCTCCCTCGGCCTGCCGCTCCCCCTGCTCATGCGCTCTCTCTCTCAAATAAATAAATAAAATCTTCTAAAAAATATTTAAAACAATAACCAAAAACTACCCTCAAACCTGTGGTCACCGTGTCTGGGGCATGGGAATCTTTCATCCTAACAGCTTTACAAATTGTGTGCATCTGTGCACATGTGTGATTGTGTGTGTGTCTGTGAGAGAGAGAGAGAGAGAAGGGGACTGGTGCGTGACGTTGGCCTCAGAATCCACAGGCACCAGGCTGTGCAGAGCAGAGAAAGGGCCCATGTCACACTGAGAGGTTGTGATGTCTCTACCTCCCCCCAGAGGCAGGTGCAGAGATGCGCGGACAGAGAGCTGCAGGTTCCTTCTGAACCGGACGTGGGTGATAAGGAGGGACCCAGCTTACAGCCTTGTAAAATCCTGCCCAAGAGAACTGTCTAGAAGGGGCCCCATGACCCCAGAAGAGGTGGAGGGACTGTATGTAGAATGCCCGACGGCTGACAGGGGCACAGTAAGGGAGAGACCGTGGGGTGTCCCCAGGGGGGACTGTGTCTAAAGGATTCAGAACATCCACCCGAGCCCAGGGAGCAGCAGTGCCAGATCACAAGAGCCCCAGTCAGAAACCACGTCCTGCCTCTTCCCAACCAGCCCTCCATCTCCCTAACCCCCAGCCCTAGAAGGATCAGAAGCCTCAGCTAGCAAGAGGGGTGAGGGGAGGAGCGGACAGAGAAAGGGAACAAGAAGCCAAACCTAGTGACCACCGACCCCCACCGAGATCCAAGCTGGAGATGGAGAGAAGCTTTATTTTTTTTTTTTAAGTATAATTAGCAAACAGTGTTATTTGAGTTTCGGGTGTACAATATAGTGATTCAACAGTTCTATCCGTTACTCAGTGCTCATCACGACAAGTGTACTCTCAATCCCCTTTATCAATTTAGGGAGAAGCTCTACTTCTAGATGAAGTTTGGAGTTTCGTGCTTTTCATCAGACGGGACCTATTCATTACAACATGAGATTATTTGGAAGCTGAAACTAACGAATGGACTTTTTTTTTTTTTAATTTTATTTATTTATTTGAGAGAGAGAGAATGAGAGTCAGAGAGCATGAGAGGGAGGAGGGTCAGAGGGAGAAGCAGACTCCCCGCCAAGCAGGGAGCCCGATGCAGGACTCGATCCCGGGACTCCAGGATCATGACCTGAGCCGAAGGCAGTCGCTTAACCAACTGAGCCACCCAGGGAGCCCGATGCGGGACTCGATCCCCGGACTCCAGGATCATGACCTGAGCCGAAGGCAGTTCCTTAACCAACTGAGCCACCTAGGCGCCCCTAACAAATGGACTTTTTATTCTGAGTCGCCCTGGTAACTCTGAGAAGAAATCCGTCAAATGAAGGGATGGGATATTTTGCTGTAAAAATAATTTGCCTATCAAGTCTGTCCACATTTAGGGCAATTAGTTGAACTGAAAGGAGAATATCAGTCACAAGACTTGAAGTCCCAGCTTTCAGACTAACATTTTTTTGCCACGGCGATAACTCTTCTCACCTACCAGTGCCTGAGAGTTCACTGACCACTAGTTCATTCATTCATTGAGTAAATATTTGTTGAGCCAGTGAATGGAATGTTAAGCTTCCCTAGCTCTTTCTCTTTAAAAAAAAAAAAATTATTTATTTGAGAGAGAGAGCACGAATGGTGGGGAGGGGCAGAGAGAGGGAGAAGCAGACCCCCGCTGAGCAAGGAGCCCCACGTGGGGCTCGATCCCGGAGTACTGGGGTCATGACCTGAGCCGAAAGCAGACGTCTTTGCTCTTTCTCTTGCATCTGTGACTGAGGAGCTTGGTTCTCGTTAAATTGCCCCCTCTCTACACTCACTATGACAGAAGCACATGCCGGGTCATCTGGTAACCAGCACTGATGTCTCATACACTGTCCACGGCTGCATCCCTGCCCTACATCAGATTTGTCCCGCCTTCATCCTCCACTGCCAACTCCCACTGCCTTGTCAACCCCAGCGAGGCCTCTGGGAGAGGCCAGTATGAAAAGGAAAACATGAGAATGACCTATGCTCTGGAGAAAATGAGAGTCACAGTGACGGCCACTAGGTAACTAGCAAGAAGAGGGCAACTGCTTTACCTGGTTGTTTGGGAAAGGTCTACTTGAGCTAAATTGGGAATGATGAGAAGAGATGAGCTCTGAGTAAAAGCCTTCCTGGCAAAGGACCCAGCAAGTGTGCCCAGTGCCAATGCAGAGTGAGTGAGAAGGTTGATATGGGAGAGGAGACCCAAGTGGTGGTCAGGGGCGATACCACGTGGGGCCCTACAGGCCGGGTAAGGGGACTGGATTCACCTGGCTGCTGGGTGATAAATGGTCTCTACGGGGCGAGACTGGGAACCAAGAGAGTCGGGAAGAGGCTGTGGTGGTCACCTAGGCAAGAGTTGATGTATGGGGGAGGCTGGTCATAATACAAAAGACCAGACTGGGGATCTGTTCTGGAGTGAAAGCCAACAATAATTGCTAATGAGGTGGGTAGGAGAAGAGAGAATGGGGGAGATCATTGGAGACTTCTAGATTTATGGCTTGTACAAATTAGTAAATGGTGTTATGCTCCATAGAGATGGGAAAGCGAGTGGGAGGGAAGCAGGTTTCCAGAAGAAAAAAGAAGAGTTTCATTCTGCGCTGTTGGGTTTGAGACGCTTGTTAGACCCAGAAGGGAAGATGGCCCAGTAGGCATATGACTCTGTAGCTTGAGACGGGGGCCCAGGGAGAAATATAAATTTGAAAGTCTTCACTTTTATCTATTTATTTACAGACTAAGTAAATGAGGAACAACCTACAAAGATATTGAATGAGTCATTCTATCAACTTACTGTCCGATTCCCTGGCCAAGACTGATTCTGTGTCTATTCTTTGCACGAGCCCTTGTCTTGCTCTTCTGCTCTTCACTAGTTCACTGTGGAGTGAGGCTTTTCCTTAAGGTCCCACGCTGAGCTATTAGTAGCTCACATGTGTTTATATCTGGTCTCAGCACTGAACATTTCCTCCATATAAGAAGTAGCTTGTGGCTCATATTCAGAGCTCCAAAATCAGAGTCCTCTGCCCCAAACTCTTCACCCAATAACTACGTCCCAAAGCCATGGGATTCCATTTGCATAAATTCACTGGAAAGGTCTCATCTGTTTTGATTAATTTGATCTTTTAGCCCTGATAAAAAACTTCCTTTGCCAGAATTCAGCTTTTACGTTTACTATCTCACCATAGATGTGGTCAGTGCTTTAATATTATTATTACTACTATTATTATTATTAATGCATCCCACAAAAATAAGCCCAATATATGAACCTTAAGCTGAAGGTGTCTAGTCTGGTCGCAATATTTAGGTGATGTTAACCCTTAAAAGCGTAGTTTAAAATTGCTGGTTCACTTCCACATGCTTCAGATAATTCAGACTCTCTGTCTCTGCAACTATTCCTTTGGATGGATTTATTCCCTGGAGTTTTATTCTCTGGAGTTCTGGCTCTTGTTTCTTTTAGGATAAGATGATATCCTCTCTTACTTCTCAGAATTATCTTAGGAGAGAGGAGTTCTCTTCCCCATCCCACAACGTCCACCCCAGAGCAACAAATGAAAGAAAGACCCCTTCCCTTCATCTCAAAAGCAAAATATTAAGGGGAAAGATTGAAGGCTAACCTGAGCGAGTCAGAATGCAGGGTCCTCATTCCTTTCCAGTAAATTCCTTTAAGTTTTTCAAAATTTTCTACATTGCCCTACACTCCCAGGAGGTAAATTATTACCTTAAAACCTTTAGCCTTTATGTTACCCAATGGGAAGATTTTTGGGGGGGTGGTGAATGGTTTAATTTTTAACTTTTATTGACAAGTAGACCAAGCTCATTAGATCTTCATCAGGCTTCAAGGCCAACTGAGGTCACTTCCATCTTCCCTAATCTTCCAGCCAGAATCAGTGTTCCTGCTTGTAGGATCCTGACACCCCACACCCTCTGTTTGCAGTGCTGTTCATTATGTTCTTCATTAGGATGGGGTATGTCCTGTCCCTTTTGAGTCCTGTCTCCACCAGGACTGCTTAGTAGAACTAGGCTCTCCACAGAGCAGAGACTTAATATCCATTTTGTTTGACTCAAGTGACTTCTGTGGTTTACTGATTATAGCTGTTGGCGCCAAAGACCACTGAGCTTTCTGGGAACATTCACAGTCTGTGATTCTGCTCCATTTCATGGCAGAACATTTCAGGAGACTCACACATACTTGTGCCCTGTCCCCCTGCCCCACTCGAGACAAGAAAGCTCTTGGCAAAGCCATCACTGACTTCCATTCTGGTAAATCCAGTGGCCAGTCCCAAGACTTTATCTGTCAAGCCTGATAGCTTTCATCACTCATTCCTTCCCTGGACTGTTCCACTTGATTGTCACCCATGATTCAGGCCCGATTTTCCTCATGCCTTCTTGGGTCCTCCTTCTGAATCCTTTAGTGGGTCCTCAGGTTTTCTGTAACATTCTCATGTTGGTGTGCCCAGGACTGTGGCCTTGAATTTCTTCCCTGTTCAAACTCACTCCCAAGGTGAGCCCACACAGTCTCCTTTCTTTACATGCCCTTCCTCGGACCCCTTCCTGAGCTAGAACTTCAGCTCTTCACCTGCCTTCACCTCTCCTTGAGTATCCAGTGGGTATCTCAGGCTTCACACGACCACAAGAAGAATGCCTGAACCCCCTCCATCTCCATGCCTGCCCCAGGCTCCCCATCTTGGCTGATGGCATCACCATTTCATCAGTTCATCTTGCCCCAAACCTTGGAGTCTTCCTCTATTAGTCTGCTCTTTTCCTCGACAAGCGTTCTCTCCACCAGCATGTCCTATCAGCTCTGCCTTCAGACCTTTTCCCAAATCCTGTTGCTTTTCATTTCCTCCAGTCCTAATGCAATCACCTGTCGCTGGGGGAAAGAAAACAGACTCTTACCTGGCCCCACCATTTCTCCTCTCTCTTTCAGTTCACTTGCGCACGGCAGGCAGAATGTTGAAAATATATATACGTATATGTAACTTACATAAATCTGTAAATATGCAAGTACATCACTTACTGGTTTAAAGTCTTCCAAAGCCTTCTCAGTAAAATTAGGACAAAATGAACCAAATTCCATCTCTTTAAGGTGCTTCCAGACATCGTGGCTTGGCCATGCTACTTGCTGACGTCTGCTCCATCCACTCTCCCTTTGCCTTCCCCATGAAGCTCTTTCCTGCCTCAGGGCCTTTACACTTACTGTTCTTCCTTCCAAGGTGCCCAAATCCCCAAGTTGATTTCAGTGTTTTATGATGTTATTTAAAAAGTAAAACACTTGAAAATATTTTTTCCAGAAAACCTCTAATAGGATATTTGGATAGGAATCCCAAAAGATTATTAAGAGGGAAAAAAAAAAGGTTGAAGAATACAATTCCAAACCCAGATCTAAAGAAGTAGGTTCAAAAAACACGAATGCACATTTGTAACCTGGGCAGGATGCGTGGAACAGTTACTTGAGAACTCTGGAAAGTGAACAGTAGCAGAAGGGTTGGAGAGGAAGACCAGATTTGAGCAAAGCATTTTACTTAAATTACTTCTAATAAATTATAAAAATTATGACTTATAGGTAGAGTTTCTAAATTAGTATGTCCTAGATTTCCTCTCTACCATTAATGGCTATAAAAACAAAAAAACTTCATTTTTGTGCCTTCCTTAGAACTACACATTTTTGGCCATTGTTGCATTAAAAAGGAGGCCTGTGCCTCGTCTTTTTTTCCCCTTTTTTTCTGTCTTAACTGTAGATGTGAGGTCTGAACATGTAGCACTGTGGGAAGATCATGAGATAACAGGATGCAGATGAAAGCCGATAAACTGATGGCTGTTATCAGTTGGGATAAGCCAGATTGTAATGAGATAAGAAATGGCCCCCAAATCTCAGTTGCTTATAACAGCAAAGGTTTATGTCATGTCGGAGACTCGTGTCCATTATATTCTGACTGTAGCTGTGTACCATGTTTTCCTGACTCTGGGACTCAGTTTGATGAATGAGGCCTTATCTGGAACACAGTTGGTCCAATGGCAGAACTAAAAGATAAATAAAGCCAGAACTGGGTCCTGGCTTAAAAAAGTTGTAAAAGTTTTGCCTGGATGTCAGTTCCACTCAAATTTCATGGGGCAAAGCAAGTCATATGGCCAAGCTCAGCAAAACCAAGGTAGAGAAATACAATCCTTTCCAAAGAAAGGCCAGGGAATATTTTTGACAACTAATATCACAGTCCAGGCTTCCGTTAAACTGTGTTCAGTGAACTCTCCTTTCTGCACATAAAATATACTTCTTTCCTTCCCAAGACCGCCAACTCAAAAGTCCCATTTAACCATGGCACCAGGCCTGATGTTCAAGATTTTTACCATATTATCTCATCCGTCTGAATGTGGCTTCTCTTGTTCCCGAAACCCATGAATTAATGAGACGTCTTCTCACCCAGTGTGTGAGGCTAGAACACAAACGATGCAATTGCAAACAGAGGGAACACACAGTAGTAGTTGCTAGTTCAAAGAAATCTGAAATCACGTAGGTAGCTATTTCAAGAGCTGGTGCACAGTCCCTGATGGTGCTTCTGCACTTGATGGGGAGGACAGCAGTACCCCCAGAATATCTTTCTTCATGGCTCGTGGCTCTACCCTCTGGGTGGTTCTTCCTTTTCTGTCATCCTCTTTGGCCATATGTGAAGAGTCCTTGCAGACTGAGCAGATTTCTTGGCCCACCTCTGACAATAAAAAAAAAAAATGGGAGCATCCCAGGTGACCCCTATGATCAGTCACAGCCTCCTTTAGCCTCTTTCATCCAGGTTGGTAAATCTTTGGTACTCTATCACTCAGAATGGTAATCAGTTTCTTGTATATTTGGTTACACATGCCAACAGCCACACCCAGAGCTCCTCATGACGTTTGATTCTCAAGGTAATCTCCTTCTCTCTTCCTCCCTCCCTACCCCCTTCCTCCCCTCTCCTCACTTCCCCTCCCCCCTCTTGATTTTGGATACTTTGAGCCTATTACACTTCAATAGGAAAACCATCACCTTAGTTTCATTTTGGGGGGGCCATTTTGCCCACTAAAGTTATTTACAGGACATTATCTTAGTCTACTGAGAGAATTTTTTTTAACAATTGACGAGACAATCACACCTTGATTTGGTATTTGCACAAGGCCAAGCTTAAAAAGGACTTTCTTATTTAAATCATTTCTCTATTTTACCTTTTCACTGTTGGAGTTGAGAAGAAGTAACTTCTTTCAACTCTGTAAGTCTAGAATTTTTAGTTTCTCTCAATTTCTTTCAATCCCATTTGCAAACCAGCTGATTACTTCTCAGATTGTCCTCTGAGAAGTGCTTTCTTATGTTCTGTTTTCTTAGTTTGTAAAATTTCTTATGCTGTTCTCTTATCTGAAGTTCTGGGGAAGGACATTCTATCTTGTTTGTGTTCGCCTGACTCTTGCTCATGCTGGAGGGTCTCTGGCTGTGCTGTGTAATTTCAGATTGTGACCTCATGGTTAATAAACTTTACTCCAGGGAATCTTGTAGGGGGTTGAGGGATTATTCCTCCAGAGAGATTTTTGTGTTTGCTTCTGCTAAGTAATACCAACCTGAGGCCACTTTTCTGTACACTTTGTCATTAGTCTTCTTGGACTATGTAAATAGCATATATGTGAATCTAAAACTAACATATGCAGAAGCCTACAGTTATTAATTTTATTGGAAGGGTTCTGTTTTGTTTTGTTTTGTTTTGTTTGTCTGGTTTGTTTTGTTTTGTTTTTACCATCTAGAATATGGGCCAAGAGAGAAAAGTTTTAGTCTCTCTGAGCAGGTGAATAGATGTGTTTTTTTCTAGTTCGCCCATCAGAGAAGCCGTGGCTTTGTGCAGGTCTTGGCTTTGTGTGACGAGCAAGAATGAGAGGACCTTCCGTCGTAGGGACCTTAATTTTTATGTCGATAAACAATAATTGAGAGTCATGGGAAATCTCAATTGAGTTGGTAAATATAATTGGAAAGAAACAACTCTGTAGCTCTCTTAGTGCTGGTGTTATATCTTTTAAATTTGGCTGGTAAATTACTCCGTAATGCTGGTGATTTGGGATGGCCAGGGTAAAGGAGGATAGTTTTCTGTGGGGTATGTGTTAGAGTGATGCTTCTATTTCTTCTCTGCAGAATGGCCTTGGAAGTAAACCTCGCTGAATTCATGTTCAGTGAATTTACAGCTCTGTAAAGATAACAGGACCATAACAAAGAAGCCGTGGGTCTCACCTCCTCGGGTCATTCTGAGCTGCAGTGGCAAGAACTGGAGAGAGGGAGCCCTGCAGATGATGTCAGCAATGCTCTGAGGCTTCACCGCCCTTGTCCTCCGAGGGTTCTGCTGCCCCATGTTTCGCCGTTGTGTCCGTAATTGATGTTCTTGCTTTCAGCTTCGATTACCATCAGCCTGCTCTGGGCAGTGGACTTGGCCCCCGTTAAGGGGTAGGCCTTTGTCAGCTGGTACTGAAGCCTCATCAGACGAGGGCGCTGGAGAGACACCGTGGAGGAGAAGCATTTGCTTGCTGGATGTGCACCCCCTCCACCCCCAGACTCCAGGGCTACTCTGGGCTTCTCCGGAGAGGTGTGGAGCCTCTGCAGCTGCATGTCTTGTGAACTTGGCTCCCTCAGGGCATAGCTGCCTTCAGCTCCCAGCCCGCCCTCTCTCACGCCACCAGCAGACCCTTCCCAGTGGGGAGCTTTCCCTCACCACCCCACCCCCCCGGGGCCGGCATTTCCAGCCACCCCTGCAGGTGCAAAGCTCTGGAAGCTTCTCTGCAACCCAGTGAGCTCCACAGGCACCCTCCCTAGTAAGGTCTGGATCCCCATGCTTGGTCTTTCCTTCAGCCCCAGGGGTGGCCGTGGGCCCTTACCTCTGCCCTTCCTCTGGTACTTGGAGCTCTCTTCTCGGGAGCCACGCCCTCCTTTCTCCAGGGCGCTCAGTGAGTAAGTCTTCATATTAAACTTTCCTCATTCGGTTCACTGTGTGGTTTCTCTCTCCTGACTAGAGGGACTGATACAACTGTTGACTTGTCTTTTTGCCTGTTATTGAATATTGAACCGTTTGGATCATAGTTTGGCCTTACGTGCTCATTATTTAATGTTCTCCCAGAGTTGACATTGAATCTTTGATGTAGGAAATACACTGATCAATATTGATCAGTTTCAAGCATGTTCTTCATTAGGTTTGACCATATTATTATGTTTTCTACATAAAGAAAATGAAATGAAATATATTTTTGTGTAATTTATCTGTAATTCCATTTTCTCTCCATATTTTCCAGAATTTCTCTGCCTTTTTTGGGAAGGAAAAAACCCCACAGCCAACATACACACACACACACACACACATATATACACACACAGAAAGGGAGAGAGAACATGTGTGCTTAATTCAAGGAACAAGTGACTTTCATAAGTGTGATTATTCTTAGCTATCAAGTTACGTCATTTCTTCTAATCTTAGCTTAATCCTCTTTAAAAAAAAAGATTTTATTATTTATTTGAGAGAGAACAAAAGCCTGAGAGATCACAGAGGCAGAGGGAGAAGCAGACTCCCCGCTGAGCAGGGAGCCTGACACGGGGCTCGATCCCAGGATCCTGGGATCGTGACCCGAGCCGAAGGCAGACGCTTAACTGACTGAGCCACCCAGGCATCCCTTAGGTTAATCCACTTAAAGAGGTATAGACTTTTCTTCCCATTTCTACACATTTTTGTGATGTGTGCTCCAGATCTCTGTAACTTTTGGATGTGTGTGATAATTTACTGGATATATGGATTACATTGTCTTACCTCATAGCCTCATAGTTAAAAAAAAAAAGGTTTTTGTGTTTGTTTTTCTCACAGAAATGTCTTTGGTCACTTTGCTAAAATGGTCATTTCTGTTTTTATTTCTTTTTTTTTTTAGGTGTTTACATACCATGCAATAAATAATAAATAAACTACCTGAAAAATTCCTTGACTAATATTTCTAAATAAATCACAAAATGTCATCAAATAATGATGGTGATACAAAGATTTCGTGTTGCTGCATCTCGTCTCTCCTGGAAACAGTACGATATTTTGTCATCAAACATGATATTGGACTTAAGGTTGAGATATATTTGGCCCATAAGTTACAAATACTATTAGTCTTGTTTTACTAAGTGCTTTTTTCAGTAAAATAAGTAATAAGTAGGCTCATATGCCCTTTGAGCAAATTTTGAATTTAACACTTTTTTGGGTCTTGGTTTTTTATTTTTTGTTTTTTTTAGCACAAATGTTGCATTTGATTTGAAAGCAAATCTATGTTAAAATTTATGTTTTTAAAATTTAACAATAAATAGTTAATAACATAAAAAGTGAATGAGTTGGGAAGGGGATATTTGATCATGACATTTTTGGGTTAGATATAATTTTTGTGGTCTACTATTTGAAATTTCTTTTTTTTTTATTTTTTATTTATTTGCGAGAGAGAGAATGAGAGACAGAGAGCATGAGAGGGAGGAGGGGCAGAGGGAGAAGCAGACTCCCTGCTGAGCAGGGAGCCCGATGTGGGACTCGATCCCGGGACTCCAGGATCATGACCTGAGCCGAAGGCAGTCGCCTAACCAACTGAGCCACCCAGGTGCCCTACTATTTGAAATTTCTATATAAATTTCATACATTATACATATATATCCAATTTGTTTTCTGGAAAAAATAGCCTAGTTACTACCAAGTCAGTATTAAAGTGCTTCATATTCAAAAATATAGCCCCTCTTCTTTGAACAGTGGGCTTCAGGACATTATATTGGAAGGCAATGAAATAAAGGATTTATCTGTGTGCAACTTAAGATAAAAAATGACTTGTGAAGATGAGAAGGGTATTTTGAGGAACTGTAGCATTCATGTGAAAAAAATGAGCAAACACTTTTAGAAACAATAATTAATTATTAATTATTAATTAATAATTGTGTCTAATATTCCACAACAAGACATATGGTGGTGACAAGGACTGTTTTTCGCAGGTTCTTGACATTGATGACAATGAAACTATTATTTCACTATTGAAAATATGATGCTGGGCTCTTTTTATCCATTCAATAACTTTTTAGAATTCATCCCATTATCCTCAGTTTATTAAGGGTTTTTACCTTGAAAGTACCTAGAGTGAGCATTTTGAAATGTATTTTTAGTAACCATTGTTAGGAATTTAGTGCTGTGGCAGTATTGACTTACTAAGTCGATGAATCATCTTTACAGATGTACCAGTACTGAATCCTCCTTGTGTTTTGGGGAGGAACCCCATGAGATAGTCCTCAAGGCCTCCAGCTGCAGATACGCTACTTAAAGATCATCAGAAACCAAAGTGTTCTCAAAACAAGTAAGCTTCCAAAATACATGCTGTGATTAACATGCTGTGATTAACTATGTCTTCCTTGCTTATAATGGCTCTGAATCACACAGTTCCTTTGGTAAGACCTGGTGCATCTTTTTGTTGAATTTATTATTTGCAGATGTGATAAACACTCAAGTTCACCAGGTTGATTACAATTAATTCTACTTATTTTTAGGTTTGCAAAATGTGCTCGTGAGGGCTCCCTTCTGTCTTTAAGTCAAATATATAAATATTTGACTGGAAATAAATTATATATATTATTTCCAGGCATGGCTTTTAGCTCTACCAAAGCAGTCTTGTGCAAAGGCACTGTTTCTAGAAAGCCTCTGAGGATTTGTTAACTGGAATGGGTATGGGGGAGAGAGTTTCTCAGATAAAAGGAGCTCTAAGGAGAAAAACCAGTAAATGCCCCCATGGTGCCCCTGCACTTTGGTCTTTAAGATTTTTCAGCCACAAGACCAGAGTATTGTGAGCCCTGAGTCAGTCCTTTCCGGAAAGGGGCCATATCGTCTGTTTTTGCTACTTAAATCATTGTTATTCCATAGGTCTGAGATACAAGGATTTGCAGCCTGGGAAAAAGTCTTCAACTTAGGAAAGTCTGTAACAGGAATAATGAGCAGATTTTATTTCCTCTCTATTTTCTCTATTGCAGGGAAAAGGAGCTCTTCTCATGATCTGGCCTCCCTCCTCTCAGGAAACATGTTGGGGTTTGAAGCCAAAGAACAAGTGAGTGTTAAAAGTATTCTTTTGCCTCTCCTTGTTCTCTCATTGTGCGTTTCACTTAGGCGTCGCTCTCAAATGTATGGTTTTGTCAACCTTAGAAGTGAAACAGCCAGTTATTTTATCAGAAAAAAATGGCTTTATTTGGGAATAGCAGAGGAATTGCAATTTGGGACACACGGGCTGTGGCAAACCATGGGCAATTCCAGAGATCAGAGGAGAGGAACATCCCTGGGTAGAGAAAAGGCGGAGGGTGGAAGGGGCTGCTTTAAAGGAGAGCCCATTGGAGGAAAGTGAGAGTTCAGGGTGGTGACAGTTTCTCATTGGCTGAGTTGTAGAATTTTCTTATTGGCTGAGCTTGTTGCTGGGCAAGGAGAAAGTCTTCCTTTCTTCTGCAGGAGTAGTAAAGTATGCTTCTTCCTGTTGGGAATGCAATGGAGCAGAAGAGATAAAACATCAGAGTTCCCCCTTCTTGCCGCCTGCCTCCATTTTTAAATGAGGTTTCATTTACCCAGTTTCATAGTTTAGACAGGGTTGTGCTGGTAAATGTTTAATGACTGGCTCTATGAGAAAAATAAGCACACACACACACACATATATAAAAATAAAATTCATGATACTGCTTGAAGGTTGATGCAAAAATTTCCATTAAATATTTCTTTATATAGTTTTAGAAATAAGTTTTAAGTTAAAATGCTTCCTTGATTTTCAGGTTAGACATATAACTTCATATGAATTGCTATTTCTTGCAAAGTCTACTATCCATTTTTACAAATCAAACTACAAATAACTGCTTTTGACTACCATCCATTTCATCACAGAAGTCATTCACACCACTGACCAATGAGTTTAGTGCTGGCATAAATGTTGGTTATTTCTATTATTTCTTTTTTAAAAGTTTCACCAAATCAGAAAAATTTATGTCAGAATATTACTCAGATGTCAGTAACATGAGCAACTACCTTGCTGAATCAGATAGTTTTTGAATACTGGAGGAATATTTTTAAAATATTTTGGGCTATTTACAGTGTAATAACTATAGATACGTCCCACTTTTTTTTAAGGTTTTATTTATTTATTTGAAAGAAAGGGTGAGCAAGAGAGAGAGCACAAGCCATGGGGAGAGGCAGAGGGAGAGGGAGAAGCAGACTCCCCACTGATCAGGGAGCCTGATGCGAGGCCCTATCCCAGAACCCCAAGGTCATGACCTGAGCTGAAGGCAGACGCTTAACCAACTGAGCCACCCAGGCCCCTACATCCCACTTTTAAGTTTAATCCACACTTTCTTCAAGATGTTCTAGATAGAAGTTACTGTATTTTTCTATCGGTTTACAGAAACTGGGATTTTTTTTTTAAGTTTCCAGCAGAAATAGGAGACATCTGACCAAGAATGTATCATCAGAGAACTGTATTCAAAAGTCATTAGAAATAATCTATTCTCTGTGTAACCGTGTTACCTATACAATATATAATTAGTCTTATTCGTTTCAATTTTCCATCTCAGAATATGCTTATTTTCCTTTCGAATTAATTTTATTTCTTGAACCTGTGAAACATTAACATGGCTCACATTTCCCTCTTTTTTACACAAAAGTAGCACTTGATACACAATTTTTTTCCTTCTTTCTTCACTTCACAATGTATCATGGAGCTCTTTCTGTACCAGCACAAGAAGACGGGATCCCAACCAGGTGAGAGTTCATCCACCTGATGCCCAGCAAGCCAATAAAAACTGACATGAAGCTTTTGCAGTGAAGGAAGATATTTTTTGATTGGTGTGATGCCCAACCCGGAGAACAGGGAGTCAATGCTCAAAAGCCCTGAACTGCCCAATGGCTTATAAGCAGGGGGTTTAAAGGGTGAAAATTCAGGGTAAGGGTGTCAGGGTCTTGGATCAATGTCTTGATTCATTAGGGATTAGGCCAGCTGAAATATTTCCTTTCTTGATCATTTTGTCCCTTTTGGCATCTTTCTTTCTGGTTTTGGTGTGATTGTAGGGAGGTGGTCGTCCTGCTTCAGGGGCCTGGTCCTTGCGCTTTAGGGACTGGATCTGGGGAACATTCTTGGCAGATTGCTGTGGTGATGTCATAGCTAGAGGTCAAGGGCAGAAGTTCTATATCCTGTGACTTATTAAGCAGCAAACTATTCTTATTTTTTCTTGCAAATATGGCACATGATGTTTGTTATCTCAGGCAGAACAGCATCCCACAGACTTTGGGGGGAGGCAACTTTATGTTTTCCTGAGGCAATTTTACGGGTTTTTACAGGGCTACATGACTCTGGTCAGAGGCAGCTAGGAGCCATACGTCTAAATTGTGGGGTCTCTGGGGCTTGCATACCCAGTTTCAAGATGATTCTCATTCATTTTTTATGGCTCCCCAGGTGCTCTAGTGTGAGTCTTGTCCTGGAAATTATTCATCCTTTCCTCTATGATGAACATTAACACTATTTTCAATATTTTATTTCTAATAATGCTACATGAGCAACTTTGTACATCTTTGTTACTTCAGGTGTGTGGAATTGTATTTTCAGGGCAGGTTCGTAGAAGTGGAATTCCTGGGTCCAAGGTTAAGGCGTATGTTTTAGAGTTTACTAAATGTCCCCATTATATGTATTACATTGTTTTACACTCCCATCAGCAATGTGTAAGCGTGCCCATTTCTCCTCAGCATTGTCAACTTGGGTGGGTTGTGGGATTTTTGACCTTCTGATAGGAAGAAATGGATATTATCTATATAGTTTTAATTTGCCCTTTACTTTGATTATAAATGAACTTTTTTTCCTATTTAAGGGCTATTTGCTTTGTTTCTTTTCCCCCCATGAACTTTCTTTTCATCTAGTTAAATAAGAATAAGCTGAATTGGTCATCTTTAGGATGTTACATCATTCTGTCCACAAGTATGGAATGCTGTCTTATTTATTCAAATCTACATTTGAGTCTTTTGGGGATGTTTAAATTTTTTTTTTTTTTCAATATAGGTTTTGCATGCAGACATACATCATTTTATTGTGCTTCACTTTATTACACTTCACAGTTACTGTGGGTTTTTTTTTTTTTTTTACAAATTGAAGGTTTGTGGCAGCCCTGTGTGGAGCGCATCTATTGGTGCCATTTTTCTTTTTTTTTTCTTTTTTTTTTTATTCTTATGTTAATCCCCATACATTACATCATTAGTTTTAGATGTAGTGTTCCATGATTCATTGTTTGTGCATAACACCCAGTGCTCCATGCAGAACGTGCCCTCTTTAATACTCATCACCAGGCTAACCCATCCTCCCACCCCCCTCCCCTCTAGAACCCTCAGTTTGTTTTTCAGAGTCCATCGTCTCTCATGGTTCGTCTCCCCCTTCGATTTCCCCCCCTTCATTCTTCCCCTCCTGCTACCTTCTTCTTCTTCTTCTTCTTCTTTTTTTTCTTAACATATGGCGCCATTTTTCTAATAGCATTTGCTCACTTTGTGTCTCCATTTTGGTAATTTTTGCAATTTTGAAAACATTTTCTTTATCATTATATTCGTTATGGTGATCTGTGATCAGGGATTACAACTCGCTAGATGCTCAGATAATGGTTAGCATTTTTTAGAAATAAAGTATTTTTTTAATTAAGGTACATTCATGGTTTTTTTAAGCCATAATGCCACCTATTAGAAAAGAAAAGTTTCCCTTAAATTTTCTGTATTTTCCTTCCTCTGCGTTCAACCACCTCAGCATTCTAATCTTAGCTTGGAGACCAAAGCAAGAGTAGTTTCTTTTTTCTTAACATCCAGTGTTTTCTTTAGGAACGTCGGGCGTAGCTTCAGACTCTGCGTGAGTGCTTTCTGCTTCAACCATTTACCTTAAAGCATTTGAATGGGTTCAATGCCTCAGATTCCTCTCTCTCCCACTCTGATTTTCACCTCTCTTTGAATGAAACATAAGGATTAAGAGCAAAGACATCAGTATTGTTACAAAAGAGGAGGGGCAGAATTAAGGGGAGATGCAATAATTTTCTGTTATGCTAGCATATGGGGGGTGGAACTTTCCACCGGCAGAGTTAGTTTTGGCTTTGATTTGTCGGACATGGCCTCTTGCAAGTGACAGAAATCAAACTGAAATAGTATTTTTTTAAAGGGCCAAAAGTGGAGGGGAGATTTAGTGCTAAGTAGACTGGGGCAGCTCAACATTTAAGGGCCTTTGGAACAAGGGCGGTGGCCAAGATTGGGTGTAAATGTGCTCTCTCTCTTCCCCACCCCAAACATCCCAAACCCAGTTTTCTTGTTCCCTTGCATTTCACTTCTCTTCTCAGTCTTTTCAAAGAGCCGGGAGACCTTCCTCAGCAGCTCCAGAGTCTTATTCAGAGTCTTTCTCATAAAAGAAAGAAAAATGTGTTTAAGGGGCAGAGCTGAAAATCTCGGAAAGTTCTTTCATTGGCTCTGCTCAGGCTGCGTTCCCATCTTTTGGGGCGAGGTGGGGGGGGGCGGATAGCTGTGGCCCAGGAGAGTAGTTCTACTGGCTGTAAGGCTGGGGGATGGGCACTTCTGTTCTGGCACCGATTGTCCCAGCATTTTTCAAGTCAGTGTTCTACCCCGCCTTGAAATCAATTTAGTGGGCACCTAGAGCATTTTTTTAAAATGAGAAAGGTTAGAACAGGATTAAAACCTAATGACAAAGTTTCCAGTAAAACCCGTTCTCACAGAGTGATTTGCAGGAAAGTTATCAAGCAAACATAATTAAATGGGTTGATTTATGGAAATGCATATTGTTCTTGGGAATCTGGCCACAGCTCGATCTTTGAAATTGGGTGCACGGCTCTGAAAAAGAGCCTTTGATGTTTGGTTTGCTGTTGTGTTCTTTTCCCAGAAGTGCGTATTACTCGCTGGGCTCTACTAACGGGAGACTTGACTCGGGCGTGCCCCTGTGGTGGTGGCCCTTGGTGTTCCTGGGTGATGGACAGGCCGCCGGCCCCGCACAGCGCCGGCCTCGCCGCGGCCGGGTTGTTGGCCAGCTCCTGAGCCCACCGTCATGCCGGCAGGCTCGCCGCTCGCCCGCCCCGGAGGAAGCACAGCGCACCTTGCTGTCAGCCCTGCCCACTTGCTTCCCACCTGCAAAAACAGAGGGAACAGAAATAAGAGCACTTAAGGCACAACTGAAGGGAAGGGTCCTCCGGCAACTTCACTGGGGGATGTTCTGATTGGCTGAGGTCGCCTAGGCATCTGTCCAACCAGAGAGTCCAACGGGCCGTCCTGTTTTTACGTATATTCTCTTATTATCGTTCGTCCAATCAGACCTGGTTATTTCAAACCTCATTTGAATACACGGACTATAAATGAACCCCTTCCACCAAGTCCCTGAAAGGCGTCAGCCTTAGAGGGCAGCTTGTGTTCCTCTTGATTGTCTAAGGGGTTTTCCTGAGTCTCTAGGGAAGGCGATGAGAAATGCGAGGACCGCAAACAGGAGTTTTATTTGTTGGGCGAGATCCTAAAGCAACTTTGCCCTAAAGTTCAGCGATGGTAGTGGGGCATCGGTTCTCCTGGGGAACCCGGGCAGCTGGGGGAGGCATGCTTCTTCTGCTACCCTGGGGTCGTGTTGGGCACTCTCACCGGAAGCAAAGGCTTGCTTCAGACCTTGACGTTCTTTCATCAAATGGGTGTTTCCTGTGTGATGACCATCAAGGACACCAGATGGAAGTGAGCACTAATAAACACTCGATAATTTTATTTTGAAATGTCCTATAAATGAAATTTATAATTTCATGAAATTTAAATTCCTCAGAGGTGCATCCAGGTTGTTGCATATATCGGTATCTTTTCTTTTTATTGCTCGGTAGTATTACATGGTAGGGATAAATAACAGCTGGTTTAACATTCACCTTTTAAAGGACATTCTAGTTTGGCTGTTATAGAATAAACAAAACAAAAATAAACCACCCAAACCCTGCAGTGAACATAGATGTCTTTGTGTAAACGTCAGTTTTCATTTCACTGGGATGAATGCTCAGTACTGGGAGTACGGGATCATATGGTAAACATACGCTTTGCATTTTAAGAAACTGCCAAGACATTTTCCGAAGTGATTATACCATTTTGTTTTCTCACCAACGATGTATGAGACATGGAATTTCTCTACATTTATGCCAGCATTCAATGTTGTCACTATTTTTTATTTTAGTTGCCTGATAGATATATATTGATATCCCATCATAGTCTTAATTTGCATTTCCCTAATGGTTATTAATGTTAATGTTTATTAATTTCTGTGAAATGTCTCTTTGTGAGTTTTGCCCATTTTTTAATGGGATAATTTGGGGGTTTTTTACTATTGAGTTTGGAAAAGTCTTTATATATTATAAATATAAGTTTCTGTCATATTTATAGTTCGTAAATATTTTCCTTAAGTCTGTAGTTTGTCGTTTTAATCTTCTTTACAGGACTTTCACAAAACAAACACTTTTACTTTTGATGAAATTTACCAATTTTTTTTCTCTCCTGGATGGTTTTGGTATGTTTAAGAACTTTTTGCGTAGCTCTAGATCCCAAAGATTTTTCTCTTTCTTTCTAAAAGGTTTACAGTTTTACATTTTACATTTAAATCTACCATCAGTTTTGAGCAAATTTTTGTGAAAGGTGTAGGGCTTAGGTTGAGTTTCCTACTTTTGCCTATTGGTCTAGCATCATTTGTTGAAAAGATTATTCTTCCTCCCTTAAATTTCTTTTTCATCAGTGTCAAAAACTAGCTGGCCTTACCTGTGTAGGACTATTTGTGGGTTCCCTGTTTTGGTCCATTGATCTATTTATCTATCTCTTTCCTATTACTACACAGTCTTGATTACCATATTATAAAATATGTCTTAAAACTGGGGAGAGTGATTCCTCCCACTTTATTCTTTCTTTTCAAAATTGTTTGATATTATAGTTCCTTCACATTTCAGTTATTAAGTTTTAGGAGTTCTGGTTTTGTTTTGTTTTGTTTTTTGTGGAGTCCTTCTGATTTTCCACATGGACAATCCCATCATCTTCAAATAGAAGGAGATTTATTTCCTATTTTCAAATCCATATGCCTTTAATTTCTTTTTCTTGCTTTATTGTGCTATGAAGGACTTCAGAAGTTGAATGTAATGGTGATAATGAATATCTTTGCCTTGTTCCTGATCTTACGGGGAAGCATTGACTCTCTCTTCATTAGTATGATATCTGTAGGGTATTTGTAGATGTCCTTTATCAGACTCAGGAAGTTCTCTTCTATTCCTACTCTGTTGAGAGTTTTTAATCAGGAAAGGATAGTGAATTTTGTCAAACATTTTCTCTGCATTCATTACTATGATCATAGTTTTCTTCTTTATACTGTTAATGTAGATTACACTGATTGATTTTGAATATTGAACCTGTCTTGCATTCCCTGATCTTTATACATTATTGGATTTGACGTGGTATTATTGTTTCTTTTCTATGTTTGTAAGGGATATTGGTCTGAAGTTTTATTTTGTACTGTTTTTATGTTATATGATTTTAGTATTGGGCTAATTTTAGAATCAACTTCAGTTGGGAAGTGTGTTCTTTCATTTTCTGGAAGAGACTGTGTAAAATCAGTGCTATTTCTTCTTTAAACATTTGGTAGAATTCTTTACTGAAACCATCTGGGTCTACAGATTTTATTTGAGTGAAAGTTTTTTACTATTTCCATTTCTTTAAAAGTTATAAGAATATTCCATTTTTCTTCTTTATCTCAGATGAATCTTTCTAATTTGTGGCTGCTTGCAGTGTTCCCTTATTATCATTTTAATGGTCTGTTATATCCTGTTTTATTTCTGAGATTGGTAATTTCTCTCTTTTATTATCAGTCTTGGTAGAGTTTCTCAATTGTATTGATTTTTCTAAGACATTCTGTTGCCACGGTTTTTCTATTGTTTTTCTGTTTTTAATCTCATTGAGTTCTCTTCTTCCTTTTTTTTTTTTTTTGATTGACTGATTTTAAAGAAAGCAAAAGTGGGAGGGGCAGAAGGAGAAGGAGAGAGAAACTCAAGCAGACTCCATGCTGAGCGTGGAGCCCAACTCGGGGCTGGATCTCCTGACTCTGAGATCACGACCCAAGCCAAAACCAGGAGTCAGATACTCAACTGATTGTGCCACCCAGGTGCCCCGAGTTCTTTTCTTATCTTTCTTCCTTTTTGCATTGAACTTATTTTGCTCTTCTTTTTCTATATCTTCATGTGGAAGTTTGTAGTAATGATTTGAGAACTCTCTCCTTTCTGATACAAACATTTAGTGCTAGATTTCCCTCTCAGCATGATTTCAATTGCATCCTACAAAAATTTTTAAGTGAACTTTATTTTGAGATAACTGTAGATTCGCATGCAGTTGTAAAAAAAATATTACAGATACCATGTAGCATTTACTCCATTTCTCCAAAAGGTACATATTGCAAAACTTAGTACAATATCACCACCAGGATGTTGACATTGATATAATCAATATAGAATACTTCCATCACAGCAAGGATCCCTCATGTTTCCTTTTTATAGCACAGACACTTCTCTGCCAACCACACTCCCTCTTGACTCTTGGGTCACTAATACAGTTTCTGTTTCTTTATGTCATTTCAAGAACGTTATGTAAATTGAATTATATAGGAGGTAATCTTTTGGGATTGTTTTTTAAAAAATAGACTTTGTGGGCACCTGGGTGGCTCAGTCGGTTAAGCATCTGCCTTTGGCTCAGGTCCATCCCAGGGTCCTGGGATGGAGCCCCGCATCAGGCTCCCTGCTCAGCAGAGAGTCTGCTTCTCCCTCTACCCCTCCCCCCTGCTCGTGATCTCTCTCTCTCTCACACGCTCTTTCTCTCTCTTAAATAAATAAAAACTTTAAAAAAAATAAAAAATAGACTTTATTTTAAAAAGCAGTTTCAAGTTGACAGAAAAATTGGGCAGAAAGTACATATACCCCATATACCTCCTCTGCCTCTATGTTAGTGTGGTACATTTGTCACATCAATGAATCTCTGTTGGTACATTATTATTAATGAAAATCCATAATTTACATTAAGGTTCACTCTGTGTTGTGCAGTTAGTTCTGTGGGTTTTGACAAATGCATAATGTCATGTGCCCACGATATAGTATTATAGAGAATGGTTTCCTTGTCTTAAAAATCCTCTGTGCTTCATCTCTTCTTCCCTGCCCCCTCCTACACCAAAGCCTGACAACCACTGATCTTTCTTATTGTTCTTATAGTTTTGCCTTTCCCAGGATGTTATTAGACTCATGCAGTATGTCGTCTTTTCAGACTGGCTTCTTTCACTTAACAGTATGCTTTTAAGATTCCTACTGCCTTTTCATGGCTTGATAGCTCATTTCTTTTTATCACTGAATAATACTTCCTTGTATGGATGTACCATAGTTTATTTATCCAGTCATCTATTGAACTGAATTGTGAATAAAACTGCTATAAATATTTGGGAAATATATATATATGTGTGTGTGTGTATATATATATGATAGATATATGATATATATCTGTATATATATATCTCATATATATGATAGATAGATAGATAGATAGATAGATAGATAGATAGATAGATAGATAGATGATAGATAGATAGATAGATAATTGCTGGATCAAATAGTAGGCTAACATTTACTTTTATAAGCAACTGTGTCTTTCAAAGTGGCTGTACCATTTTTCACTACAACCAGCAATAAACAATAGTTTTCTGTTACTTCAGCTCCTAGCTAGCATTTGGTGGTGTCAGTGTTTTGGATTTTGGTCATTCAAGTAGGTGTGTAGTGGCATCTCATTGTGATTTTAATTTGAAATTACCTAATGACATAGGATATTGAACACCTTTTCATGTGTTCATTTGCCATCTGTATATCTTTTTTGGTGAAATGTCCATTTATGTTTTTCATACATTTTTTAAATGGATTGTTGAGTAGTTTTTTAGTGTTGAGTTTTGGGAGTTCTTTATATATCTTAGATACTAGTCCTTTGTAAGATATGTGCTTTGAAGCTATTTTCTTTGAGTCTATAGCTTGTCTTTGCATCCTCTTAAAAGAGAGGGTATTAGTTTCTTATGGCTGCTATAACAAATTATTACAAACTGGGGGGTTTAAAACAGAAATTTATTCTTGTATAGTTTTGGCAAGGAGAATCAAGTTAATCAAGTGTTAACAGAACTGCTTCTTTCTGGATGCTCAGAGAGAGAATTTGTCCCACGTTTCCCTCCTGGTTTCTGATGGCTTCCAGGAATCTTTAGTGTTTCTTGGTTTGTAGCCATATCACTTCCAGTCTCTGCCTTCGACTTTCACATGATCTTCCCTTCTCTGTGTCTTCTCTTGGGTCTCTTATAAGGACACTTATTATTGGATTTAGGCCCTACCTGGGCCCTTAAGATGATATAAGATCCTAAATTGCCCAGAAAGAACACAGATAGCAGCCTAGAATCTAAGCAGAACCTGAATGGTTGGGATTAAGGAGAATCAGAAGAAAGGTGTTAGGACTGAAATGACTTATATCATGTAGGATTTAATTTCTCTGTGATAACAAAGGTAGAGGAGATTCATCTGAGGAATCCCAAATTTTGCTGCCAGATTTTAAAGAGAAAACTGTCAGTGATCTAATAATATTGTTATATTCCAGTGAATGCAACAAATTTAGTTCTTAAGTCCAGCATTGTGTTATTTGGTGCCATTCTTATATGATGGTCATATATTATTGGTTGATTAACATACTAATGAGTTTAGTTGGACTGTGTAAGAAAGTATAGCTTAGGATGGGAAGATAGATGTCAGTTTTATTTCTACTAGGTAGAAAGTAAAATGTGGTCCAGTTCTGATAAATTTCAGGATTTTAAAGGACCCATGGGGCCAAGAGAAGAAACTGTAAGTGACAGACCAGCCTATCTCACTGCCCTCTTACGGATTCTAGCAGCAGAGGGTGGGATTGGGTTGATGACCCCATGGAATAGAGTCACAATGTTCTGATGATCCACAAAGTCTCAAAAGGCCAGCCATACCCCTTGTTTGGTGCTAAGTTTGTTGTTGTCACAATAGCCCTAATCTAAGTTTGCTCTTTTCCCAAGGAGAATGGCACATCCGCCCCCAAGAGTCTGCTAGATGGTTGCTCTATCTACTCTGCAGGACTAAAAAAGTTCCATTGTAAAAATTACTGCGCATTAAGGTGAACTGCTTCAGAGGCCTCGGTCACCTTTAATTAGGTAATTTTCAGCGTCCTGTTAAGAGTTGTGGTCAATTAAATCCTTATTTGTTGCAGGTGAATCTGTTACTGTTCTTTATAACTTTTTTATAAATCTTAAGTTCTTTCTCAGAAAATGTGAGTGGCTATGAAAAGAGCATTTGGTTCAGTTTGGGTTTGTTTTCACTCCCTAAGCTTTACTGCTTGTGAGGTGTTACTTGCACTGGACTTTGTGGTGGTGGCTCTGCGCGATGGTGACGCGGCCCAGCAGCTTGTTGAGCTCCTCGTCGTTGCGGATGGCCAGCTGCAGGTGGCGCGGGATGATGCGCGTCTTCTTGTTGTCGCGCGCCGCGTTGCCCGCCAGCTCCAGGATCTCGGCCGTCAGGTACTCGAGCACGGCCGCCAGGTAGACGGGCGCGCCGGCGCCCACCCGCTCGGCGTAGTTGCCCTTGCGGAGCAGGCGGTGCACGCGGCCCACCGGGAACTGCAGGCCAGCGCGAGAAGAGCGGGACTTGGCCTTGGCGCGAGCTTTGCCGCCTTGCTTGCCGCGTCTGGACATAGCTTGAGAACAGATGTGTAATAACGGAGAAAATTTCCGTTGGGTCAGGTGCCCGGCCTTTATATAGTCTAATGGTAGGTTGTGAATTGCTATTTGATTGGCTGATAGTCTACCAATGAGAGAACATTCCTGGAATCACCTCATTTACAAACACGCCACTACCCATTGCCCAATCAGATGTTGGCTGCCGAACACGTCATTGAGTGCTGTGCCTATAAATACCACACTTGGCCTCCTCAAGTGCGGGTTGTTGGCCACATTGGAGCTGTTTGCCAGCCATGCCAGAGCTGACCTCAAAGGGCACTACTATTTCCAAGAAAGGTTTCAAAAAAGCTGTAACCAAAGCTCAGAAGAAAGAAGGGAAGAAGCGGAAGAGATGCCGTAAAGAGAGCTACTCCATTTACATCTACAAGGTGCTGAAGCAGGTGCACCCCGACACCGGCATCTCGTCCAAGGCCATGAGCATCATGAATTCCTTTGTTACTGACATCTTCGAGCGCATCGCGGGCGAGGCGTCCCGCTTGACGCATTACAACAAGCAGTCGACCATCACGTCGCGGGAGATCCAGACGGCCGTGCGCCTGCTGCTGCCCGGGGAGCTGGCCAAGCACGCCGTGTCCGAGGGCACCAAGGC
>NW_023270709.1:26287396-26438628 GCF_011800145.1 Mirounga leonina | reverse complement strand
GCGTGCTTGGCCAGCTCCCCGGGCAGCAGCAGGCGCACGGCCGTCTGGATCTCCCGCGACGTGATGGTCGAGCGCTTGTTGTAATGCGCCAGGCGGGACGCCTCGCCCGCGATGCGCTCGAAGATGTCAGTAACAAAGGAATTCATGATGCTCATGGCCTTGGACGAGATGCCGGTGTCGGGGTGCACCTGCTTCAGCACCTTGTAGATGTAAATGGAGTAGCTCTCTTTACGGCATCTCTTCCGCTTCTTCCCTTCTTTCTTCTGAGTTTTGGTTACAGCTTTTTTGAAACCTTTCTTGGAAATGGTCGTGCCCTTCGACGTCAGCTCCGGCATGATGAGTGTACAGCTCTATAGCGTTACAGCTCTCCAGTTACAGCTCTAACGGCTCCAAGCAGCCCCAAGCAAGCGAAGAGCACTGAAGCCTGGCGAGAGCAGTATTTATAGGCACAGCGCTGAAGTGACACATCGAGCAGACACCATCTGATTGGTTAATGGGTGGTGGCGTGAATGTAAATGAGGTGATTCTGGCCGGGCTTTCTGATTGGCTAGACGGCCATCAGCCAATCAGATAGCAAATCACAACCTACTGTCAGGCTATAAATAGGCCTAGTAGCGTCTTTAGCTGCTGTAGTTGTCCGCAGTGCGCTCAGTTATGTCCGGGCGCGGGAAGCAGGGTGGCAAAGCACGCGCTAAAGCGAGATCCAGGTCGTCTAGAGCTGGCTTGCAGTTCCCGGTGGGCCGAATCCACCGCCTGCTCCGTAAGGGCCACTACTCGGAGCGGGTGGGCGCCGGCGCGCCCGTGTACCTGGCGGCCGTGCTCGAGTACCTGACGGCCGAGATCCTGGAGCTGGCGGGCAACGCGGCGCGCGACAACAAGAAGACGCGCATCATCCCGCGCCACCTGCAGCTGGCCATCCGCAACGACGAGGAGCTCAACAAGCTGCTGGGCCGCGTCACCATCGCGCAGGGCGGCGTCCTGCCCAACATCCAGGCCGTGCTGCTGCCCAAGAAGACCGAGAGCCACCACCACAAAGTCCAGAGCAAGTAATTTCCAAGCCCTGAATCCCAGTGAGTGACCTGAACGTTTGGAGAAGAAAAACCAAAGGCTCTTTTCAGAGCCACTCAAATGATCACTGAAGGCTGTGCATAAGCTACCATATATGTGAGGTGTTTACCTATATGTACGTGTACCATGAATCTCGGTAAAAGTCCAGCACTCCAAAACGACCTTTGGTTCTACTAACGGGTTCTTTCGAGTTTTCAAGCTGTTAAGGCTGAACAAGCCTTCCTGGTAAGTGGTCAGCTAGGAAGGTTTTTCTGAGAGCGCAGGGGGAGGGCCAGAGAGAAGGAGGGAGAATCTGAAGCAGTCTCCATGCTCAGTGCATCCCATTGCAGACTTTGATCTCACCACCCCTAATATGACCTGAGTGGAAGTCCAGAGTGCTTCACCTAACCGACTGAGCCACCCAGGCGTCCCAGACAGCAAAGTGTTTAGTCACCACGTACCGGAGTCAGTGGGAGGAGGAACTGCAATTACGCTATCATTACAACCACCACTTCGTTTCTGAGCCAATGTGAACAAGTGATTTATTTTTTTAGAGAGGGCACTCGTGAGAGAGTGTGGAGGAGGGGCAGAGGGAGAGTGAGAATCCCAACCAAGCTCCACACTCAGCTTGAGCCCCACCTGGGCTTGATCTCTGGACCCTGATATCATGACCTGAGCTGAAATCGAGTCCCACACTTAACCCACTGAGCCACCCAGGCGCCCCTAAACAGGCAACTTTAGTGCTAATATTTTATTGAGTTAAGGACTATACTTTTTTTTTTTAAGATTTTTATTTATTTGACAGAGAGACAGAGGGAACACAAGCAGAGGGAGTGGGAGAGGGAGAAGCAGGCTTCCCGCTGAGCAGGGAGCCCGATGTGGGGCTCGATCCCAGGACTCTGGGATCATGACCTGAGCCGGAGGCAGATGCTCAACCACTGAGCCACCCAGGTGCCCTGAGTTAAAAACTATACTTAAGTGATGATTAGATAAGACCAAACAGGAGGGGGCGCCTGGCTTGCAACTCTTGATCTCAAGGTTGTGAGTTCCAGTCCCATGTTGGGTGTAGAGATTACTTAAAATCTTAAAGAAAAAAAGAAAAAGAAAGAACAAACAGGAGAGATGTAATCTTGTAGCTTTCGATTTAACTGGTGACAGTCCTATCACACAGTCCAGCAAGATTGCCTGGTTTTCTTAAAGTATCTTCCGAAAAGGAATTTCCTTTCAAATATGCTCGTATTTATTCAGTATCCTGAAATCTTTAGACAATATATGAGAAAACCAAAAGTTAGCAAGTTAATCTTAAAATTTAGGGCATATGTGAATATTTGATTCGTGTGGTTTCACACACATGCTTAATAAAAAGGACTAGAATAGTTTCTTAAAATACAGAACAACATATCTCAAAACCAAGTTTGGTGTATCATGTGTGATGGAGAGAACTAGTGTCAGTCTCATAAGAGGCAGGAATATGACAAGAATGTCTATCATAATTATTTGAAATCATTAAGAAATTTTGGCCACGCTTTTCAAAAATTTTGACAAAATAGTTTCAGTTGATTTGTTTGTGTTGTGAACACCAAGAAAAATTGGAAAACAAATGAACATTTAGTTAGCCTGTCAAATACAAAATTACAAAATATTCAGTAGTCCACCTTATCTAAAAGAAAAAATCTCATTGGTTTTCAAAAAAAAAAAGCAAGCCATTCCAGACACTTGAGATCTACACATAGGATATGTGTAGAAATAGATAGGAAGAAAGGTATAAAGTTCTATAAGAAGTTAAAAGATGAGAATTAAGTACATAATATGTTGATTAGGGAAAATTGGATTATGAAAGAGTTAACCCGCTCTTGAATTAATGTACATAAATACCAATTAAGGCATGTAATTGGGGAGGGGCACAAAAGGAAGGAAAAATTTTGAAGACTAAAAAATTGCACAGATATACTGAACAAAATTAGATAATGTTTAGAACATAGCAATTAAATTTTTTAATGTGAAATTTTAAAATCAAGGAAGAATAATGCTATACACAAGTGATTGTCTAAATGAGGGATATGTGAAAAATCTAAACAGAAAAATTCTAAATAATTTAAATAGATACACCTCCATCAAGGAGGTAGAGTTTAAGTCCCCAGCCTTGCCAAAGCACAGAGTATGGAAAGGCAGGGGAGATAGGAAGTGACTTTATAGTAGAGAAATCTAGCAAACACTGTCTCAGCCAGGTGATCAATGTTCACAGCATCAGTGATAAGCCACGTGGAAAACATGGGCCTTTAATATGGTATGTTGAGAAGGGCATGTCACTTCTTTGGTCTTCCTCCCAACAACCCCATACTTCCAATCAAACCATGAGGAAAATATCAGGCAAATCCAAGTTGAGGAGCATTTTACAAATTATTTGACTATAAATCCTCAAAATTATGAAAGTCATAAAAAATTCTGACAAGGAATTCTGATGAGGAATTTCCTCATCAAGGAAATTCTGACAACTGCCATAGCCCAGAGGTGGCTAAGTAGACATGACCACTAAATGTCATATATTATGGATTGGATCCTAGAACAGGAAAAAAACCAAAACAAAACATTAGGTAAAACCTATTGAAATCCAGTTTAGAGTTCAGTTCACTGAGATGTACCAATGTTAGCTCCTTGCTTGTGAGAAATGCACAAATATTGACAATAGGAGAAACTGGGTGAGGAGGATACAGGAACTCTATCTTGACAACTTTTCTGTAAATCTAAAATTATTCCAAGTTAGAAAGCTTACTGAAAAGAACAAAACAAAATAAACTTACTAAACAAACAAACCCAAACCAAACCAAAACAAAACAAAACAAAAAAACAGGGAAGAGTTCTAAATGCAAAAAACGAACAGATGAAATACAACTCTTCACACCAGATCCTTTATAGCTAATTGGAATAGACTTTTGGCTTCTCAAGTGCCCTCTCTGTCACTGGTCTTTCCCCCAGCCCACACTTATGTGGGAAACAAAGGCAGAAGAAAAATTATTAGATTTCCTTACTGTCTACAGCCCACTGACAAGTCCTTGAAACAGGCAGAGGGACGTTTCTCTAGGGACTCAACTGCCTCGATGTTAATACTTTGCTAAGGGCAAAAGGCAATCTGAGCCTGAACTCACCACCCCCCAAACCAGGATCCTTTAGGTCTACTTTAACATATAAAAATTCCTTTAGAAATTTCCTTTATCTCTATCCCCCAAGATACGTGTTGGCAATCATCCCCCAAACGTATGACCCCCAAGCATATACATCTGAAGGCTCTTGTGACTAAGGTTTTATTAGACAGTAATAAATGACCTTTTCCCAACAACATCTAGACCCCTCAAGGTCCTGGAAACCTTGCTTCCAAAGTTCCTTAGAGACTTAATGCTATCCCTAACTGCCTCCCAACTTGAAAGTATATAATGGGCCACTCCTCATGATCCCAGTACAGCTCTTTCTGCCCAGGGGTCCTGTCCCGTGCTTTAATAAAATCACCTTTTTGCACCAAAGACATCTCAAGAATTCTTTCTTGGCTGTCAGCTTCAAACCCTAATGTCTTTCCTACATCCTGTTCCCAGGATCTGTCCATGTCCCCCAGATGACAATGGGTTGCCCAATATCAATGTCTTGTCCCACAACTTGGTTCAGCATGGATATCAGCGTCCTGTACCAGGTATTAGGGGCTGAATGGAGATTCTTGGCTTTCATTCTTTGCAGTGAATGTGGCCAGGTCAGACCCTTGGAAGATGGGGGCCTAGATGGCCTGTCTCATTCCCAGCTCCCTGAGAATTTACTGCACTTTATAGAGTTCCAGGTTCCCAGGTTCCCGCATGGCCCTCATTGAGCTAAACCTCCCTATAGGCTAGAATAATTCAATCTATTTGGGAGTGAGTACTTTGACCCCCTGAGCCCCGTGCAGGCACTGCCAGAGGGCAGGGTGTATTGTGATGCTCATCATCTCTGCCTCCAGCCTGGTCAGAGAAATGCTACGGCCCTCATATCCCATAGCTACACCAACCATGCAAGGACACTTGCCCTGGCCTTCTGCTAGAACTTGGCAGCTAAGTCAGTAAGCTCAGTGGGAAAAAAGGGGAGGCGGGCACCTGGCTGGCTCAGTTGGTAGAGCATGCAACTCTTGATCTCGGTCATGGGTTCAAGCCCCATGCTGGGCACGGAGGCTACTTTAAAAAAAAATAGCTCAGTGCGAGTATATTCTCTCATCATGACTGATGTGGAAATATTGGGGTTCAGAGCCGATGGCCAAGAAAGAATTCTTGAGACTTTCAGTGCAAAAAGGTGTTTTTTTATTATAGCATGGAACAGGACCCGTGGGCAGAAAGAACGGCACTGGGGGCCTGATGGGTGACTGATTATATCTTTGGAGTTGGGGGAGGTAAAGAGAGAGGGAAGTTTCTAAAAGGACTTTCATATGTTAAAGAAGACTCACAGGGTCCTGGAGGCCTTACTATTGTCAAGCTAAGGTTGCTTTTCCCTCTAGCAGAACATTAACGTGAAGACAGTTGGGAGTTTCCTGGAGGAATATTCTACTATGCCTGCCTCAAGTATTTGTCAATGGGCTGTGCTTTTGTTTCCCTTTGTATTAGGGTCCAAGCATTCACCATCAATCACCACACCTCCTCCTCTTCCCTCTCCTCGCCTTCCCAGGGATTCCACCCTTTAGCATCCCAACCAGGCTTTGTCACAAGCTCTCTGACCTTGATCTGCAGCGGCTTGCGCCCTCCTCGTTTTGCACAACAGCATGCTAAGGCCTCCAGCACTGTCCTGCTCACCTGCCAGCCCCGAAGCCTGCAGACTAGGGGCAACTGCACGTCCTTCTCTAACCTCAGCTCTTCCAACTTTCCAAGCCGTACTTGGGTACCGGGGGCCATCGAGCCGCCCACAGAGGAGGCCTGACCACTGTGGCAGCCACTGGTTTCCCTTTCTTGCCGCCATATGTGTGCACCCTTCCTCCACCAAATGCATTGGACCGGCTGGCGTTTTCACCATGCAGCAGTTCCCAAGCATCTGACCTATGGGCCACCCCTCCCCACAGGGCCAAACTCGGGTTCCCTCTTTGGATGCCTCTTGCCTAAGACCCATTTCTTTGGTATCCTGGTTGGCTCGCCAGTTGTTGGTTGGCTCACAACTTTGGGACTTCCCCGAGTGAGAATCAAAATTAGCCCCTGTACTCATAGGGCAAGGAGAAACTGAAGGCAGAGGCCGGCACTCTAGGTTGATAAGTGGCAGCTTTACTAAGCAAAGGAACTAGCATACAAGTCTTGTCTTGGGCGGCAGCAAGATGAGTAGATCTCCACACCTACCCACCAGAATCTTAAGAGTTTCTGTAGAGGCCATGCCTGGGTTCAGTCTTGTGTATCATTCCGATGGTCTCAACACGGTGCTCTCTCAAGGCTATCTATGCCCTCGAAGGGACTCCTAGTACAGGAACAGTGGGTGGGACATACATTCCAAGGACAGGGGAGTGGGTATGGAGCTTCCAATGGCCCTGGTCCAGTTTGAGGGTCAACCTCTCAATGACCTCCTCCAGCAATGTCTGTCAACGGTTCCCCCAAAGCTCGGATTGTCCAGCTCAGCTGTGAGATGTAGCCCTGCCTACATCGCTGGGCTCTTTTCTTACAACAGTCTCCCATGTTATGGTTTTATCCATATACTTAAGTTCCTTGGACCCACTTTGCTTTAATTCACTTTTGCCTTTCTTAGTTATATTCCCTCCCTGGAATGTTCTTCCTTCCTCTCTTCATTTAATTAGCTTTTATAAATCTTCCAAGATTATTTTCATGCATTACATCATTTGTGAAGCTTTCCTTGACCATCCTCCATCTTAGGGCCATTTAGCTGTTCCTCTTTGGTGATCTTGTTGAACTCTGAATGAATCTCAATTATAGCATTTAATATGTTCCGGTAGAAGTTGTATCCATCCATTTCAGAGAGAAAGAGAGCATGTGAGTGGGGGGAGTGGCAGAGGGAGAGGGAGAGAATTCGCAAGCAGACTCTCTGCTAGCTCGGAGCCCAACTTGGGGCTCGATCCCAGGACCCTGAGATCATGACCTGAGCCAAAAATCAAGAGTTGGATGCTCAACCGAATGAGCCACCCAGGTGCCCACTACTTAGTATTTTAATGACAAAAATAATAGCAACATAGAAAATTGAGGGGGAAAAGGCATCCATGACTTCAACATTTTGACAAATTTATTCTAATTTTTGTGTGTTTTCTACTAGCCTTTATGAATACAGAATATTTTATATTTCAATATTATTATTATTTTTTAAAATGTCATATTATTACGTTTTTTCCAATTCTTATTTTCACTAGGTACATAATAGTCCATCAAAAGAATTTATTGAGCATTTACTATGCATCATCACTCAGTGCTTTATGTACTTGGTATTGTTTAATTTTCAAAATAATCACGTAGGTAGGTACTATTATTATACGCATTGCACAGATGAAGAGATTCAATCTGTTTAAGATCACAGAACCAGCACTGGAGCCGACATTTCAACCCAGACATTCTGACTCTAAAGCCCACTTTAACCACCACTATGCCAGAATGGATAATTTGCCATAATTCACTTAAATATACCGTTCTCCCATTGTTGGCTCCGAACATTTTATTATTACAGTCAGCACGATAATGAACATCCCCATGCAAGTAGTTTCTTCCTCCTCCTGAAGTATTTGCTTAAACCATTCCTAGGTATATAGGATGAATGGGTCAAAGAATATGCAAGATTATTATGGCTTTTCTGCATATTGTTCAATAATTCTTCCAGATGGCTGCATGAAAAAGCTGCCAGCTAAGCATGAGAATAGATCTGTTTTATTTTGTGCTCACAGAATTTGGTGTTGTTTAAAGAAAGATTTGCTTCGTTGGTAAGTTAAAGCCCTACCACATTATTTTTATTTTAATTTGCATTTCTTTTTATCAGAGTGAGACTGGACATTTTCATTCGCTCCTATATACAGATAGACACAGACGGAAGTATTGACAGTTGCATGTTTGTCTTGTCAGTTTGTCCCATCTTGTGAAATGTCACTTTGGGTCCTTTCAAAAATTAAACAAGAAATTCAGATTTGTTGTTTTCTAACCTTATAAAACTTAAGTTATGGTAGACCCTTCCCAGAATATTCATAAAATCTGAATAAAACAATTTTATAATGTCGTCAATAAGAGCCAGTTGGATTTCTGAAACGGCCCTTTGAGGAAGGACGTATTCCTCATTAGTGTGAAATGTGGTCACACATGAGCTCCTCTCAAGTCAAATATAATCTTAGCTGACACCAGAGGGAGCCCACCAGGCATTCCAGGGGAAAATATATCCAATATTTTAACACGTCTCTGAAATGGCACTTTTGAAAACGTACAGTGAAATTTGAATACTGCAGTTAATAGTCCTGGGGAGAAAAATATAAATCAGCGCTGAAAATATTCATTCAGACCCCAACCTTTCGTTGAACTAGGAAAGATATAAAATAAGAATGGTGATTACATGAACAATTGTAGAACCCCACAGGTGGCTGTTCAGGTCTTTTCTCAATGGCTATTTCTGGCTCCCGTGAGCATGGGAAACAGACCGACCTGCCTCAGAACCCATCTGTTAAACCAGTTCCCTAACCTCTCTGTTCCTCGTCTCCTCCTTGCACACTAATACCTACCTCACAGGGGCCCAAATCCTAGATCGCATCAAGAAAGCATCTGATCAGTTAGTGCTTTTCTTCACCTAGTGCGGTGGTTCTCAACCAGGGGTGACTCTGCCCCCCCACGGAACAGTTAGTAATGTCTGGGGATGTCTGTGGCCAATGGAAATGAGAAAGCCCTTGAGTCTGGTCTGGGTTTGAGTCCTGGCTCTTCCTCTTTCTGCCTGGGCGATGGGGAAGGTCTCTCGACAGCTCAGCCCTCTGTTTGCTCATCTAGAGCGTGGAAGGAAGAACCCCTCAGGAGTCCGTGTGGATTTCACAAGGTGTCAATTGTAACCCCCTCTCCTTTGCTGGTCAGGCTATGCCTGCGTCCTGCGGCCAAGCTCAGAATTTACCGCAGATTTACTCTCGTTCAGCTTCAAGGTACCAGCTGGAGGCAGGTGGATTCTGCTATTGGTCATCCGGTGTGTGAGGATCGTGTGGTCAACACTTCGTGCCCGTTGTTTAAGATGCAAAAGTAGAAAAGCATCTGAAAGGTGGCTTCGTGCCCAGGAGCCCACGTCCTGCCTCCTCTCCTGCCTGTCCTCTGTCTTCAGCCCGCCAAGGAGCTCGGCTCTCCGCACACTTCTCTTCTCCACCTCTCGACAGGCTACGTCGGGGCCCACATTTGTCTAAACAGAGACAGACGCCCACACCGTGTATCTGAAATGTATGCATAAAGCATGTAGTTATGCGTCTCCCATCAGATCAGAAAGTTACTGGAAACTTTGAATGACACAGTGAGAGACCCCAGGGAGGCTAACTTCATGGGTGTCCTTTCAGAAAAGAGGTCGTGCGCAATGGAAAATCATGTGTCATGGTTGGGGCCACGTCGAGGAAGTCAGGGGATGGCTGTCAGGAAGGGGCAGCAGTAACATGTTGGGGCTCCCGTGTGCGGGTGGGGAGGACAGACAGAGTCCTTGAATCTGGCCTGTTATTCCTACAGCCAGCCGGTCAGCAAAGGCTGCTTCTCAGAGAGGAAAAGTAGAAGCATCTCAGGTAAACATGGGTCTTTAAATGAGATTTGGTGTAAAATCCGTGTGGGCCTCTTTTGCTTGTTCTCCTGACTGACTCACCACGGGTAAGCTCCGTGTCCCAGGCAGCTGTGGAAGAACGGAGGGAAAAGCCACTCTCTCTTCCCAACGTTAGCTCCTGTGGGTGTGGAGGGGCCAGCCTTACCCAGCTGAGTGAAACAGAACAAAACAGAACAAAGCCCACTTTTCACGTTTGGCCCAGAAGCATCCGGAGGTGGAGGCCCACAGGGGAGGCCCCAGTACCTGCGTGTTCTCTGAGGTGGGCTTCTCTGCCCCAAGGTAGAAACCCCCAGGATCAGAGACAGAGGCAGAGTCTTCCTATCCTCGTGCCTCCCCGTGAACATGCGTCGCTTCCAACCCCGAGTTTTTCTGGGTCTAGAAGCTGCTACCGAAGGCAGTAGTTCCAGCGGGAAACCCAGCTTCTCCCATCACCAGGGGGGCGATCTGTTCTCATTCTGACCAGGAAAGACATTACTGTTCCTGCTGAACATAACCAAGCATTGCCCGTGGGGTTCATGGGACGGGGGCCGTGCTCACTGTGGTGTCAGCAGAGTCTGGCGATGGCCCCACTGCTGTCCTAGCCATCCACTCTGTGGAGCTCTGGGGTTTGGAGGGGTGAGATGGTGGCAGAAAGTGGGAGCCAGACTTGGGGTTCTGGTTTAGTGAAGACCTCTTTTAAGTGGACCAGAATCCCTAGGGAGACGAGGAAGGTTTGAAGGACAGACATCGCCCCCTCCCCTACTCCTGGCTGCCAAGTCCACAGCTGGTTAACTGATGTCCAGTTGTGCTCTAACCTGGTGCTGCCCAAACAGGCAGGGGATGGGTGCTGTGTAGAGGCGGGATGAATTAAAGGAGGGTGCTCAAACTCACTCTCAGGGTCTGCCGCCCAGGATCTGCCTCAGCAAGGGAGCAACGGGTGAGGGGGGCACAGAGCTTGCCAAGAGATTCGGGGAGAGGAATCACACACCAGGCCTTGGTACCTGGATGCCTGAGATGCCTATCTGCTAAGAGCACTTTTATCCAACAAACCTTCCCATAAAGGGAAAAGCCTTAATTGGCAGCCGAGGTAACATTTCAGTAAAATGGAAGTTATAAGGGCGCCTGGGTGGCTCAGTCGGTTAAGCCTCTGCCTTCGGCTCAGGTCATGACCTCAGGGTCCTGGGATCAAGTCCCATATTGGGCTCCCTGCTCAGCGGGGAGTCTGCTTCTCCCTCTCCCTCTCTGATCTCTCTCGCTTTTGCTCTCAAATAAATAAATAAAATCTTTAAAAGAAAAAAAGGAAGCTGCAAGAGAAAGGACGTTGTATTTATTTACTATTTATTTCCTAATAAATTACATAAACTAAGTGGTTTAGACGATACGAATTTACTGTCTTACACTTGTATAGATTCAGAAGTTTGACCTGGGTCTCACATGGCTAAAATCAAGGTTTGCCCTGTTATAAATAATCTGATAGTAAACATCTTTTCTCGAAGACATCTGTCGTGTTTTCTCCCCTTAGGATAGGTTTCTAGAAGTGAGACTTTTTTCCCCCAAGAAGTTAGTTTTCTTTCTTTTCATAAAATACCTCTTCTTATGGAAGGAAGGTTGGGGCACTTTGATCCCTGTAAAGGGGACTGACTTGCCACAATGGATGTGGACTAATAATCTAAAATGGAATGGAGGCAGGAGACCAACCACATGTCCATGACAGTGGATGAGATCACCAGGAAAGCCAGTGGGCAAAGAATGGACCCTACAAACACAAAGCTTTAAAGGGCAAGTGAAGAATATTGAAAGATAAGAGGAGAACCAAGAGAGCTTGGTATCTTGTAAGTCAAAACAATAGATCAGGAACAGGTAGTGATGAACATAGTTGGATGGATGCAACAGAGGGCCCAGTGGGACAAAGGTTAAAATGTACCTCTTGGGTCTATCAGATACGTAGTTATTATTGACCTTAGACTGTCTCTTACAGAAGAGTAGTGGGCATAGAAGACCACTTACAATGGGCCGAGGAATCCATGGGAGATAAGGAAGGGCAGAAAGCAGTCCAGAATATTCTTCTGAGATGTAAGAATGGGATGGGGAGGAAGAGATGGAACATAGTGAGCAAGAGAAAGCACAAGTTGGGAACCAGCCAGTAGGAGCATCTGGGTGTTCTTGTCATCTCCCTTTTAGGCTTCATTTTTCCCTTAATGATAGTTATCCTGATTCTTTAGATCTGCAGACCATTTTCCTTAGCTAAAAGGATGAAGGTATGCTAGGAGATGGGAAGTTTCTACCCTCTGCCCATGCTGGCAACTTCATCCACTCATTGCCCCTTAGCTCCCTCTTCTTTGATCTGTACTCCACCTCTTCCCTTCATAGGAACTCAGAAAAACACCTAGAATGGGATTTTCCAAACTCATCTTATTGGGGGTTTTAGTTTGTTTTTACACGCTTTTGTGTCTTCATAAAAACTGATTTCCTACTGCCTTTTGTAAGATCCTTTCTAGGCATGAATTCATCAGAGCTCCCTGTCCCTCCACATTTATTTATTTATTTATTTTGTTTTTAGAAACCACTCTTCCCTCTCTTCTTCTTCAGGATCATTTGTGAGGGGGGCACAAATGTAATGTAATTTTTATTGTAATTACATATTTTTATGTATGTAAATTTTTTTATATTTTAATGTAATTACATATTTTTGTAATTTTAATGTAATTTACATATTTTTAATGTAATTACATATTTATTTTTTTGTATGTAATTACCTACAAATGTAATTTTTTACATTTTTTTAATGTAATTACATATTTTTTTAAATATAATTCTTTTAATATTTTTGTGCCAAGCACTCTAAGAGCCCTTGTAAGGTCTTTGGTGGCACTAAGCCCCGAAAAGCTTATGAGAGAGCCCTCATTCCCTAAACCGTGTGTAATTCAGAACAAAAATAAGTGTTTTAGAGATAAAATTATACATGTGTGCTGAGATTAAAATAACTTCTTTCAGTTTTTTTTATTGCAAAATTCTGGGCAGGGATTTACCAAAGCTGATCTCTCCTCATCTGGGGGGATGTCTGCTCTTCTTACTTGCCAAGCAAGGGCTGTATCTCTCTGCTGGGTCCTTGGACACTGGGCTCCTCTGCTAGACTCTAAGTTCTTTGCCTACAGCTTGTGTCCTTGCCTCAAGAGGTGCCCGATTGAAGGAAGCCATCTTGGTGTCCCCATTTCCCCAGGGAGGAGGCTTCAGTTATGTTTGTGTCTTGTCTGCCCTCCTCTTTCCCCTCCTCTCTGCTTCCACTCACATAGTTGTAAGACGCATAATAAGACAGCAGAAAATAGAAACGATAACAGAGGAAATCCAACATATGCATCCACAATGCTGGGTAGTCACATGCACTGATCCTTCCGGAAACTCTGTGAGCAGTTGTTTCTGTCCTATCTGCGTTTTACAGGTGAGGGTACTGAGAAGGATTTGGCCAAGGCCCCTGTTATGGGTTGAATTGTGTCCTCCCAAAATTCCTACGTTGAAGTCCTAACCCCCAGTATCTCAGAATGTGATCTTATTTGGAAACAGGGTCATTGTAGGTGGAATTAGTTAACGTGAGGTCACACTGAGTAGGGTGGGCCCCTAATCCAACATGGTGGGTGTGCTTATAAAAAGGAAAAATTTGGACACAAAGAGACATGCACACCCGGGAAACACCATGTGACGATGAAGGCAAGAATTGGGGTGATGCTTCTCCTAGCCAAGAGACACCAGATGTTGCTAGCAAACACCCAGAAGCTTGGGGAGAGGCATAGAATGGATTCTCCCTCACAGCCCTCAGAAGGAACCAGCCCTGCTGACATCTTGATTTCACACTTTTAGCTTCTAGAACCGTCAGACAACACATTTCTGCTATTTACACACCCCTAGTTTGTGATACTTTGTTACAGAAATTCTGGAAAACTGAGTGACTTCCTAGCAAAGCTGGGATTTGGATCCAGCCTTTCTGACTCTCAGTCTAATGTTCTTTTTCTGATAGGCCAGTTATCTCATTTCCTGAGGGGGAGCGACCACTGCCACCAGGATAGTCTAGGACTGCCCCCTGGACGAGGTGGGCTCTGTGCTGTGCTTGAAGATCAAGAGAGTTCTGATGCATGGAAGGGGGAGTGGGGAATGAGAGCAGCCCAGACAAGAGCCAGGAAGGCTCCAGGCCAGTCTGGCTGGGAACAGACGACCGGTATTAGGAAGCACCTGGTTATAACTTTTGCATATTCTGAGTATTACAAATATGATCTTGTAAGGGGTTGTAAATCTCCTAGAGATAAAAGTCATGGCCAATAGGGAGCGACTTAACATTTCTGTGAACCTGAGCATGCAATTAATCAAAGGTCAGGCTTCCACAGAAGCAAGCTCTTTGGCTAGCCGGCAGGCAGGCTGGGGAATGGGGAGTGAGAGGGTCACTGGAATATATCGAACAGCCTGGTCAGGCAAGCAGACACCTCTCGGGTAGGTTACCTGAACTTCAGAGATTAGGAGCGATCCTCTGTGTCTGCAAGACCACTCTGTGTGTCCTGTTAAGGCAAAACATTTGGTGGAGATGCCATTTTTTTTGTCAGGAACAGTTAATGGATATAATCTCATTTTGATGGGGGGGGGGAGGTGTCAGGACTTTTGTTTTCTTCTCTCCCCAAAAACAGTGAAAAGGAAACTATCAAAACAATGGTCAAGGGACTGGCAAAAGGGAATGGTTTGGGTTCAGTTGACCCAGGGATCCCCAAGCATGAGATCACAGATGCGACTGGCTGGGCCAGTCCTTGAGCGATCTCCACGGTGACCTTTGTAAGCCCAGGAGGTGCTGATCCAAGCAGAGATGGAAAGATGAAGGGGCCAGCTGCGGAGCTTGGTGCATTTATCTGCTCTGCACCCAAGGGTTGTTATATTGAGAATCTACATCTGTTAAAGATCATCACCCACCCTAGAGCACGTGAGCGGGGGTGCGCCAGCCCCCAATGACAGCACGTCTGATCTAATGGCAGGCTGCCCTCTCTGACAGCCCGTCTTGACGGAACACGTGCCGCCCGCCTTCCCCACCGCCGGCTTCACGCGGGGTCACACGAGGCTGCAATCCTGGTGCAGCCGCTGAGGTCGGTTCTCAGATAATCACTCCGCAAAGCGATATCATTAGCAGTATTAACGCCTGCCTGCAGGTGCTGTAATTGCGCCTGTGGTAATCAGTGCTGACTCAGAATGGCACAGATTTATAAAGACACAGAGAGCGTGTGCTCAGCCAGGATTCCCACGCAGCCCATCCTCCTCCTCCCCCAGCATATGCGCAATGTTCCTACTCGGTTCTTCTACAGTCTGCACTTGGACACCCAGGGGAGTAAAATTTTGTCTCCATGTCTGGGAGACTCACTTCGCACTGTGCTGAGGACTGACCCTGGACCGTGTTTCCCTCCTCCACTTTGAGAACGGTGGGAGCCATAGAGACTCCAGTCTGGGAACAAAAGTCACCGGGGGGTCCTGTGTTAGCCAACATTTGAGGGCTAGGACTCTAACTCTGCTGTGGACAAATAGGCCCAGCTAGAACTTCACGGCCCCCAGGCTGGGGAAAGGGGAGGCCCGGGGACTTCATTATTTGTGGTTATTCGCTTTACATTTTTCCCCTTCCAGTTTTCCTCAGATACCTTTAATTGACTGGAAATTGTTGCCATTAAGGAGGCAAGGGTATTTTGTGAACTATTTATCGGGATTCCATATTTGTGAAAAAAAAATTGCTTTCTTGCTTTTCATTTCTTGTGGATAATTTTTAGTTCCCATTTATAATGCCTGCCTGGTCCTCCCTAACAACATTTATGTGCTAAAAGATTAAGTGTGAGTGAGAGGGGTCTGAGGAAAAAATGACCTGAATCAAGTGTTATGTTCTAGAAATTTCACCATGTGTGACTTTACCCATCACAAAACTCATGTAGAGGACACCTGCTCTGTCTCACTGCCAGGTATTCATCTTCCTTTTTCTGGTAATTGAATTCTCTGTCCTAAAACATTCAGGGTCATTTAGGAAGGTCAAACTTTGCAACAGGGGTGGCTGGACCATCTCGACCAGAGCTTGATAAACTTCTTCTGTAAAGAAACAGAACATATTCTTGGCTTTGTAAGACATACCAACTCTGTCATGCCTACTCAACACTCAACACTCAACATGCCCACCACAACACCAGCATGGAAACAGCCACAGTTAATATAAATAAGTGAACGTGACCAGACGGGACCCACATTGGGCTGGATTTGGCCTAGGTTGGTAGTTTGTCCACCCCTGACTGGGACCTTGCCAGTTGAAATGCCCTGTACTTTGTTCAGAGAAAGGTATGGAATCCAAGGTGGGCCAATCAGAATATTCCCTGGAACTTTTCTGTTGCAGCTCCAGAAAAAGTTGGCCCTGTAGTTAATTAGTTGCAAGGACGTGAATCCGGAACTGCCAAGAGCCATCTTCTTTGCATGGTAGAAGGTTTCTGATGGAGACATGGAAGAGAGAGAGAGAGATGCTGGTATTTCTTGAGCCAATACCCCCAGCCCAGGATCCACATCTACTTTTATGACTTACAGTTCTATGTGCAAGATAGGTTTTGTGGAAGCTAGTTTGAGTCTCGTTTTGGTCTTACAACCAAAATATTCTGGCTAGTACACTTTAAGAGGTCAAGGTTATCCCTGTTTCACAAATGAATTTGTCTTCCACTCTGTCACCTACCAGCTGGGAGAACTTGAACAATTTAATTACTTCTCCGAGCCCCAATTTTCGAATTTGCAAAATAGAAATAATAACTGTACCTTCATCACAGCCACCTCCATTGTTTGGAAATCAGTTTCTACTTTGGCACGGTGGTTAGCTGTTTTCCCCCACTTCCAGCCAAAGGTAAGGCCAAGCCACCCCTAGATTCCTTGGACTAAATGCATGCCTCGTGGGGAAGCTGGAAAGATGTACTACTCTTTCAAGTTTAGAAATAGGAATAGGGCTTGAAAGAGAAGTGAATTAAATGCAGGCAGAGTGAATCTTAAGGGTCCCGCAAGGGTACAAAGTCAAGACTCATGGTCAACATGAATGTGGGACACACGGATCCAGAGGGCCTGCTGCATAACCATGTGGGAGCACATCCAAGGGGTTTCAGGAGCAGGGATGGGACAAGGGACCAGAAGACTGTTTTAAGCTTTCTTACTTAAGAGGGTGATGAACCACCACCCCCATGCTCCGCCCACACAGCTGTCTTGCCTACCTGACGTTTTTGCGAGCGCTAGGGTTCCCAACACGTCTTCAGGTGCATCCGCTCTGCCCATCACACAGTCTGAAGTTATTATTGCTACTGTTTTCATTTCCATTCAATCAGTGAGGACATGGGCTCAAACAGGATGTGCACGAGTACACAGTGCTCATGAGGGGTGGGCTCAAGAGTTTAACCATGATTCCTGATTCCAAGTTCAGACACATTTCATTTGTATAGGGTTTTTGTTTGTTTTTCCCATTACATATGCTTTCTGCCCTGGAATGCACCAGCACATTTTAAACACTGGAGGCCTTTGTCTGGTCCAGGGGTCCCACGCGTGCCCTCTCACCCCAGATGACCTATGACAGGCCCCACAAAGCATTCTAGTTCATAAAACCAGCTTTCAGCTTTGAGTCTTCTTTGGGGCAACAGCTGCTAGCAAGTCATCGTGAACAATAATATCTGTAATTAAAGTACAAAATGAAAATATTTGCTTATTCTTCCATTACAAGAGACATTTCTACGATGTTGATGCTGGCGGCTCTTCTAACTTGCAAGTTATTGTTTTTATTACTAATGGCATTTTATCATCTACAAGCAGAGAGAGAGAGATCGAAACAATCTGTTTGCATATTCTCAAGTACTTTTTTTCCTCCCTTAAAAATTTTTTTTTTTGGGTGCCTGGGTGGCTCAGATGGTTAAGCATCTGCCTTCAGCTCGGGTCATGATCACAGGGTCCTGGGATCAAGTCCCGCATGGGACTCCCTGCTCAGCGGGGAGCCTGCCTCTCTCTCTCTCTGTCTCTTATGAATAAATAAATAAAATCTTTAAAAAAAAAAAAAGGCTCCCATGCTAAGCAAATAGCGTAGCATTGGGTAAGTCTCTTAAAAAAAAAAAAATTTTTTTTTTTGGCAAATGAGGGAAACTAGAAAATTGTTTTCTAATTCTGTCTTAGCAGGAGTTAAAACTGGTGAGGATTTCTCCAGATATACTCTCATTTCTCCGTGTTCTTTAGGACTAAATGACTAGATTAAATGAGAATATTTACCAAGCTCTTTTTCTTTAGAATACTGGAACATTAGAAGCATGTCACAAAATTGTCTCCCCCAAAAATATACCCATCTGATTAGTTTTGAGTGATAGTTCAGCTCATGTATCCTTTTACCCAGATGTGAGCTGGGTCTAAAAGGGAAGCTAGACCAGAGGGGTGTGGGGAAGGAAGAGAGAGCAGGGGCCTCCTGTCTGGTCTAGAATCTCTACATATCCACCAACCCTCTTCCTAACCAATAACTTGCTTTGGGCTCTTGACCAAGACACCATCTCCTTTGACTTCAGGACTGTGTTAGTACAACAAGTAGAAAACCTTAATATGTGTTCTTAATAAAGGCAAATGGGGGAATTAATAGTGTTAATTATATTAGATTTTTCGGGCACCTGGGTGGCTCAGATGGTTAAGCGTCTGCCTTCAGCTCAGGTCATGATCCCAGGGTCCTGGGATCGAGTCCTACATCACGCTCCCTGCTCCTTGGGAGCCTGCTTCTCCCTCTGCCTCTCTCTCTCTGTCTCTCATGAATAAATAAATAAAATCTTTAAAAAAAAATTATATTAGATTTTTCAATATACTTGACCTTTTTTTACCTTTCAAAATAGTAGATTGAATGTTCTTTTTTTTCCTGTGAATTTATTTATTTTTTAATTTATTTTATTATGTTATGTTAATCACCACACATTACAACATTAGCTTTTGATGTAGTGTTCCATGATCCATTGTTTGCATATAACACCCAGTGCTCCATGCAGAATGTGCCCTCCTTAATACCCATCACCAGGCTAACCCATCCTCCCACCCCCCTCCCCTCTAGAACCCTCAGTTTGTTTCTCAGAGTCCATGGTCTCTCATGGTTTGTCTCCCCCTCCAATTTCCCCTCCTTCAGAAAACAGATTAAATTTTCTAGTTCTGTTGCCCTCAAGCTATGGTAAAAATTCATCAGAACCCTTACTGTCTGCTATGGTTGGCAGTGGGCCAGACCACAGGGGAGTGACAGGAACACCCCCACAGATTAATGGGGCCTGGTCATGTGAAAAGGGAGCCCCTGGACCAAATCCCAGGTAAAGAGTTTGAGCCAGATCTTACCTGAGGGTTATGAGGGGTAGACCACAAAAAAGCTGCCGGTTCTCCCCATCTATCCGTGCCCTTGCCGTCTAAGTTTGTGGTGGCTTCCTCCTCTTGGTCCTTCTCTTGGACTCTGAGATTCGCTTTGGTCAATGGGATGTTAGCAAATAGGGCTCATGAAGATGCCTGAACAGGGCCTGCCCACTCATATTTCTGCAGGTGCCAGGCCAAGAACATGCCCAGACTAGCCTCGTAGAGGAGGAGTCCCCGAGCAGAGCTGAGCTGTCCCTGTTGCACATGATCTCCAGATACCTGAGCTAGTCTGGCCAAGATCGGCAGGGACCTAGGAACCCCTGGCTGACCTCAGACTTGGGAGCAGCAAATGATGGAGTTGGCAGTTAGTTAGACGTGAGCTGGAGGCAAAGCTGGTGATAAGTAGGTGACATATTAGAAGGCTTGAGGGCACAGCGTTCTGACTCCGGTTTTTAACATCCCGACCTCACAGGCTTCCGGCCCCCCGGGGGAGGACACGCCAAACACCACAGTGCAGCTCAGATGCTCTGCTTTTCAACCTCAGCCCCAGGGTAACTGGTAGCTTCATTATAATATATTTACACTGTGGTTTCAGCCTACCTACCCCTGCCCCTGGGGGAAGGCGGCCATGACAGTTCCGGCTAGAACCTCCGGGGGCCAAAAACTCCTCTCAACTGGTGGGAAGAGTCCCTTAGATGATTGGAAACTGCCCTAGCTCTGACCCATAACCTCTGCAAACACCCGACCCCCAGTTGCCAGCCCCGCACCTGCCCGCTCTCCCAACTGTCGTGTCCTTAATAAACTGCTTTGTGCTTGCTACCTTCCTTCTGGCTGGCTTTATTTGAGTGTGGATCCTCACATAAGTCTTCTGGGGGGAGTCCAAGGACGGAGACCTCCTTTCACACAACACAGACTCTCCCACCGCTAACACGCACTTCCTGTTATGATTTTGTGGTTGTTTGTTACACAGGAAATGCTCATGGACACAAGCCTCTACACCCCCCACCCAGTTTTTCTCCCTGGTTCCCAAATTTAGTGGCCCTGGTGGTTGGGGCAACTAATTTGGAGCTTATCCAGAATACTGAGGAGGCTGGAGGCTGGCATTTATGTTGCTGGCTGGCTATGAGGAACAACAAGATGCACCTGTGTCCCCCAAATCTTTTCCACCAGCTTGTGTTTCACAAAGCCTGTCACCTCCTTTAAGGAAAACGCCGTTCTCAAAAAAAAAAAAAAAAAAAACAAGAACAGAAAAGGACAACAGAGTTAGCATGCTCACCAGATCGTCATGGAGTCTGTGGTCAGGAATGTAACCCTGGGGAAGGCAGGTGACTTTGTCTACTGGAAAATAGCCTAAATGGGAACGCATGTTCAGGATTTCCCACCCAGGCTCAACGCCTCTTCCACCATCCCGCTGATGGTGGAAGGCAACTTCCACCGTTGCCATTCAGGCGGCAACTTCCAGCCCCTCAGAAAAGAACCCATAACCTCCAGACAGCCTCATTCAGTTCTGCCACATAACATGGAGCAGCCCACTCACGCTCAGATATCTAGTTAAGGAAACCCCCATCTGACAAAAACAAAACAAAACAAAAAAACCCCACAAAACTTGAAAACTTAAATCATTATTGAACTATTTCAATAAGTAGCAAAGGAGGATTCCATTAATAAAACCCAGTGAACATGCTCAACATCCCATTTCCCCTTTCCCCCTTTATGACTCTCACATATGGCTGCCCCATTCTCTCCTCTCTCGTCAGACTCTCCCCTCCTCCCTGTCCATGCCTTTGCTTCATTCCTTCTCCCTTCTTCCTCCTCTGGATATGTTTCTCTCCCAAGGACTCCAGTCCTTCCCAAGGTAAACCAAAGGATATTGGTGGCTTCTGCAGTTTTGTCTCTACCTAATACCCTTATTGTGCATGACAGAGTCTCAGGAATCTAGTGCAAGAAGTCGGTGGGTTGGGGGAGAGAGGAGCTGTAGAGGTGGGCAGGACTTTGTCTTTGAGGCTGCTAAACTGCTAGTCATCCAGAGAGGGCTCGCGTGTGGTATTTGCCAGATAAAGAAGTGTCACACATGTAATGAAGCCTCCAGGAGGTACAAAAGAACCAAGGCTGTCAGTTTGTACTTCCAGTCACGTGGACACCATCTTGTTGTTCCTCACTAGCAAAGAGGCTCGCGTCAAGGAGGGAAACTCATCATCTAGCAAAATATGTCATGTCAAAGAGCAGATATCAATCCTGTTGATTCCGAGTAATGAGGAGTGAAGGAGCGTATTTTCACCACCATGAGGTTTTCCTGGACACAGATGAGCACAAGATGGCAGGCGAGCCATTGGTTTTTGTGCCTCTTTTTATGGCGGATATGAGAAGAACCAGGTGTTCCCTTGACTGTAATCTAGGGTGTGACAAACGGAGTTGGGTATTTCATGCTCTAACAAATTAATGAGCACAGTTATTAAAGGAAGCGTGCCAGGTACAGGCTAGAGATTTCTGGAAATGACTTCCCTGTGAAAATGATTACCTCAGTTCTGTTGGCAATATCGTCTTCATTGTTGAGTACAGGAAAAAAGTTGAGAAAATGTTTAAAAATAATTAGATTCCAGGAAAGTCAGTTAGGCAAGCACTAATTCTATTGTAAGAGGAAGAAAATGGATAGATTCTTATGACAAGACAAAGGGGAGGATGGGGAAAATCACGTCAAAGGAAATGCCATAAATGTATTAGCTTTTTTTTTTAAGATTTATTTATTTATTTGAAATAGAGCATGCACAGGGGAGCAGGTGGGGAGCAGCAGAGGGAGAGGAAGAGAAGAGTCTTGAGCAGACTCCCCCGCTGAGCGTAAAGCCTGCCACAGGGCTCCATCTCAGGACCCTGAGATCATGACCTAAGCCAAAATCAAGAGTCGGACGCTTAACCAACAGAGCCCCCCACGTACCCCACTCAATGCATTAACTTTCTTGAAGGCCAGCCCCCCAAGCCATGCTGCCCCCGACTCTCTCATGTCTCCACGGAGAGGTGGGAGTTTTCCTTGTAAAGTCGACATAACGGAATAGAGTCACGACAGATTCGTCTCCTTTGTCTAAAAATGTCTCTAAATTCCTGAAATGCTGTCTCTAAAAGGTTGAGTAATCTGATCGCTGCTTTGGGTACTTTTCCTGATTTATTCCAGTCTTCTTCCGGCAATTCCCTCTTTATGCTCTCACGGATCTTCAAATGTCTTTGCACATTTTTTAAAGTTGCATAATACTAATTGTTCCATCGTTTTCTGGAGAAAAAGATTGTTATCTTTCTTCTTTCTTCTACTGACAGGAAAATATAGAGAATAAACATTGAACAAATGCTTCACCATAAAGGCACTTTCCAAGATGATCATGTAATGCATGAAAGACTGAGCCATGTCTTTGAAGGGTCCAGGTTTTTAATAAAAATGAAGTGCTACAAAGCTTGGAACAGATGTCAGAGGTTTAGAAAACACAAAATTATTAATGATCAGATCTTATGGTTCCAATCAATCAATTAACGTAGTAGCGTTAGGACTAGAATGGACTTAGAGATCATCAAATAAAGCATCTCATTTTTTCTTAGAACATTTTCATCACTGTGTAATAGGAAAATAGGCCACATTACAGACACGCAACATTAACTTAATCACATCCTTACCACTGGCATTTCTAGATGTTATCTATTATAGTTAATACTACAGTGAATATCCCTTAATATTAATTTTTGACCAAATCTCTCACCATTTCTAAGGTTTAGATTTTTAAAAATCAGTTTCTGTGTTATTTGCGCATTCCACATTATTTGCGTATTCCACAGTTTTCTTTTGGATTTACTTTTCTTTGGCTCAGATACATCCTTTATTGATTCCTTCAATAAGAACCTATGGGGGACAATGGTAAAGCCCTCTTACTATATGCATATCAGAAATGTTATTCCATCCGAATTTTGAATGATAGCTTAGCTAGGTAATGTATTTTAATGTATTTTAGTTATAGCCCTTCATTCCTTGGAAATGCTCCGTTGTCTTTTGGCATGTAGCATTGCTGATAAGAATCCACTGACAATCTAATTATCATCATTTAGTAGGTATTTCTCTCATTTTTCTTGGATGGCTTTTGAGATTTTTCCTTTTAACCTTTACTTTTGACAGTTTCAATGTAAGTTGTCTGGTATGAGATTATTTTTATTATGTTTAGCATTTAGTGTGTGTTTACATTCTGAGGACTCACATCTTTATTTCTGGAAGCTATCAACCTGTTATCTCTTCCAAGTTTTGTTTATTCACTATTCCTTCTATTCCTTTTTGCGGGGGGGATGCTATGGACTTTTATTACACCACCATCTTTCTGAACTTTTTTTTTTTTTAAGATTTTATTTGTTTATATGACAGAGAGAGAGAGAGCACAAGCAGGGGGAGCAGGAGAAGGAGAAGCAGACTCCCTGCTGAGCAGGGAGCCCGATGCAGATGCGGGGCTCCGTCCCAGGACCCTGGGATCATGACCTGAGCAGAAGGCAGACGCTAACCTTAACCGACTAAGCCACCCAGGAGCCCCTCTGAACTCCTTTTTCACATTTGTTATATCTCAGTATGTCTCCATGCAGCTGTGTGAGTTATCTGCCTTATTTCTATTCACTAATTACTTCCAATCGTGACCTGGCAAAAGTTATTTCTTGTGCTGATATTGTTCTAATGATTACACATTTTATTTTCAGGTTTCTAACGGGTTATTTACATCTACCAGTTTCTCTTTCGTTTTTGTTTTTTTAATAATTGATAGTTCATTTTAAAAGATGTTCTTATTTCTTTACCATATAAATTTGTTTGAATAGATAATACATTTATATGGTTCAACATTCAAAAGATACAAAGTGTATTCAGTAAAGTCTCCTTCCCACCCCATCCATAGTCACCTAGTTCCTTTTCCTGGAGGCAAATGAATTACAAGTTTCCTTCCAGAAATAAGCTACACATCTTTAAGCAAAAACAAACATACTTATTTTGGAGCTATTTTCAGATGGCCCTATTATTTTTATTTTATATGTCTTAGTCCATTTGGGCTGCTGTAACAAAAATACCGTAGACTGGGTGGCTTATAAACAACAGAAATTTATTTCTCACAGTTCTAGAGATCAGAAGTCCAAGATCAGGGTTCCAGAACGATCACATTCTGGTGAAGGCCCTCTTTCAGGTTGCAGTCTGCCAGCTTGTCTGTGTGGTGGAGTGAGAGCAAGGGATGGAGGGGGAGAGAGAGAGAGAGAGGAAGAAGAAATCGAGGAGGGGCAAATTCTCTCAAGACTTTTATTAGGGGACTAATCCTATTTTAATCCTAAATACCTCATTAGATCCTAATGACCTCCCAAAAGTCACAGTGGGGGCAGCAGGGTTTTCATATATGAATTTATGGGGGCCACAAACATTCAGTCCCTAATAATCTTGTAGCAATCCTTCCGGCATGCCTTTTCCTCGTGAATTTTGGAATTAGAGTTTGCAGGCTTCTGTGAATAAGACCACCCCCCATCCCACCCCCACATCTGTCTCTGTCTCAGTTCAGACTTCCCCCCTCTCCATTGGCTTTGTGTTCACCTCGAAGCAGCCGTATCTCAGAACCGGCACCTTCCTTACACGGGTGGCCTGTGACTCCTGACCTCTGGAACTGTTGGGATTAGAAGCTGTAGGAAGGGGTGGTGGGTGACCCGGCCCAGATCCAGGCTATAAAGTTGGGTCTCCGTCCTCCAGCTCCCTAGATAGGAGCCACTCACAAGCCCCGGGCCCTGAAGCACCTTGCAGCCTTTTGGCCTCTTTCCATGGGCCGCGAAGTCCAGCCCCTGCCCCCAGCAAGAGCAGAGAGACCCCCTCCGGCCCCCCAACCCTGCTGCCAACCCTTGCCTCATGACTGGGAGCCTGGCCAGGCCTCCGGCCCCCACAGGAAGAAGAGTATCTTGTTTGTGAGCATAATTTTTAGAATTCTTTCTCCTCACTGGTTGTGACGGCTCCTAAGCACTTGGAATGGTGGCCTAGGGCCAGGTGCACCCAGAGCCTGAACGCAGCCCCATTTTCACGCGAAGTCCACGTTCTCGCGTTAGATGAGGACGTGGATGTGTGGCGAGACAGGTGCTCTTTCCCTGCGGAGAGTCGCAATTGGAACCGAGTGCCCGGCTGCAGGCCCCAAGCCGGGCGGCCCGAGAGTGTGGGGTGGCAGGGCAGGGCCAGCTGCTGGACCAAGCCTACAACAGGGTCTCCTGGGCTTCCAGAAGCTTGCCTCCTAGTTGGAGGGGACAAAACCAGATGTAAGCAACAGCAACAGAAGAATTAGAATCTAATGACAGAGTATTAATTCAGTAATGACAGAGCCTGGGGGAAGGTACATGGGTAGATGGTGTGAGGCTTGATGGAAAAGTTGGAGCTTAAGCATACCCCTGAAGAAAGAGTAGATTGTAATCAGTCAGGGGGAAGAGGGGCGTGAGGGAGGTGGGAGGAAGAGACTCAGGCCTAGACAGAGGTAAGGGAGCGGGGATCAGGCAGCCTGACCGTGGGACCGCATTGCAGGGACAGGAGGAGGGTGGCAGCAGAGGAGAGCCATCCTCAGGGACCCCCACCCCCAGAAGCACTGGGATGCCCTGAGGCCTCGGAAAGAAGGAGGATTCAGAGAACCAGAGAAGAGAGAAGATCCACGAGGAACAGAAACGGGTTTGTATCTGCCAGATTGCGATTGCTTGTTTGATAGTCGGAAACTCGTATTGTCCTAAAAGCCTCACGGGAGTAGCCGTGGCCCTAAGTATCCTCACCCAAATAAAACAAAGATATGCTGACTATTGCTTTTTGGAAAACGTATACCCTTTCAGAACTTAGAGACAATTAAGCACTCAAGAAGCAGAAGTAAAGATGACCGGTCTTGGCCTCAGAAGCCAAGCCTTGATTGTTACCTACCTGTGTGACTGTTTATTCCATTCAAACTGCTGGGCTTTGCAGGCTTTGGGGCTGCATTGATCAGATATTGCAATATCAGGAGATAAGTAAGCCTGTTGCACTGAAATTTTACAAAAATGAATGATTGAACTCTATCACTCAACTATTTATTTTAATCAGTATTAGGCAGCAAAATGTGATTCCTTTCTTTAGAATCATATAGACACAGTAGAAGAGTATTTCAGGCACTGCCTCACCCCCAACTACGGCTTTAGGACACTGGGCAGAGGCGTGTGAAAGGTCAGATGAGGAGATGGGCTGAGGTTTCCCAGACCACCCCTGCTGTGAATCGCAGTAAACACTCTTGACCACGCTACGATGCTAGACCTACAGAGGACTATAGGACAAGCCCTTGATATCATCTTATAATCCATTAAAAAAAAAAAGTCACCATAAATAAAACACTGCCTGGAGCCAGAGGTGCCTAGGGAGGGGCATAGTGAATAACTGGGATCATAATTCAGGGGTGGGAGCGGGGTCTGAGGGCCTGACCAACTGAAGAAGTTTTATTCATTCTTCATGAGTATTTTTTTCCTAGCTTTATTAGGAAAGAATTGAGCTACAGCATTCTGTAAGTTTACGGTGTATAACCTGTTGATCTGATGAACGTGTATATTGTAAAATGATCCCACCATAGCGTCGGCTAACACCCCCACAACAGGACACAATTACCACTGCGTTCTTGCGGGGAGAGCATTTAAGGTCGGCTCTCGGCCAACTTTCAAGTTATAATACAATATAGCTAACCATCTGTCATCTTGCTGTACATGAGATCCCCGGAGCTTTCGTCATCTTCTAACCGGAAGTTTGTGGTCTTCGACTGACATCTCCCATTTCCCTCCCCGCCAACCCTGTCAGTCACCATTCTGCTCTCTGGTTCTATGAGTTCAGCTGTCTTAGATTCTATGTATGAGTGATATCATACAATATTTGTCTTTCCGACTTATTTCACTGAGAGTAATGCACTCAAGGTCCATCCATGTCATCTCAAATGGCAAGATTTAACTCTTTCTCATGGCTGGATAATTTTCCATCATATATATACACACGTATATGTGTGTGTGTGTATACATCTTCTTTAGCCATTCATCCACTGATGGGCACTCAGGTGGTTTCTGTATCATGGCTAATATGAATAATGCTGTACTGAACATGGAAAGATATATATCTCTTTGATTCCCTGATTTCATTTCCTCTGTATATATGCCCAGAAGTGGGATTGCTGGATCAGATGGTAGTTCTATTTTTACTTCCTTGAGGAACCTCCATACCAGCTTCCACAGTAGCTGTCCCTACTCACATTCCCCGCAGTGCACGAGGGCTTCCTTTCTTCCACATCCTCACCCACACTCTCTACCTCTTGCCTTTTGGGTAATGACCAGTCTAACAGGTGTGAGGAGATACCTGATTGTCGTTTTGATTTGCATTTCCTTGATGATTAGTGATGTTAAACATCTTTTCATGTACCTGTTGGCCATTTGTATGTCTTCTTTAGAAAAAAATCTCTATTCAGGTCTTCTGCCCATTTTTTAATAAGACTGTTTGTTTTTTGCTATTGAGTTAGTTGTATGAGTTCCTTATATATTCTGGACATTAACCCTTTATCGGATAGATGGTCTGCAAATGTTTTCTCTCATTCCATATGTTGCTGTTCATTTTGCTAATTGTTTCTTCTGCTATGCAGACGCTTTTGCTTTGATGTAGTCCTGCTTACTGATTTTTGCTTTTATTGCTTGGCTTTTGATGTCATAGCCAAAAAAAAAAAAAAAACCGGTTGCCAAGAGCAATGGCAAGGAGCTTTTTCCATCTCCCCCCGCCCCCAGCTTTGTGGTTTCAGGCTTACGTTTAAGTCTATAATTCATTTCAAATTAATTTTTGTGAGTTTGTAAGATAAGGATCCTATTTTGTTCTAGTGCATGTCACTATCCAGTTTCCCCAGCACCATTATTGAAGAGACTATCTTATCTTCATTGAGTATTTTTGGTTCCCTTGTCAACTATTAGTTGAATGTATATGTAAGGGTTCATTGCTGGGCTCTCTATTCTGTGCCACTGATCTTTGTGTCTGTTTTTGTGCCAGTACCCATACTGTTTTGATTACAGTAGCTTTGTAAGATAGCCTGAAATCAGAAAGTGTGATGCTCCCAGCTTTATTTTTTCTCAACTAATTGCTTTAGCTACTCAGGGTCTTTTGTGGTTCCATACGATTTTTAGTATTGTTTTTGCTATTTCTCTGAAAAATGCCATTGGAGTTTTGACAAGGACTGTAGTGGATCTATACATTACCTTGGTCGTACAGACAGTTTAACAATATTAATTCTTCCAATCCATGAACACTGGATGTTTTTCCATTTATTTGTGTCTTTTTCAATTTCTTTTACTAGTCTTATAGTTTTCAGTGTATAGATCTTTCACCTCTTGTAAAATTTATTCCTAAGTATTTAATGGTTTTTGATGCTATGGAAAATGAGATTGTTTTATTTATTTCTTTTTCAGATATTTCATTGTTAATGTATAAAAATGCAACTAACTTTTGTATATTGATTTTGTATCCTGCAACTTTACTGAATTTGTTTATTAGTTCTAACAGTTTTTTAGTGGGGTCTTTAGGATTTTCTATCTATAAGAGCATGTCATCTACAGAGACAATTTTACTTCTTCATTTTTGATTTGGAATGAATAAGCAAACATCTTTGGCAAGGAGACAACTTTCGGGGTGCCACCCCCATACTTTTCCCCCACCCATCAAATCTATACAACATGGGCTCTGATGAGAGACTTCTGCCCTTTGGCAGCCCCTTCTTCAGTATCCTGTTCCCCTTTGGTTTCACAACAGAGGCGTAAGGCCATTTATCTTTCTTGGCCATTGCTATAGACTGAATGTTTGTGTTCCTCCAAAATTCCTGTGTTGAAACTTAATCCCCAGTGTGTTGGTATTTGGAAGTAGGGCCTTTGGGAAAAGATAAACATAGGGTGGAGCCCTCATGAATGGGATTAGTGCCCTATGAAAGAGACCCCAGAGAACTCCTTCACCCTTTCCAGCATGTGAGGACACAGTGAAAAACAGCCATCTATGGACCAGGAAGTGGACCAGACACCAAATCTGGAGCCTGCTTCTCCCTCTGCCTGCCATTCTCCCTGCTTGTCCTCTCTCTCTCTGACAAATAAATAAATAAAATCTTAAAAAAAAAAAAAAAAGAGAGAGAGAGAATCTCAAGCAGACCCCTGGCTGAGTACAGAGCCGGATGTGGGGCTCAATCTCATGACTCATGAGATCATGGTCTGAGCCGAACAAAGAGTCAGATACTTAACTGAGTGAGCCACCCGGGTGCCCCAGCCTGGGAGATTCTGATAGAGTCTTAGCTATATCTTATAACTAAAAGCTTCCTGGTGTTCAGGGCAAGTAGCTGCCCTCAGTGGATCTGAAAACATTACTCTTAAAAGAATAAAACTTCTCTTCCCTACCCATCGCCACCTCAGTCATCTTCAGATAGACACCGAGGAGGATAAAGACCCTTGGCTAAGAATTTATATGGCTCTTGCTAGAGCAGTAAGCTCAAACTTTCTCTTCATGTAGCTAAAAGAGGATTCATGAATTAAGTGGATATAGGACAAGTTTGGATCTAGTTTCTACTTTGGTCAATTCTAGAAAGGGCTCTATTTAGAAGCAGAAGATTAAAATTGGAACCCTTATGTATGGCTGGTGGGAATGTAAAATGGCGCCGTCACGTGGAGGCTGGTTTGGCAGTTCCTCAAACAGATAAACATAGACTTACCATGAGACCCAGCAGTTCCAACCCTGGGTATAGACACAAAAGAATTGAAAACAGGGACTGAGATACTTGCGTGGCAGTGTTTACTGCACTATTATTCACAGTAAGCAAAAGGTGGAAACAAAGCAAGTATCCATCAACAGATGAGTGGATAAACTACATGTGGAATATCCATATGGAGGAATATTATTCATCCATAAGGAGAGAACAAGTCCTAATACCTGCTACGACACAGATGAATCTTGAAAACATGCTGGGTGAAATAAACCAGACACAGAGGGACAAACATTTTATGATTCAAGTTTTGTGAAATATCTAGAAGAGGCAAATTCATAGAGACAAAAAGTAGACGAAAGGTTACCAGAGGCTAGGGATAGAGGGGATGGAGAATTATGTTCTTAATGGGTTCAGAGGTTTTGTTTGCAGCAATGAGTAGGTTTTGTACATAGATAGTGTTGATAGTTGCATAAGATTGTGGATGTAATTAATACCATGGAATGACACACCTAAAATGGTTAAAATGGCAAATTTTATCTCATATATATATATAACCAAAATTTATATGTATATTTTATATCTACACATAACCAAAAAATATATATGTAAAAATTTTTTAAAGAGCTTTAAAAAAAATGGTAGCAGAACAGAATGCATTTTTGACCCTAAAAACTGGATGTCTCAAACCAAACAGAAGCTGCATTGCAATAAGTAAATGTAAAGTAGGTCCAACTGCATTAAAATAAAAGACTTCTGCTATGGTTTAAATTTAAAAACTCAGGGGATTCAGAGGAGGAGCCGAGATTCTGCAGAATAATGTGAAATTCTGGAGATACATATTCTTCCACCCTTCCTGTCGGTTTGGACTGTCTCAACTCTGAAAACCAAAGTTTGTTCTTTGAAGGGTGCACGTGTATGTGGCACCCTCAACATCTGCATGGTGAGAAGGGGTTCGCATGCTTGTCTGGCCCCATGCTGCCCCCTGGGCTCTCTTTGGGCTCCCATCAAGCGTTGCCCCAGACTGAGTGACCCAGACTTGGAGAAATGTCCTGCTGGGGATGGCGGTGGATCCCACAGTGAGACCCAACCTGTGGGAGGGGCCATGTTTTCCTGAAAGGTGCATGAAATGGGCCATAATGAAGTCCACGACTCCCCACTTCTGAGATGTCCAAGCCCATACAGCTTACCATCTGCCGCAGTGTCTTCATCTCTAAGATTGGTCATGAGAGTACCTACCACACGGGGTTTCAGTGAGGATTACATGGTTTGAAGTGTGGGAAGCACCTAGAAGTACCTAGCACATAGAAAGCACTTGATGGTAGTTATTGATATTAATTATTTGTATATTTGATGTAAGGGACACCTGAGGGGATAGGAACCCGGTTAGGGCCAGGGTCTGCCATTGAGGGGAACCCTGTGAACGATGGAATTTCTTGGGTTATGAATGGCTCTGAATATACCATTCTATACTACAATTTTTCTGAATTACCTAAAGCATCATATCAAACCTGAAATTCCTGCATTGTTGGGTGTAAGGTAGGGATGTTTTAAGAAACAAAGTGTCAGGATGGTAAGAGAGAGTGAGGCTTGCCCCAGGAGAAGCAGCACCCCCCCCCCCCCGACGTGGGGACTGTGTCAGAGCCCAGGAGTGAAGGAAGCAGGGGTCTGAGGGGGAGCCTGCAACCTGCAGAGGGGCCCAGACACTCGGGGGCATCCAGTGAGACTTGGATGTCAAAGATTTGCTAGAGGACACTGGTGGACAGGGAAGGAACAGAGTGGGGAACAGACACATGGATAACCTGGGAAGCATTTTCTCCGAATTTTCTCCTGTATTCCTACCTTCCTGACCATGTGAGATTACAGAGCACTTAAGAGCAAAACCCAGCCCATGTCGAGTGTTCTGGTCTCCGTGCAATGAATACAAAGGGATTATTGGCAAAGTCACCGACCAGGGCTTCTGCGAACTATGGAAGGAAGCAGCAGGTGTGAAATCCATTCGGATCTTGCCCGTCTCCGTCCTCCTCATCACACCCACCCCAAGTCAGAGAACCACCCTGCAGAACATTGCAAAGATCACAACACAAAAACAAGGACCAGCGTGTCTTTGTTTCCAGCTACAGGTTTATTTCCATGACAAAATCGATTTGTAGAGGTCACAGGATGCCAGACTCGCCCACAAGGGAGCACAGACAGATGGACTCCGCTCCCTGCCTCCCTGGTGACTGCGGGAGGGCAAGCAGAGCAGATCCAGCGGGCTCGCTGGTTCTGTGGGGGGGACGGGAAAGCCCAGGGTGGGGGGAGGATGGATAACACAAGTACTGCATGGGGGTGGGGGGATGCTTTCAGCGAGGCGGGAGAACACCATGCCCTTAGCAAGAAAGCCCTCGCCCCCCACCCCCGCCCCCAGCCCAAGGATACCGCCCGGGTGGTTAGGAAGTCTGCCCATGTGTCCCAACAGCAAAGCACAGGGAGCTTAAGCAGCTGGAGCACAGAAACATCCAAACAGCAAAAGGCAAAGCGTTCTGGGGATTAGGGATTGATTTTCAGCCCAAGACACAAAGCCAGCTCGGACTTCTGAATTTTTCCATCCTTGTTCACATCACAGTGGCGCAAAAGAATCTCCCGGAACTTATCAAGGTCCACTCCGCTGATGCTGGGCTGAGGACAGTGAAGATCACATGTCAGTGGGCCAGCCAGTGGCAGCCCCAGCCTTTCATGCCAGCCCCGCCCCGCCCCACGCTCACTACATGCAGGGACCCCCTGCCTGCTGAGGGGGGCTCCGTGGGGACAGGCCGTGCCCCGTGATTCCAGCTCCTCGTCGTGATAGAGATATTTGCCTCAGAGCAGGGGATTGTTGCTGCAGATCCTGCCTTGCCACACAGACCCACAGAGAACACCCATTTTACTCTCTCCTGGTGGGAGGTTTTTGTGCCTCTAATTTTATTTTATTTTATTTTATTTTATTTTATTTTATTATTTTATTATTTTAATATTTTATTAATTTATTTGAGAGAGAGGATGAGCAGAGGGAGAGGGAGAAGCAGACTCCCCACCAAGCAGGGAGCCCGATGCGGGGCTCGATTCCGGGACCCTGGGATCATGACCTGAGCCAAAGGTAGAAGCTTAACCTGAGCCACCCAGGCGCCCCATGTGCCTCTAATTTTAAAAAGGGTTATAATGAATGAAAATCAAACTAGAACAGTATGTCCCTGAGCTGCAGATGTTGGATTTATTCCAAGGGATATTTTAGGGGCTAAGAAGTAACTGTGATACGCACCAGTTGGGAAAAGAACATCAAACTCAAAAGGCCTGCAAAAGCGAGCAATTGTGTGAACTGAGTGATTCTCCACAGGCTATTTAATGCTCATGATAACCTTGGGTAACCCAGGCTCACAGATTAGGACACGGACGCTCAGAGCTGAACCATCCTACCAAGCTAGGGAACTGCAACAGCATTTCTGATCCTGAGTCTTCTGCCTCCAATGAAGTAAGTGCTCTCATCCCCCCAGTTCACACCACTGTGCTGGAGAGGCGGCGGTCTGACCGGCCGTGTGAAGGCTCGGGGTCTAGATGAAAAAGTCCAGGTCCACAGAGAAAGGAAACCCAGCTCATCAGATTCCAAACCCCTTGATTACTGAGCTAGTCTCACCCGCAAGCAGAGGAGGAGGCCATGTGCAGTGTTTGCTTTAGGAGCCGGGGAAGCTCTCCCCGTCGCCCAGCCCACGCCAGGGCTACCTTGCTGCCGAAGAAATCTCCAAAAACCTTGAGTAGGAAACAAAGCCTTTCATTCTTCAACTAGACAGCTGAATTAAGACGAGCTAACCTGCACTGTCCCACAGGATAGCTGAGTGACACCAAGTCTATCCGTTATCCCAGGTTTTCACGGAGGGAAGGTTGGAGGGCAGAGAGCAACAGGACCTGGGAGCTAGATAGCACAGCAACAGTAACCTCCAACGTGGGGCAAGACTGCAGGGGACATCAGGACATGAATCTGCGGCCAACGGCACTCTCTGATGGAGGGTCCGTCAGTGATTAGACTAAGAGGACACACTGTCAGTATGTCCTCCTTGTCGGGGCTTACCCAGGATACTTCCTTGGGTGTCAGACAGGCAGGTATAGGTGTGGTCCAGGAAATGGCTTAGAAGTCCTGAGAACAGCAAGCTACACTCCATGGCTCCATATCGGGAGTCCATTTCTTGTACAGTTGCAAAGTGGGGACCTTTGGTTACCAGCATCCTCAACACTCCTGCCGCATCCTTTGTCCAGTTAGCAGCATTCTGCCCCAGGATCCTCTTAGCAAATTCCCATGCTTAGAAAAGACTCAGGTGGTAGTCATTTACACATTAGCATGAATTAATTTGCCAGTGAATTTACCTCATTTAAGCTATTCTAAGCTTTTTTTTTTTTTAATTTGTTTCCTGCAAAAGGAATTATTTCCTTATTTTGTGAGTGTGTGAGTGTGTATTGGGAGGAGGGTATGAATGTGAGTGTATGTAAGGGAAGTTTCTTTGGACTTTCAGAGTTATGCTTTTAATGTTCGACAACTCACTGGGAGTCAGGAGACCTAAATGCCACTGTTCAGTAATATTTGGATCATGGAAGACAAATCACCTGAGATCACTGGGGGCCTCAGTTTTAATAACAAGTCACCATTATAAGTGCACATAGGTCCCAGATCTAAGGGTTTTACACAGATTAATTCTAATCTTCAGAACAACCTGATGAGGTTGTATCTACTATCAACTTTTAATTGACAGATGAGAAAACTAAAGCACAGAGAGGTTAATTAACCTTCCCACTGTCGCACAGCTGGTACGCGTCAGAACCAGATACAAACTCGGGCAGGCAGGCCCCAAAGCACATCTCTTTAACAGTACACTGTATCATAGCCGCCCATGCAAAAATGCATTTTGTATTTCTTATCCATCTCATAGGAAAGTGTGAGAGTGGATCTGGGGTAGCTGGCTGAAAAATGCTTATCAGCCCCCACTTGAATCCTGGAACTAGGGGAACCTTTGGGGCTGGATATATCTCCTTGTGCTTGCCCATGCTAAGTGCTCAATTACATCCATGGAATTAGTGAATGTCTCCAAATGCAGTGTTCATGTTTTCGTCATGTGCCCTCCCTTTTCTGTACGTTCCATCTCCCCTAAAACAGCGAAAGCGAATATCCAAAGCTTCTCCCCAGATAAGTCATTACCAGCATTCCCCAGATCTCCATGCTAGAGTCGGCAACAAGACCCCAAGGCCCTGCCTTTACTTGGAGTCACAAAACTAGCAAAAGAGGAGCCCCACGTTGGGTGTAGAGATTATTTAAAAAATAAATAAATAAATAAAATCTTAAAAAAAAAATAAATTACTAGCAAAAGAGGAATGCGTAGGTAAGGGATATCTAACCACAGGTAAAATCTTATACAGACACTAACACAATGACTGGGACTGGGAAATGCTTATCAGTGGAGGTCACCGATGCAGAATCTACCCAGAAACAAAGTCTGCTAATAGAAGGTCTACTCGAGGTTAGAGATGACTCTTCTGTCTCTTCTTTCCTTTACTCTCAAATTTCTCTATGATGTATGTATCATTTTTATGATTTAAAAAATGAAAAGAAACAGTAACATGCATGCTAAGGGCTAGCAGCTCCTTGGAGGATCACATATTAGATTCAATCCTTTAGGTTAAGTATTGTCCCCTCTTGCTAATTATCTCCTTGTCAACAACAGAGAAAAGCAGAAGCGGTGTCTAGCAGGAAAAATAATGAATTCTGGGGAGACTGGGAGCAGGAACTCTCTTCGCTTCCAGGCAGACATCCTGGGCATCTCTGGTATCCCATCTGTTTGGCTTCCCACATTACCATCCACAATCCACAGTTCTACTCCTTGGTGTGGGGTGCTGGGCATCTTAAATGTTTTGCCTTACTACTTTCTACTTTAAGCTGTGGATTCTCGTGTTGATTTTCGTGCTGTGCCAAGGGGCCTACGGACTCTTTATAAAAATTGTGCAGAAATTATTTTGTCTGATCTCAACATACTGACAGAGGACAGCCTTGGGCGCCATTTTCCAGAGATCAGGGAAAGGGATGTTCTGGTAACCAAATAATCTGTTAATACAGATTCAACGTATGTATCATCCATAGTTGTACAGGAATAAAAGGCTATAAAGTAAGTTTATTTCAGGGTCATTATTGCAAACGTCAGGAATCCTGACCAGGACTCTCCACTGAGAAACTGAGCCAGCTCCCAGCTGACCTCATGACATGCTCTGATAATTGCTTTTAAAATAAATTCCAGGGGCGCCTGGGTGGCTCAGTCGGTTAAGGATCTGCCTTTGCCTCGGGTCATGATCTCAGGGTCCTGGGACCAAGCCCCACATCGGGCTCCCTGCTCAGCAGGGAGTCTGCTTCTCCCTCTGCCTGCCACTCCCTCTGCTTGTGCTTTCTCCCTCTCTCTCAAGTAAGTAAATAAAATCTTTAAAAAAAATCCAGATATTGGTTTGTTGACTTGTCCCATCGTCCTTTCTAATAAAATGAAAATTTAAAAATTGCAAGAGAGGACTGTAGTTTATGAACCTGAGAAATATCAGAATTTACTCAAAGATTTTCCCTTGACAACATCCTTCAAATTATATGGTGAATAGTTTTTTTAAGCAACCCCGAAGACTGGGAAAGATCCAATACAGGTTTGCACCTCAATGATCTGGCTTCAGAGGAGAACATTAATAATTAACTACTTTTTAAGTACTTTTTAGCTCAATAAACCAGCCCTGGTCAACTGCTTTTCTACTACTGAGCCCGGCCTCACTCAGTCCTTGGAAACCGGCTCTCTTCACTTGGCTCGTACTTATATTGAGAGGTACCTTTTTGTTGAGCCAGAAGCCCCACTGAAGTAGACGGGCAAGGACAAGAGTGATGGGGGCTCCTCCGGTTTCCCATGGAGGTGATACAAATCTATCAAAGAGTGAGGCAAACGCATGTTTTTGGATGGCCTAGAATTTCCCCCTTCTCTTTAATTTCCTCTGGGAAAATGTTTTCTCTACTCTGTGGCTGGTTTAGGTTTTCCTTCCCTATCTCCCAGTAACTTGTGGAAGCCGTTGCCAAGCTCAATGACACCTGAAAGGGTCTGGAGGTATGTGCAGCACCCTGGGCTGTGGACTTGGGCAGTCGGCAGCCCGAGCTCCGTGGCTCAGAGGAGGCCACACACTGCTCTGAGAAGCAGCGCCCCCCATCCCATGCTTTCTATCAAAGGCAAATTAAAACTGCGGTTTGGCCAAGCCTACCAACATGCGATTTTAATGTCCTCTAGATAACTGCTCAGTTTCTATTACGGAAATCATTCTGGCATGAAATAGTAAATACAGTGGGACTTTCCTTTAGCAATCAGTGTGGAAGGCACCACCACACCTGGACCCATCCGCTGCACAGATGCTGGTGGAGTCTCCAACAGGGGCACCCGTGAAGGAACCAAAGAAGAGGCAGGGGACCAGCTGGGATGGGAACAACGCAAGTGAGGAGGCAAAGAACACACCAAAGTCATCCTGACCAGCGTCCATGCCCGCTCAGTCACAGAATGTGAACTTCCTGGAGATTTGTGCAAAAGTTGGTAAATTGGGGGAAGTTTTCTGCTGCAAAACTCCATAGTTTTGTTGTTGTTGTTGTTGTTAGAGAAAGAGAGAGAGAGAGAGAGAGAGCGCTCGAGCAGGGACGGGGAGAAGGGGCAGAGGCAGAGGGAGAGAGAGAATCACAAGCAGGCTCCATGCTCAGTGCAGAGCCCAACACAGGGCTCGCTCTCATGACCCCAAGATCATGACCTGAGTCGAAATCAGGAGTTGACGCTTAACCCCCCGTGTGCCCCCCAAACTCCATAGTTTTAATCAGGTTTTCAAGCAGGTCTGGGATTCTAAAACCAGTTAACAATTGCTACTCTAATTTGTTGCCATTTGGGCCTATCAGGACAGATTCATCATGCCCTGTATAAACCTCAAAAAATCTCTAAGGATATGAATGTGCTAAATTCAGCGGCTAGACAGTCCCAGAGAAAAGGAAGAGTTGCCACGCGTCTGCTTAACCAGATCAGGCAGCCAGTTACTACAGTGCACCAGGATCTCAAAGGAGATCGCTTGTGATGTAGATTATAATTGAAATCCTAGCACTTCGAATCGCAGCAATGTCTTGATAGATAAGTAACCAGGATTTTAGGTCAGGTGTTAAAGCAGCCCCTCAAGGGGGGAAAAAAATCTCAAATATGGGATTTATTTCATGAAATTAAATTAAAAGTTTTAGGTATTCTAATAACCAAGTCCAGGTGTAGAAAGGCCTTTCTGTAACCAAAAAATGAGCAGAACTGTGCTCTTCTGGTAAAAGAGAGGGTTTTATAGGATGGAAACAAGAAGCTGCTATGGGGTCAAATGATCTTAAGAGAGAAAGGGAGACATGTCAGTTCTCACAGAGGCTCAGTAGTTGTTAAATCGACTGTGTCCCTAGATTTAGTCTCTGGCATTAATCGTCAGCCCCACGGATTCTCAGAAGTAAACAGTGGAATCAGTCACAATGGCATCCCTGACCCACGAGGAGCGAAATCTCTACGGCCCCGTGACATCACCTGGACAAGCTCCATCATGTCCTTGACAAACCCGTCCACTTCCGGGCCTTCCAGAGCTCCTGTTCTACTCTGAAATAGACAAGAAAGAGCCTGTCAGTCAAACATCATTTTCTTAAGCCAGAAAGCTAAAGAATAAATTAGGTGAATTGTGCAAATCAGTATTCTTCTGTGGTTGCAAAGATGTTCGGAAACGGCACGTTGCGGTGACGTCCTCTGTGCAAAAAGTGCACGTTCCACAGACATGACAATAATTAATTGTACGTAACGACCCCCACGTAAACAAATGGGAGTTCCTTGGCTCTTGCAAATCTCATTAACATGATATATACCGACCTCATTTGCTTCCCAAATACCTGGCTTCTGTTCAGATAAGTGTTATTTGCACAGCATATTGGTCCTTGGAAGAATATAGGCTGACATTGTTTTTTATTGTGCTTTATGATTTAGCGAGGACTTGATGATTATTAAAGTTTTAAATCAGGAGTGACTAGATGGAGTGAGTATATTAGAATTATTATTTGGTCTGCACACAAACCCTTATTTTTTCCCTACTCATTCTATAAGAATGTCTATAAAATGCGATACGTATTAAAATATTTCAGTTTCTTCTCTAAAGTCCCAGTCATGACAACTCATCCATCCATCTTTTCAAGTTTTCTTCACCCTGAAGCTTTAACGTATCATTTTTTAAAAATCCATTTTTTAAAAAAAAATTAGTGTATTTACTGAACACTACCTGCCAGGCACCCTTCTAAGAGCTTTACACACATGAAATCACTGAATTCTCACACCAATTCCATGGGGTAGTTATTATTATTATTATCCTCGTCACCCTAACTTTACAGGTAAGGGAAACGAGGCACAGGGAGGTTAAGGAACCTGCCCAAGGTCACGTGGCTAACGAAGCATGATTCAAACACAGGCGACCGGTCACACAGCAACACTTTGCTGAGCTGCCTCTCCCAGGTGATGCTCCTTTCTGCTCAGAATGTGACACACTCAGATGTCCAGTCTGGTGAGTTTCAGGACGGCATCTCTTTTGACTTTTCCTAACTTTCTCATTTTTCTTCCTTCTTGCATTACCCTACCTTGTCTTCAAGAAATGCAATTTCCTTGCCATACTTTGTGCTTTAGAATTATTATTTTCTCCTCTCTGAAGCAGGACCACATAATCAATCAATCCTACAAGAAAAGTAGTTTTTATGTCAACCAGGGCTCGCTTTGCCTCTATTTCTTTGGGTTGGATGTGGTTTTTAACTTGATTGTTTGCTTTTGTTTTCAAGCATACTTTTCTAGACGGAGATCAAGAAGGAGAAACTTTCTCCCAGTTTAGAGCCAGAAGGAAAAGAAACATGATTTTATTCTCTTCTCAACCATAAATTCTCCTTTGTCCATTTTAACGTAGTTTTCAGAAGTTCACCTGGAGAAGCTGAGGGTATGACCTACCAGCATACATGTGGGACTGCTATTCATCATTATCAGTTTAGGGTCTGTGGGTAGGATGACCCCACATAGGGGCTAAACAAGCTTGCTCCCTAAAAGTAGCCAGCACAATCCAAAGAGACACACTTACAACATCATAGTGGGCAAAGATTTTCTCAAAGTCCCTCTTTCTTTCTTCAGTGGAACAAGCCTGTGTGTGGAGAAAACAGTATGTCAGTCCAGCATTGGGATGCTTCTGATGTACAATTCTTCCAGGGTTATAGACAACTTTTATAAACTTTTATGGTTTTGTTTTTTTTTTAAGTCAATGACCCTAATCCCTTGATTCCAACAGTGAGCCTTGCCGGTCTCTAGATAAATTACAGTGAGACAAACAGATGCCTTCCTTTCTTCCCTCCCTCTCAAATTTATGGAGAGACATGAATGACACAAGCCCACCTAGAGAAATGTCACTACTTACATCCATTTTAAATTGGAGAAGGAAGTTTTCCTGAAGAGCCAAAATCCTAAATGGAAAAGAAGAAAAGAAAGTAATTTACATGATGATCTGTCAGCTCTCAAAGGCAAGCAGATCCATAACTCTGGCATGAGGAAAGGGCAGGCAATTTCCAGATCATTTTGCAGAAGAGGGTGAGGACTTGAAAAATGGGAATTTCTATACTGTAAGAACAAATTAAAAAATTAATTGGGAGAGACTTTCATAGGGATTAGTAGTCACCCTAGAGAGACTTTTAAAAAGTCGTCTTGGTGGAAAATGGCAGAAGGGCTTATGAAAACTCTCTCCTCCATAACAGCAATGAGAAAACTGGCAAAAAAAATAAAAATAAAAATAACTTTTTCAGAATTCCAGAAATTCAAGTCTTACAGAAATCTGGGGAGTGTTTATCTTGGAAAAATGACTAAATCTGGGTAAGAACAGTGGATTTTGTGGCTTTTTAACTTGCTTCATCCCTCCAACCCCTCAACTCCATGGTATCGTCGAAAATGAAGAGCCCATAGTCCCAGGAAAATGAACATTCTAGCAGCTGTAGTGAGCAGAACAGAGTTGGAGCCCTTTCAAAATCTAATTCCCAGAGAACTGCCATTATTTGACTTCTTTGATGTTCTCTGAGTGACCCCACTTGCAAGGTGCACTTATTCGACCTGATTTTGAACTCACCTAGTGGAAAGGCCTTTTACCTGGGAGCATTTGTCAAAAACAATGAAAAGCAATTATTTAAGATGACAGCCGACCACGGTGGCGGGTAAGAGTTTGGTTAAACAGGGGCGCCTGGGTGGCTCCGTCAGTTAAGTGTCTGACCTTGGCTCAGGTCATGATCTCAGGGTCCTGGGATCGAGTCCTGCATGGAGCCAGGCTTCGTGCCCAGCAGGGAGTCTGCAGGGAATCTGCTTCTCCCTCTCCCTCCCCCTCTGCCCCTCACCCCTGCTCATGTTCTCTCTGTCTCTCTCTCTCATAAATAAATAAAATCTTTAAAGAAAAGAGTTTGGGTAAGCAACAGGCTAACTAAAAAAGCTGAAAAGGAAAATCTGGGAGAATGAGATGTCCACTGGGCTTAAGTTCTAACATATTTCTGGGAATCTAGAAAGCTATAGACATGCATTCGACTACATCCATGCCCAGGACTGTGTGCATGCCCTGAAAAGACCTCAGGAGGCCCAAAGGTCTCACCAGTGGCTTATCCTCAGGCTCTGTACAAGCAGAAAGTTAAGCCTAAGCAGAATTGTAAACTTCCTGGTTGCATGTAGAAGATGTGCCCTAACCCATACACAGGGCCCCTCAACAAACATTGGGAGACATACAAGGAATCTCTGCCCAATCTTTAACTAACCATTCAGCAACCAAGCAGAGACTTCAGTGTCCACATATGACAAAGAAAAAGATTTTACAGGATTAGTTAGAAAAAGTCATTAAGCAAAAAGACAACAATTATCAACAATAATAAATGTGACCCATAAGAAATACTAAAGGGATTCTTCGAGCTGAAATGAAAAGAACACGAGACAATTGCTTCAGTCCACATGAAGAAATAAAGAACCTCAGCCAGACATGAAAGGCCACGTATTGTATGACTCCATTTATATGAAATACCCAGAATAAGCAGATCCATAGAAACAGAAAGTAGATTAGTGGTTATCAGGGGTTGGTAGGTGAGGGAAGGAGAGAGTGATTCCTGATGGGTATGGGGCATTTTTCTGGCACAATAGAAATGTTCTAGAATTGGGCAGTGGTGATGGTTGAACAGCCTTATGAATAGACTAAAGTATACCAAATTGTACACTTTATAAGAGTAAATGTTATAATACATAAATGATAAGCAATAAAAAAATACAGGTTTTTTTTCTTTTGGAAAACAAATGTATTTCCGTACTTCCTGCTTAATTACAATTGTAGTTAATAGAATACAGTCTGTTTCAAAAGACTAAAGCATTGGATTTATGTTGCACTCATAATCATGCATTCACAATATAGAGAAAGGCAGAAAAAGTATCACACAACAATTTGGAAAATTTTGCTCTTCCGGATGCCCAGGGTAAAGAATTAATCTGAGCCAAGTAAAGGGTAGAATATCCTGGAACTCTACGAGGAATCCTGTCCTTATCTCTCGGTTGGCACCAAGCAGCCTAAATCATAGTACCAGCAAGAGGACATGTACTTGAGAGGCGCTTGTATGTGGAGCAAGACGGCTGCCTTCTAGAGCTGGGAATAGAGAGAGGAGTCCCGTGCATAAATGTTTTAAGACCTTTAAGTCATTCGGTTATTTCCCTATTGCTGCTGTGACAAATGAGCTCAGATGTGGTGGCTTCACCAGCACAAATTAGTATCTTACAACACTGGAAATCAGGGTCTGAAGCAGATTTCACCAGGCTAAAGCCAAGGTGTCCATGGGGCTGCTTCTTTCTGGAGGCTCCAGAGGAGAATCAGTTTCCTTGCCTTTTCCAGCTTCTAGAAGCTGCCTGCATCCTTTGGCTCATGGCCCCTTTCTCCACCTCAAAGCCTTCAAAACCCGACCCTCTGCTTCCTTCTTCCACGTTTAAAGGACCCTTGTTATTACTCTTGAGCCGACCTGGATAATCCAGACTAATCTCTGTGAGGTCTGTCAATGAGCAACTTACAATGCTCTCTGCAGCCTTCATGCATCTTGCCACGTAACATAAAACGTTCAGTGGTTCTGGGAATTCAGACATGGACATCTTTAATCTGCCTACCCTCGTTGTCACTGTCAAATTCCGTATCAAATTGGTTTTGAAAGAAGGTAATAACTGTTTTGTCGCTTTGCATCTCTGTTCAGTACGAAGTCAATTCTTCCTTCAGTCCACAACTACTCATTGAATCCTCCTCTATACATAACACTCCACTAGGAGAGAAGCTATTTAAGAGATTAAGGCATACTTCCTACCTTCTGGGTAGGCCCCCAGTGGGGGATGTTTGGCTAGCTGCAGGGAGGCCTTTTGGTAATCACAGTGACAGAGGGCACATGACTGACAGAAGGGACATGACCTCCATAGATGGGGGCTGGGGATGCTAGATGTCCTGCATTGCATGGAAATTTCCACAGAATGGGGAATCATCCTGTGGAATGTCCAGGGGAGCACTCATGTGTGCACAAATCCTGCTTACAATTATATTTGAACCGAGAACTGAATTCCTATTTACATAAAAATCCAGGGTATTTTTCTCAAGGTATACATAATTTGCTAATTGTGTCAATTATCCATATAGTATAGTGAGTCGTGTAAAATGAGGGATGACTGCACTTTGTTTCATTTGGAATGCTATCAAGACTTATTTGTGGGCGCCTGGGTGGCTCAGTCGTTAAGCGTCTGCCTTCGGCTCAGGTCACGATCCCAGGGTCCTGGGATCGAGCCCCGCATCGGGCTCCCTGCTCGGCGGGAAGCCTGCTTCTCCCTCTCCCACTCCCCCTGCTTGTGTTCCCTCTCTCGCTGTGTCTCTCTCTGTCAAATAAATAAATAAAATCTTTAAAAAAAAAAAAAAGACTTGTTATTTATAAAATTGTATCAACAGCAACTGAGCTCCTGACACATGAGTTGCCAAAAGGTCACATTTGTATCAGTCAACATCTGAACTGACATATTCACAGTAATTCTACACCACGGTGTAAGCAACAACCCCTCCCTTATGTCTTCCTGTGGTTCTATCTATCCACCTAAGCACTGAAATACACCTTATTCTATTATTAACTGTTTTCCTTTATTTCCCCTTTATGTGTTATAGTTTGTGCATTATACTAACTGTTTTAGCATTATGCAGACAGGTAGATTATATTATCTGTGGATTTTATTTGAGGAGTAAAAGTATCGTTGACGATAGGGTAGAGAGCAGTTTACAGCAGTGGCACACTCTCGCCTCCAGAGGGCGCTCGAGGCTCCTGGACTCACTACCTCTGAGAAGGGCCTTGAGTCAGCGGGGGTGGGTGGTTTTGGTGAGGGGAGCAACGAAATTAAATGCTCTTGTTTTCATCCAGATGCCATGTTTTGAGTGAATCTTTTAGGTATTTGGGTAATCCCGTTAGGACTGGCTCTCACACAACTCTCAGAGTAGCTAGACTGACCTCTACTTGAGAGGAAACCTTGCCTCAGTTGGCCAAAAGAACTGTGAGAAGTGAGTGGGACCCAGGGGACAGATCTACGAGGCCACAGGGTGGAGATCCCTCAGTCCTCAACCTTTGGGAGAAACACTCTTGTCCTCCTCTGGTCTGGCTGGTCTCTCTGTGCCTCTTCCCCAGCAAAGTGGCCAAATTTGGGACGAAGTTCCTGGGGAAAGTAACCAAGGAGGATGAGGCTCAAAATAGAAGACCCTATAGAGTGTTGGGGTCAATGTCCTGGTAATCACTAAGGAGAGGTTCCTCCTGGTGTGTCCCCATTCGCAGATGCTGCCAAGAGAGGAGGTAGCTCGTACGGGGCTTTGTGATTCTGAACTCAAGTTAACATCTGCTTATGACATTGCCAAGTTAACTCTCCGTCACTGAAAATCACCCTCAGTCCGTGGACTCCCTGTCTTCCAGCCACACCTGCTTGTGCCCTGCAGCCTGTAACTGCCACCCCCGTCACTGTCCACGCTACAGCTCCATCCACCCCATCCGCAGGCCCCTGGGATCGTAACTGCTCCCCCTTCTGGGTTATACCCATGTATTCTGGATCCACTGATTTTTTTTTCCTCTCTGTGACAATCACAGGTCATCTTGGGGTCAGCCAGCCTTGAGGTGATGTGCTGACATGACCATCATGTCACAACACCAGCCTTGCAGATGCACTTTCCCAGGTACTAGGCCACTTCTGCTGTCACCCCTCCCCTCCCCTACTCTGGCCTTTGGGTGCTGGGTGCCCATGGAGGCTACTTCAACACCGAAAAACCAGACAGCACGGCTGGAGCCTGGTTCAGTCGTCCCCTGTCCTGAACTAACTGCTCAGCTTTCCCAAAGCCAGTGAATGAGATTCCAGACATATTTTCATGGGGTCCTTATGTGAGACCAGGAACGTCTGGCCTTTGAAGGCAGGGCTGGCCCATGACCCACCTATAAAATTTTATGAAAACTTTGTGTATTGCACATTTGGGGGGTGTAGTTTTTATTATCTTTACAAAGGGATCTGTCACCCCCAGAAGATTCTAAACAACTGCTGTTTATTTGGCCAGATGAGCCTGTTCTTCAGGGTTCCAGGCAAGACTTGACCTCTGCCTTTCAAAGGGAAGTGTGTGCATCGTGGAACCCCCACGATGGTATGTCTGAGTCTGACACCATTCTCAGGCTACTCACCTTGCCAAGTCATTAAGATCCAAACGGCCATCCTTATTTTTGTCAAAGATCTTCATCTGGAATGCAGAAGGGGACACAACTGTAAGAAGTACTTGTAATGGGAATTCACTTTGAAAGTTACCAAAGCACTTTGTCCTTTTGCCATTCCGATCCCAATGTTGTCTAAACCGCCTGAGGCTGTCATGTCAGAGGGCACTCCCTACTGAGCACAGAAGAAATACCACTTTTCCACTGAAGGCCGAAGGCGTTGAGGAGGACAAGATAGAGGGGAAAGTCCGCCTCTCTAGGCTTCAAGGATTGTAGGAAGGAAGAGCGGGACAGGCAGAGATGGGGGCATACAGTGGACAGGTGTGTGACCTAACTCTGCTGGAAAGGGGTTCCGGAGGGAGGAAGGCACTAATGAGGAAGGAGTTGCTGTGGTTCAGCCTCCCCAAGACACTCTGAGCACCCAGGGATTTGGACACTGGGTTAAGAGCCAGTGGACTTGCCATGGGGCTGGCTGTGATGGGATGAGGTGACGCTGGAACCGAGGGCGGGAGTGGACCCCAGAGCCTCAGGCTGGAAAGAGGATGTGTCATAGGGAGACACTTAGCATGTCTGACTCCATGTTGCCTCTGTTTCCCTTGCTGCTTCGACGTATGGCTGACAGACCTCCATGGACCCCTGCACATAGGCATGCTACAGCTGAGACGTGCAAAATCCACTCTTTCCCCTAAACCCACTTCACCCGAGGAGAGAAGGAAGTACGTATAGAAATAACAATGCTGAGATTTACAGGGACACTATGACCAGATTCCTGTACGCAACGATCAAGTAACCAAGGACAGAAAGGTTTCATAACCTTCCTTGGACCCCTGTGGGCTCCTGAACATCTACAGATATCCGTCACCTCTTGACTCCAACCTCCTCCTAAAATAAAAGCAGCTCACATTTCATGCTAAGGAAAGATGTTCTTGGGGACCACAATCTGCCACCTCCTTGGTTTGCTGGCTTTCTGAATAAAGTTGCTTTCCGTCCCCCAGCATCTTGCCTCTTGATTTACTAGTCTGCCGTGTGGCAAGAACATGTGGACTCTGCTACAGATGTGGCAGAGAATTCGTGGTCTGCATCCAGCAAGAGGTAAAGGATGGCTGGTGGATTGGCCTATAGTTCCCAATGGGCTAGCCAGAGCTAGGAGCATGGGTTATGAGCTCATCACAGACTTCAGCTGTGAATACCAGCAAGGCAGCAACTGAGTGACCAAGAAGCATCATCCTGGAGACCAGAGGAGTCAGAGCTTTGTGCCCAGGGACGTCGGCTCCCCACCTCCACCATTAGGGCCCAAAGCCACTTTTCTCTCCTTGATGCCTTTTTTTTAAAGATTTTATTTATTTATTTGAGAAAGAGAGAGCACATGAGGGGTGGGAGGAGCAGTGGAGAGGCAGAGGGAGAGGAAGAAGCAGACTCCACACTGAGCAGGGAGCCCTACTCAGGGCTCGATCCCAGGACCCAGAGATCATGACCTGAGCTGAAGGCAGACACTTAACCAACTGAGCCACCCAGGCGCCCCTCCTTGATGCCATTTTTGCAGAAGACTCTGGGTTGGACGAAGATGACTGAGAAATCGAAGAGGCCAAGCTCCTCCTTTTGTGGAAAGACTTAGCATTATATCCAAAGAGACTATTTAAATTATTAGATCAGACGAGGCTTTATACAAGATAGGATTCAAAGTTAAAATCAGGAAGACCAGATTAGGCAAGATGGAGGAGAGACATTTCATGGCATATTTGAGTCATAGTTAGTGAGTGAATTTGTGACTTCACAACATTTTAGTGCAGCAGAATATCTCTAAACATATTTGTAGGAAGAGGCTGTACAGGGGAAAAGAGGGAATGAGAAAATCTGAGAGTATGTCTAACAGATTTTTGCATTAAAAAACATATCCGGGGCGCCTGGGTGGCTCAGATGGTTAAGCGTCTGCCTTCGGCCCAGGTCATGATCCCAGGGTCCTGGGATCGAGTCCCACATCGGGCTCCCGGCTCAGCGGGGAGCCTGCTTCTCCCTCTGACCCTTGCCCCTCTCATGCTGTTTCTCTCTCGCTCTCTAAAAAATAAATAAAATCTTTAAAAAAAAAAATAAAAAAAACAAAAACATATCCATCCATCCTTCCTCACTCCCTAAATCCAGTTTCTTTTTAATATTTGAAATGAATTTGAAAGTCCATTTCCCTAAAACTTTAGCATCAAAAATGTATATTACAGAATCTATTAAAAAACAGGTTATATATTTATACACTCGGATATATAACACATCCAATCACACCCCTTAAACATAAATTTTATATCCAGTAAAAATCCAAGAGCAGTACATTTTGCTGGAGACTGAGCCATGAGTTATTCCCCATGGCACCATCATTATAAAAGGTTCTATTTTAATAGAGAGCTAGACGATCTTGAGCTTTAAGCAAGTAGTAACTCATCTCGAAAGATGTGGACCCATCTCCACTGTTGTGCAAATTATTCAAAGGGGAAAATGCCCTTTGCTCAAAATTGGCTTGAGGAAGAACTGAACACCAATGTGGTAAATCACATTTCTATCCATCAGAAAATGGGCTACCTGGTTCACTTAAGAAGTTCAGCGAAGTGGTCTGAGTCAGAGTTGTGAACTGAGGGTCATCACCATTAGCTGGTATTTCAAGTCATGAGGCTGGTTGAGGTCACCAGCACAGGAGGGAAGAGCTCTTGAGATGGAGCTCAAGCATGTTTCCCATCAGCCCGGATCAGAGTTGAATGTCTCCATCTATGGAAGGAAGCAGCTCGGAAGCCAGCGACTTCCATCCAGGCCCAAAGGACAAGGGCTGGGACCAGGGTAGAGGATGGGACAAGCTTAACCTCACATGTCTCTCTGTCTGCCATGGTCTCAGATTTTAATTTGCACATTTACAAGAGTTCAAGTTCCACACTCTAATTAGGTACGTGAACTTAACATCTCCCACATGCATTAGCTTACGTTTTTAAAAGTTCAACATTACCTGATAATATGCTATTCGGACAGCTAATCTTTCCCCCTGCCAGGTACTGGCAGCCCCTCTCAATTAGATGTCCTAATTGGATTTTGTTAATAGGCTGTTTCCTTCCTTGTCCAGAACATTAATTAGGAGTTAGAAGAAGGTTAGGTCTGCAGACCTCGACTTTTCGCTTATGACTCAGTGCTCTGCTGTGACTCACTCATTGTTCAGGCTGCAGACAGCTTTCAAATGTGCCGATCCTTATTTGAGTCTATTTAAATTCATTTAGCAGGTTACATTTCCTAAGTAAAGCATTTGATGCAAAACCCCGGAACCAGATCTGTAAGGCAGAGCTACTCCCACTGTACCCATTGCTCAGAGAAAGCCATTAAAGCAGCCATGAGGTGGCTTCACACTTGGTGTATCACTTAGTTAGACGAAGGTTCACACTTGGTGTATCACTTAGTTAGACGAAGGTTCATACTTGGTGTATCGCTTAGTTAGACGAAGGTTCTAAAATCTCTTTGGAGATTATTGAGTTTCTGAAAGTTCATTCACCCACAGGTCATTAGGGAAATGTAAAAAGTCTTTAAAAAAAAACAAAAAACTATCATCCAGGTCCCAAATATGTTCATTGGAAAAGTATATATAAGCCACCTCTGAATTTAAGGAATGCCACTGAAATAGATTGGCCATAATCTCATTAAAGTCATCCAGTCTTCTGGTTAGACTAGGTCTGGTTAGACTAGGTGGAAACTCTTTTACCGGATTCCTCAACACTTGCCTATCACCTCAAGGCATAAAGAACCCGTGAGGGGCCACTTGGATTTGATTGATCATGAGCCTCTCCCCACAGGACAGTTTGGAACAAAATGAGTGCTTCTGGGCAGCACACAGAAGCAGAGGAACCACAGGCTTGGACAACGAAACAGACACTGAATAACAGGATGGTCTTGGTCCATGGACGGTTCTCACCCCAGATACTCAGAAGTTGGGTGAGACTACTCGGATCCCCCTCAGCTGATTCACGGGGTTCTCGGCTTCCAGATGCGAGCCGAGAGGCATCAAAAATTGCACACTGCCGGATCTTCTTCAGCCCCGGGCATCCCAAGGGAGGAGTGGCCCCCCTGAGGTTAAAGATTGAAACCTAAAGGCAGTGCAGAGAAGCGCTCTGGGCGACCAGGGTTGCCGGGCTGATGCGTGATGTTCAGAATCTTTCCAGCCGAGTGTTGGCTTGGCAAGCAGCCCATGAGTCTCCCTCATGGCCCTTCTGTCCCTTATGATGGGGTTGAATGAGATGACCCCTAGAGACTCTCTGAAGGCACAGTTATCTCTTCTTCCCCGCCCCCCTGCACCAGCTTATCAGCGCTTACTCTGTCCATCTACCTACCTTCTCTTGTCCTGCCTTTGAGGAAGCTCTAGAATTGTGGCTTCCTTATGATCTGCCTGATTTTTGAAAAGTCAGGAAAACGGGATCTCAAGATAAGATCGCTGTATTTAGGGACCAAAGGCAAAATTGAACTCAACTTGTCGGTGGAAGGTCTATGACAATGACCAGCACAGTGGGGATGAACAGGAGCGACGAGAGTGAATTTTTGCTCTTTCCCTCCAAATTTTCCCTAATAGGAAGATCCCATATGATCAGGGACCATATCTGCCTTGGTAAGTTCTCCCTAAATATTTATTGAATGAATGAACTCACATCTTTGAGTGACCTAGTTTACTAGATGGTATTCTGACCTGGAAGAAAAAAGCATGAAAGGAGTGAGGGTTTTGGTGAGGGAAGATATGCTGGTCTCTTTGAGAATCTACTCCTCAGCCCAGAAAAACATGTGTGTCTCAACTTAAGGAACCTGGTGATGTGGATTCTGAATCCACAGGGACGTGTCGCAGGCCTGTCCTGCTGGGATTGTCTGTTCAGATTTGCTCTGCTCTGCTTCCTGCACATCCTCCAGCTCTAGCCCCCACTCCTGGTGCCTGGTTTCCTGCCCTTTGTCTCTGGTCCTCAGCATGGGGGCAGGACCCCAGTGAGAGCCATAAAGGATCAAGCTCAGCACTTCCAAGCTCTCCTGGCTCGACCCCGGAGGGTTTGGTTTAAAAAGAGGGGGAAAAGGGAGAATCTCAGAACATGAAGCACAGCTTGAGGAAGGTTGGACCTGTGCAATCTATGATCTATGAGGCACCTGCCCAAGGGGGATCAAGAGCCATCATGGGGGTGGAGGGGCTCAAGGAACACCAGCCAGGGAGGCAGGACGGTCCCAAGGGCAAACTTTGCTTTTGTCCTCACGGTTTCTTATTTTAGCTAGCTATTAGGTAGGCTGGAACTCAATTCTGACAATTTGCATTAAGTAGCCTACTGTGTGCCCGGCCCCGCGGGAGGCCAGGGAACGCAGAGATACGCCGCCGCTCTTGCGGTGGAAGAATCACTGGCTGGGAAGGAACTAGATCCATAAACAAGTGGAGTCAGCATTGTTCTTGACTGCAGCTGACTCGTCAGGAATCCTGCTAAATCCTAAGAAGCCCTACATGGTCTGGCCTCTGGTGAGTGGCGCCTTCGCTTACCCCGCCCTGGCCCCAGGGCTGTCTTCCTGTCCTTGAAGATGCCGGGCACACCGCTGCCCCAGGGGCTCCGTGCCTGCTGCTGGTCCTTCCCCGAGCACCCACCCCCCGCCTCCCCAGGCCCTCACCCTCGCCACCTCGCAGGCGTGGCCAGCCTTCGTCCTACTCTACCTTTTCATTACCCTCTGTCATGCAATCTAATTTATTATTTACTATGTTTCTGGTTATTGTCAGTCTCCCCTTTGTCTGTTGCGCTCACTGCTGGGTACCCGGCGACCAGAGGGGTGCCCGGGGCAGAGCAGAGAGTGGGTAGTTGTGGGATGGGTCAAACCAATGACCTTGATGGGCACGTCAGAGATATGCACAAGGTAGTCTGGGCGCACAGAGGAGAGGCACCTGCATCTGCTACAGAAGAAAGTTTCTGGAAGGTTTTCTAGGGCAAGATGACATCTAACCGAATCTTGAAGGACAAACAGGAACCAGGAGAAGAAAAGGAGGGAAAAGAGAGTTGAGCCATGTTAAGAAGTGAGGAAGACAGGCGCCTGGGTGGCTCAGTCAGTGAAGCATCTGCCCTGGGCTCAGGTCGTGATCCCAGGGTCCCAGGATCACCCTCATCAGGCTCCTTGCTCAGTGGGGATCCTGCTTCTCCCTCTGCCTCTGCCCCCCTCCCTCTGCTTGTGCTCTCTCTCTGTGTCCAATAAATAAATAAATAAATCTTTAAACAAACAAACAGAAAAAGAAGTGAGAAAGAGGTGGTTTAGCATTATAGTTAGAGCCCGAGGGAAACCCCTCAGAATCAAAGGTAACCAAAGAAATACTAGAACCATGCTGGAGGGGCACCTGGGTGGTTCAGTCGTTAAACATCTGCCTTCGGCTCAGGTCATGATCCCAGGGTCCTGGGATCGAGCCCCACATCAGGCTCCCTGCTCGGCGGGAAGCCTGCTTCTCCCTCTCCCACTCCCCCTGCTTGCGTTCCCTCTCTCGCTGTGTCTCTCTCTGTCAAATAAATAAAATAAAATCTTAAAAAAAAAAAAAGAAGCATGCTGGAGATTCGAAGTGAGAGCATTTCATTGTGTAGTGCATGTTTTTTAAGTGAATAAAATCGAGGTAACAACAGTGCTGACACGGTGTGAACTCCAGGTTGGAAAAGTGCTCAGCTGGAAACATGATCTGCTTGTCTTTCTCTGTCCCAGGCAGTTACAGTGACATTGCCCCTTTCATAGTCTTTATTCGGCTGGCGGGTTTCACTGGAAATCCGGTGGGAAAAACCCAGAGATCTCCCCATACTGGGGAACTGCTTCCTGCTTCAGGGGCCTCCCACTTCACCCTTCAGAGCCGAGTACGTGTTTACTCAGGATCTCAAACACCACAGAGCAAGAAGCCGAATTATTTCCTTCATTGAGATCCTGGCCTGGGGTTTGATTCTGTCCTTGGCATGGGCTTCACTTGTCTGGGCCATTTACAAGTCCTCATGGTCAAGAACACCTTCCTCCTTCCCAGGGCAGGCACTGGTGACTGGGGGCAGCATTTGGGTAGTCAGAGTGCAGAGTGAGCGGTGGGAGGGGCCAGGGCTGAAAACCAAGAGGGCTCAGCTTCCAGTTTAACTGGGGCCTTTGGCCTGGTAACTTAACTTCTCCCAGTTACCCAATCTTTGCAGTGCATTTAAGAATTCAACGTGGCGGGGCGCCTGGGTGGCTCAGTCGGTTAAGCGTCAACCTTCAGCTCAGGTCATGATCTCAGGGTCCTGGGATTGAGCTGCGCATTGGGCTCCCTGCTCAGTGGGGAGCCTGCTTCTCCCTCTCCCTCTGCCCCTACCCCTGCTCGGGCTCTCTCTCTCAAATAAATAAATTAAAATCTTTTTTTTTTTAAAGATTTTATTTATTTATTTGAGAGAGAGAATGAGATAGAGCATGAGAGTGGGGAGGGTCAGAGGGAGAAGCAGACTCTCTGCTGAGCAGGGAGCCAGATGCGGGACTCAATCCTGGGACTCCAGGATCATGACCTGAGCCGAAGGCAGTCGCTTAACCAACTGAGCCACCCAGGCGCCCCTAAATAAATTAAAATCTTAAAAAAAAAAAAAAGAATTCAACTTTTGACTCTGTCACTTACCCTTTCTAGGCCTCCACCATCAGATATATAGCATGAAACAGCATGAACAATGCCAACCCTGCCGAGAAGTCATCAGAAATAACACCATATTTGGAAACATCACGTAAAGGCCTCATAGATCAACCTAGAGGCACACATTTTATGGGAATTCACCACCTCTTCCCAGTGGTATGTGCTTCTGACTGTGCACCAGGAAGTTGAGCAACGTCAGTCTGGTCAAGAGCGCCTCATATAATAGATGTAACAATCCTACAAGTAATTAAGGCTTCCCCAGCCATTTCCTTGCTTATGAACTGAGAAACCACTTACAGAGTTGGATTGGAATGGAGCGCACGTCTGGGGACAGGGAGGGGCTCGTAGGAGATGAAAGGCAGGGCACCCGGGCTGTTGATGGGAACCGGGAGAGATGTTCCATGTTCCTAGCTGAAACTGAAGGTGAGGACGCGGTCGCCAGAGGCAGCTTCTCCCACACCACCATTTTTCAGGGAACTTTGACACTGAAATAATCTCAGGGTCATTCAGCACGTGGATGCCGCCAGGGGCAAGCAAAATAATGACAACAAGGACCATAGCAAGCGCCACAATAAGACCTAACATGTCTCATGTCCCAGACACTTGCCCAGTGCTTCCTCTGCACCAACTCCCTTTGCCCTTTCTGTAACAGGGTCCTATTAACCCCCCATTTTATGGATGAAATAAGTAAAATTGAAAGGCTTAACAATCTCCCAAGGTCATAGCTAAGACGTGGCAGTGGGGGGACACACATCTCCCGTCTATCTGACTCTCCACCACTCTAAATCAACACACTAAATGAATAGAATTGTCCACGGTGCCAAGAAGTGGCTCCTATGTGTTTGGTCCTGGTTGTCTAGGTTTCTGATTGTCCATATTTACCCGTTTCTATGTGACTTCCAGTAGGATTGAGCTCACTGGCCTGGTACCTAGTAACCTGATGTTGACTGGACTTCTGGTCTCCCTAAGGATGGGTGAACCACTTCCCGTCTCCAATACATGCAGCCTCAGCCTCAGAGAGGGGCTAAAGTGGCTCAATTGTAGCCAATGTTTTGAGAGTTGAGGTTTCTCTTGCATTCACTTGGTCTGCGGAAGTTCACTGGGGCGCTTACTCTGCGCCTCTGGTTCTGGGCCCCGGGGGGGAAGGGGGAAGCTGCCCTGTGGAGATGCCATCGCTCAGTTACTTACCATGGTGCCAGTATATTCTTCCAGCTTAGCCTCAGAAATGGCCTTTTCGTGGTGGAGGAAGAGGTCTCGGAGGAAGTTCTGTGACATCAAGAGAAGAGCCACATCTTATATGGGAAGATCTCGGGAGGCCTTACTTCAAAGATTGTGGTTCATTTTTTTTTTTTTTTAACAGAGAAAATAAAATGCTTTCAGCAAGCAATAAATCCAAGAATGGGGAGGGCTGTCCCTGCTTAAAAGGAGCTCATAGAACCCAGAGAATAGCTCCAGGCACGGAAAAAGTGTCAAAAATCCTCAATTATGTGTCTTTCCTAGAGAGAGCAATAACACCTGTACTTTCTAAACCTCTTAAACACAAATACTTTTTTTTTTTTAAGTAACACATTCAAACCCATATTTCTTGGGCCCACAGAAATGAAATTCACGATCCATGTACATCAAAGCCCCTCCCCCCAGCGAGAGCCCCCAGCCCCTCCCCCCAGCGAGAGCCCCCAGCGACACGTACCCGCAGCTCAGCAGCTGATACAAAGCCACTGCTGTCTGCATCGTATTTGCGCCAAATCTGAAACACACGAAAGCCAGGCATCCGTTTATAAATCCATCAGCCATGCAAACAAGCACACACCCAGGGAGGTCCCGCAGGACCGACACCGGACTCTGTCCCGGGTCCGTGCGCTGACGCTGAGAATGTGGCCTGCAGCTTCACCAGGAAATTGCACACAAGGTGGACAGGAGGCAAATCCTGGGGCCCAGGCAAAGGTGGAGGCTGTCAACTTGAGGCACCTGCCTAAAACTAAAACCCTTAGTGAAAGGGTGAACCCCTCCAAAATAAACTGTGCTTCCGGAAGGCCCTAAGGAATCTTCTCTGCGTGGCCTTGGCTCTGGGTAAAGGGAATAAAGCATCCTGGGTAATTCCCAGAGACAAGACGAGCCTTTCGTTGGTTTTAGGGTTTAAGGGCAGCATTCATCCGGCTAAGATACGATTACCAAACTGGAAGACAGAACAACTGAACACTTTTACAGAGACACTGAACTGCTTTCTCTAATAAGTGGTGTGATTTGGACCACCTCAGATTATTCCATGTGTAAGCCTCACGGGTTGGCGAGTTCTCGAACTCTGGTACAGAATCAAAAAGTAGGGCGCCTGGGTGGCTCAGTTGGTTAAGCGACTGCCTTCGGCTCAGGTCATGATCCTGGAGTCCCAGGATCGAGTCCTGCATCGGGCTCCCTGCTCAGCAGGGACTCTGCTTCTCCCTCTGACCCTCTTCCCTCTCATGTGCTCTCTCTCTCTCATTCTCTCTCTCAAATAAATAAATAAAATCTTTAAAAAAAAAAAAAAGTAGGAGCGCCTGGGTGGCTCATTCAGTTAAACATCCGACTCTCGGTCTCAGCTCAAGTCTTGATCTCAGGGTTGTGAGTTCAAGCCCTGCTTGAGCCCTGCTCAGGGTAGGGCCTACCATAGAAAAATTTTAAAAAGAAAAAGTAGCACTAAGGTTGTTTGTTTGTTTTTTAATTAATTAATTAATTAATTTGACAGAGAGAGAGCACAAGCAGGGCAAGCGGCAGCCAGAGAAAGAGGGAGAATCAGGCTCAACGCTGAGCAGGGAGCCCAATGCAGGCTCCATCCCAGGACCCTGAGATCATGACCTTAGCTGAAGGCAGACGCTTAACCGACTGAGCCACCCAGGCGCCCCTAAGTTGTTTTTTTTTTTAACTGACAGATTTTCTGTAAATGTAGAATGGCTTAGCTGAGTCGCCCACTGCAGGGACCTTAATTCTTGACCCCGGTCAGCCAGCCCTGCCTGAGCACCCTGCAGGGATAGTGGGGATATTGATGGGCAGTGAGAAGACTGAGAAACCTCACGCCTCGTAGTCCCTGAACTCAGCCAGACTTATAAAATCAACTATTTAAATATAAATTATAATCAAACTTTTACTGAGTGACTATACCAAAACTAAGAATAAGAATTTCAAATAATAAATAAAACCATTTCCATGCTTTTTTAAAATGTTATTCTCCAAACATTTTCCATCTACCTTATCTTATAATTTTACTACAACTGAGCCAGCCATTGGAGGCCCAAAGGTTTTTATGCAAATAATGTGCACGCCTATCTTTAAAGAATGAAAGCAAAATAAGGAGATTTCCAGGCAAAGAAAGTTTTTACCAACAGAATTTAGTACAGGATATACTCTAGGAAGGAGGAACACAAAGAAAGAGACTCTAAGTCACAAAAAGCAATGGTGCATAAAGCAAATCTTGACCGCATAAAATTTGTGGGGTTAAAGAAAACAAGACAGAACTCATATCCTGGACAACCACAACAGGTGAGCTGGGTACCATATGTCAGGATTAAAGTGTTTTAAGGTCCTATGGCTCAGGGGGAACGTAAAGGCATTAACTTAGAATTTTTAAAAATATACAGAGGATAGTAATAGGTTATAACAAATTTAACTTAAAAAAAATTAAGAGTCTGAAGTTAGATGTATATATATTTTTTAACTGGGTAGAGAAAGGGAAAGCTCTTTGTTACAGAAACAACTGACCAACTAGAAGGGAGGGGGTAAATGGAATAAGTTAAAAGAAAAACAAAAAGATAGGAAAGCTCCATAGTGCTCTTTCCTTTTTCCCATTCCTCAAGATTATTCTATACTAGGCAAGGCCTAACATTTTAATACTGTTTTTCTGATTATAAGAGTAAATCATATTCACTGTACAAAATTAACGAACTACAAAAAGGAGAAAACTACACTCTGTGGATATACACCCAGCCCAGGTGTATCTGTGTGTTTCCTTTCCATTATATTTCTATTACACACATGACAAGACTAACTTGGAGGTCATATTGTCTATACACTTGGGCAATCTGTTTATTATTTTCATTTAAAATTTTCTGAGAGCATTTTTAAGCACCACTAAAATTATTTTGAAAATGTCACTTAAAATAATTTGTAAATAATTATGATTCTGTGCACAATTGGAAAATATAAAAGTACAAAGAATATGAAAATCATCTGAAATCTTACCACTTAAAAGCAATCAGTGTTTATCTTATGTGTATTCACCTATGGTCTAATTTATGTAGGTGTTAGGGTGAACCATTTTTTATTATTATTTTTTTTTAATATTTTATTTATTTATCTGAGAGAGAGAATGGGAGACAGAGAGCATGAGAGGGGGAGGATCAGAGGGAGAAGCAGACTCCCCGCTGAGCAGGCAGCCTGATGTGGGACTCGATCCCGGGACTCCAAGATCATGACCTGAGCTGAAGGCAGTTGCTTAACCAACTGAGCCACCCAGGCGCCCCAGGGTGAACCATTTGTTAAATAATACTAAGATCATAATGCACGCACAATTTTGCTTCTTAACATATTAACGCATTTCCTCCAAATACAAACATTTCTGATTATACCCTTAAGATAGATGCCTAAAGCAGTAGACTTATTAAGTCAGAAGGTAAAGATATTTTTAACTTTGGATAACGACACTTTAAAGGATCCTGATTACATTTTTGCAAAATTGCTGTTCATGAAATTGTTACAGTGTGCATGCCTACCAACAGATCACGAGCGTCAATCTCAGTGCTTCCTTGCTGGCACCACGTATTTTGTTGATCCTCTTAAAATCCTTACCACTTCGATTAGCAAAAATTAGTTCTTTCAAATTTGCATTTCTTGGCGACCAGCATACATTTATTGTCCATTCAGATCTCTCCTGTGAATAGTCTATGCACGTGCTTGCTCCATTTTATGACTTTCACTTGGTCCGAAGTAAATGCAGTCGTGCAAAAGGGTACTAAGCTATTATCTCCTAAATGGGGACTTGGTAACTGTTTCAGGAATGGGCCCCCGGCTGCAGTAGCTGCCTTGAGTCTGCTCTGACTTTCCTGGTCTTCTTTCTCCAACAGATAGTAACACCTAGAGGCTGAAAGAGGAGTTAAGAGGAACCACTGACTGCCTTTAGCTTTCTCTCGAGCACAGCGATTGCAAACAGAAGGCCTGCCGGCTGGATGGGCTCACTAGTGAGTTACGTTTTCATGGTATTACACCTTCAAAACTAGAATGAGTGGCCAATATATAAAAACCAGTAGTTTCACGTAGAGTCTAGATGTCCAGACAGCATGCTGAGAAGACAGCAATTCGCTGGAGCTCCCCCAGGTTCTCTGCTTTGGATGGGGCACCTGCTCTCTGGCCTCCAGAGTTCCCAGCCGACCCCCGTCATAGTCCTCCATGTCGGCCTGCCGGCCTGTTGTCTGGGCCTCCTCTAGCCCAGGCTGAAGGACTCTGTCATCTCGGGAGCAGCCTAGGGCAGGGCACAGAACACACTGGGGCTTGGAGCCTGAGTTCTGGCTCATCACCAAGGGCTTCTTTGCTTGGTCTTATCCTCTGTGGGCTTGGGGACTGGGCAGGAGTGGGGGCCACCACGGTCGGTGGCTGGGATCCTGGCCTCTTCTCAGTCCTCATGCTCTGTAGAGACACAACCCAACACTTACCTGCATAAACTCCACACTGCTGTCCAAGGGGGTTTCCTGACGGAAGAACAGAAGGAAGTTTTCATCCTCAGACAAGAACATGTTGGCAAGCTAAAGAAACAGAGAGAAATAGCCGTCAGCCACACTGGCCAGTGCCCCCTGGGTAAAAGCCGTGGTGGGACATACTATAGGACAGGAGGGCTTGGATTCCTCAGGACTGAGAGCTCAGATGGCAGTTCTGGGCCCTCGACTGCCATTTTTGACTCACTGATGCTTCCAAACAGCATTGTACTGCTACTAGGTAAGGAACACGGTGGGTATCTCTGCCTCCCACGAGTTTACGACCCAAAATCATAATCCTAATTTTAATAATAAATTTGTCAGTGCTTAATATGTCCCAGGCACTGTTTTAAGACTCTCCCGTATTAAAATAATTTAACTCTATCATATAATAGAAAATTAAAATAGTGAATAATTCTTATATGTGCCCCGAACTGTTCCAAATTCTTACAGATGCTTACTCGCTTCATCCTAACCACAACCTAGAGAGTACCCAGCACACGACCATTATTACTTATTCCTTAAGGAAACTGGAGCTTGCCTCAGTTGCATGGCTAGGAAGTGGTGGCACCCGGACTAGGGCCCTACTTTCCAGCTTCCCGCCATGCTGGGGAGATGCTGTGCACATGGCACAGACAGGAGCGACTGCCGTCGGTGTCCCGAGTGTCCGCTGTTTTTCTTCTTCTGCATATCGGTGTCTCTGTGGTGCTCCCATCGTTGGTCCCGGTATGATCCATTTCTCCCTCTTATCTGAGCACCACTTCTACTGATTGATGTCACTTCTCCCATGAGTAACGGTGACATTTTCTTCCCCTGCGCGACTGTAACTCCCGCGTCAGCACGTGGGTGTGTTTGGCTGGGCTCATCCCATCCTACCATACTGTGGTATGGCTGGCTTGCGTTGTCCCCCGTAAAGAATGGCCATTCCTTCTGTCTCCGCGGTGAGTGGCCCGCCACAGTGAGTCCAGACAGAGGCTGTTGGTGGCTGGTTGGCATCGTGAGCCCACACGCTTACTCACTTCTCTACTTGGATGTGGGTCTGCTCGAGGACCTACCGTGTGAACGAGAGCATTCATATTTTGAATATCATATATCGAGTAGCTAGGACGTGGCAGGCACTGGCGACGTGCTTGTCATTTATGATCTCATTAAATTCTCATACCGGTCCTACTGGTCAGTATAAATACCCCCTTTTATTCATGGGGGCAGGACATTGCAGTGTCCGTGACGGGCTTCAGGGTGGATCCAAATTCCTTCTCCACTGCTCGCCTGTTGTTTGATCTGGCACAATTTAATCGATCTCTCTGTGCCTCAGTTTCCTCACTTGTAAAACGGGGATGGTAATGTTTATATCCTGGTGCTAATGTGAAGGCCAAAAGTAAAACGAGGCACTACTTATAAGCAAAATGGAGCAAAATTCCGGGTACAAATTAAACCCTCAATAAATGCTAATACCGTGTTGATGAAGCCCATGAACCAGAGGCTCGGGAGAAGTGACTTGGCCAAGGTCTCACGTTCACCGCGTGGCCTTGGTGCTGTCCCGCCTCCCCCCTGCCGCAGGGGTCTGGGCCGACGTCAGCTAGAATCGGCATCTGCTCTTCAGAACGACATGCTTTTTCACATGGGGTGGCCCAAGCCAAGAGACCAAATTAAAATGTGATTCAGCGTCCTCAGCCTTTAGAACCCAGTCTGTCTTCAGCTTTGACTGGAGCGGCACAGAGGGGCCCACACAAATCAGACGCACAGATAACCCTCCAGCTTGGCTTAGGCTCTCAGTTGGGACCCCTGCCTCATCTCAGTTGTGCTAGAATATCTAAAATGTGTCCAGGCGGGCTGATTTTTATGTCTCAACGACCTGTGATTGGAGTGAGACAGAGACAGCAGGAGGATGTGGGGGGGCCCAGCTACTCCTTAAGCTCACAGGCTCCAGAGGCTTTAAGGCGCCTGGGACTGATGTAACCCGATCCCATCAGCTTGTCTACAAACAACACCTCCGTTATGTGAGTTTGCGGGACTCCATGACCGATGGTTGGCACGGTGTCGAGGTTGTTGCCGGGTTTCCAAGTGCTTCCAGAAGCCCTGCCTGTTGTTAGTAAGAGAACACCATCGTTTCCAGGCACTTCCCATGCTTCATTTATTCTTTCTTAAGCCCACACATATTTACTGGGCGTCACTAAATGTTCCGCTCTGCTCCGTGGGCTGGAGAACGCAGCAGTGAACCTGCGGTCATGGGTCCTTCGCTATTTCTAGCTTGAGGCTTCCATTTACTTTTCCTTGAACGGATACGTGGATTGCTTTACATCAATTATACTATAGTTGTTGGTGACATATATAATTTTTGCCTTGGAGTGAAAATTTTGGAAACGCTCATACATCTAGTGTTCTGAGAAGGCTGCTTCCTTCCTGGCGAACACGTCTACTTTTTAAAAGGAGACATTATCTTGCCATATTATCATAACTTTCTGAAGAGAAAGGTACTATGTGGGCTGAACTGAAGTGAGATAGCTGTTGTCCGTTTTGTCCCAAATGATCTCCTGGGCTAGAGCTCCCCAACCTTCACTGGGACCTGATGCGGGAGTTTCAACTCATTTCTTGTTAGTCAGTTTTTCCTTATACCCAGGTTGGATTTGAACAGCGCACAGCAAAGAGACACATTGGATTGAGTAACTGCAAGGCCTCCAGCATATCAACGCCCCAGTTCTAAAATAACTGTAAATGTTGCTTGACTTAAAGAAACTGATATGGGTTGTTAAGCAGATGGAAAAGGAGAGGTGATTACTTCAAAATGCTGGGTAGGTCAGCGGCCTGGCAGAGAGTTCTAGCTTCCCAATCAGATGTAAGATTTGCATTATCTTTCAGGGGAAATGACAGCCCAAAAAGGCTCGGTCGAGAAAGGGACAGTTGGGAAAGGGACAGTCGGGAAAGGTACCTCTTTCATCTGCACGCGGCCATCTCTAGAGACATCCTGGGGAGCCATAAATTGCTGTTTCATTCTCCGCACATTTTCTTCCATGCCTGCCTCCTACAATAGTCCAGACAGAACCACATTAAAGCCACTGGGATTCCAAAAATGTAGTCAGGATATCAAATATTCAGAGCATAGAGCCTGATCATTACATTAGTCTACCCGGAAAGCAGGTTACTTAGCCATTTAAAGCGAGCCTCCCATGTTGAACAAGGGAGAACAGTGGTGGAGATTTCTTGAGCAAAGCACCCCTGATCAGAATCCTGAGCAGGTGAGACCTACTGGCTAGTGAACTCCTAAAACATGAATGAAGGAAGAGAAGCTGAGAGACTAGGTTTTAAGGGGCCTCAGACTGATGTAACCCGATCCCGTCAGCTTGTCTAAGGACAACACCTCCATTAAGCTCATTTGCAGGACTCCCAAGTTCTCTTCCCAAGAACTCAGATATTTTGTTCTAAGTGAAACGCCCAACTCTTTTAGACTGCCAGTTTGCCATCGCTCATCCCTTAATCTTCTCCTAGGGTCCACTGAGGAAAAATAATTAGAAGGGGAAAAAAATAACAAAGTAGTTGTTGAATTACCAAAGATGCCGCATCTCGCTTCCACCTACCTTTTCTACATACTAACTTGTTCTTCGTCAGTGGACTGCAGGGTTCGTACAAAGAAATATGACGTATATAATCAACAGTGGAGAAGGAATTCTAATGGAAGAGCTGAGAGGCAGAAACACTCCGCAGCAGTGCCAGATCCCAAGACTCCAGACCCCAGCAGCCATGCTAAATTCAGTCTCCCTAATACTTTCCCTAATCCGATCCCGCACTATCCCTGCCAACCAGGCTTCCTCCTGAGACGCCCCACTACACAGAGAGAGATCAGCATCTCTAGTCTTGGCACCTCGGATTGTGTGTGTTTGGGTTTGGGTTTATGGCTTGCGTACTTGCACCATATAGAAAAAAATGTGATGGAGATCACTCCACAAGGTGGGTCTTCACTTTGCATTTCAGGTTGGCTTTCTAGATTCGCAGATCTGCGGGACAGCCGTCATTCCTGTATCTCTGAGATAGAGTATCTGTGGAATGAATACATGGTTCTTTACGGTGGGCTGGGCCTTCCCAAAGGACATTAGTGGGCATAGGCCACGTGGGTGGAAAATTAAGTTTCAAGATAAAGAAACCTAAAGCCAAAGAAGCTGTGGCCTGAGTCTATGTGCTGCCTTTAGTTTGAAGCAATAGAACCTTGACTTTTGTCCTCTAACTCCAAAGCCCATGACTATCCCTTGGACTTAAAGCAACAGAGCCTAGGGGCTGCCTCTGTTGTATTTCCCAGCCGCGCCCCCCTGCCCCCCCTTCTGTGAGACTCTAGGCCCCATCGTCTCTGACGCGTGGAAGGAGGCCCAGGATGCGCTAGAATTTGACAGGAAGGACGTGGACACAGCCCCAGAAAGTGATGCTCTGCTCTGCACTCGCTCTCTCCAGCCCTAGTTCAGAGGCCAGTTCTGAGCATTTGAAAGGAAAGGGGGGAGGGTGCTGAGGGAAGGGGTGAGTAACAGGAACAGCAGCAAAAACAGCCGATGGCTCCATTAAGTCTGTCCCTGCAGAGGCCCTGAGAAGCAGGGGATCACACGGGTTCCTCTCCGAGCCTGAGCAGCAGGCCCCTCGCTGTTGGCAGCCCTAAAATTCCTTCCTCCGAGGCCTCTGTGACCTGCTAATCAGGGAGGAACGTAGAGCTATTCAGGCCTCTGAAGAATGGCTTGCCACTCCTGGAGGCCTCCCGGCGGCTGCTTCTCTACCCGCTGGGGCATCCCTGATTAGAGGCAGGGGTCACAAATGGGGACTGCCACTCAGCTTGACGCACGTCCACCTGGGAAGTCCCGCCCTCTGATTAAGGACATGCTTAGGGCCTACTCCTTTCTCGGTGGGGAAAAAAACCCAGAATCAGGAATCAGGACTAGTTTCCTTAATCGTGGTTGTCCAGGGAGCATGGAGGGCCCAGCACAAGCTCCCATAACCGCACTCCCCAGGGTAAGGTCAGCATTTTGAGACAGAATAACGGCAGACGATGACATTTTTGGACAATGGCTTATACAACTGATCTGCCTTCAAAAGTTCTCTCGCAGCCACGCGCTGAGAAGAGGAAGGTGGAGTTGCTGCCCGAGCCCCCCGAGACCGGCCTGTTAGAACCCTGCCCTTCCCCCGCCCCCCCGGGACGGGCAGTCACTCTTCCTGGAGGGACAGAGGGTGAGAGAGATACCCACTGACTTAGGGTGATTTAAAAATGCAAGATCCTAGGCAAACCCCAAATGTACTGAAATTCCTCAGGGACGGGACACACAGGGACACAGGACACTGGTGAGTCCCTTGTGTCTTCTCCTGCAAGGACCATGTCTGCCCCTGCGTGAGAGGGCAAGTCCCCAGACTGGCTCTGAGGGACGTAAGAGATGGAGTGCCCAGCAGGAAGAGAGGCACCCCTCTACTCCGTCACCAATGGCAACAATGTCTCCAATGTTAGCCAAAGCCCCAGACGAAGTTGGCTCCTGGTGTCCTTGGCTCAGAGCAGACCCTTGCATTTTAGTAGCCCCAAACCCCACCTCATGACAGAGAATAAGACACTCCTTCAACATGGACAGCAACTTTTCTCCTTCTTTCCTATAAATCACGAAGGCAAGGAGCTTCTGGAAACGTGTGAAGTTCTGTCTCTGGGAGGTTGGGTTGGGTTCCTGGACCATCCAGTTTATTCCAAGACTTTGAGTGGTTCTGACTTCATCTATTTGTTTTCCTCAAATACTCCTGTCCTGCATGACAAAACGGCGTCTGACTCATGGGTTCTGGAACGCCCTGAGCCCTAGTATTTATGGCAGTTAGTAGGAGCAAGGCAGAGACGGAGAGAGACTGGGAGACAAAGACAGAGAGTGTTAAGGGAAAGAAGGAGAAGAGAAATTGATAAAAGACAAGAAATGAGGGGCAAAAAAAAAAGATGAGACAGGTAAGAAATAGAAAGGAAAAGAAAAGACAGGGAGAGGAGGGACAAGAGAGCTTTGAGAGATGGACTGCAGATAGAAAGAGAAACAAGGGAACAGGAGAGACAGTGAGACATGGGGAGACCTATAAGACAGAGAGATGAGAGACAGAGAGGTCAGAGACAAAGTCAAGAGATGATGGAAGATAGGGGCCAGGAATCAGAATGAGAAACAGAAATAGGCAGAAAAATGAGACAGACAGACATCAAAAGAATAGGAGAGGCAGAGAGAGAGAGATCCATATACATAGAGACAGAGACGGAGAGACGAGGTCTGCGCGGCTGTTGGAGGCAGAAGGCTCCTCTTCTGTTCTCAGCTGTTGCCCCCCCACCCCGCCCCGCCTGAAAACACCCTCACTAAGCGCTCCTTGGTGGCACAGAGAGCCTCGTTTCCTTCTTTGGGCTCCTATAGGAAAAGTGCAGGGCACTTTATTCTTCTGTGTAAACAGTTCTCTACCTGAGGATAAGTGATCTCCACAATTCACTGTAAATGCTACCGTCTCCAGAGCTACTCCTCTTACCATGCATCCCCTGATGGAGTCTTGACTAGGCTCTCCCATCCCTAGGCTGGGGTGTCTTTGTATGAGCTTTTCCTCTGCTTTGGTACAGGGATCTTCAAAAGTTAATCTCCATCTCTCAAGGCCAGATTCACCATCAGGGAGGGACACGGACATGATAGATGGGTTTATGTTTATTATACCTGGGCTCTGGGTGTATTGATTATTTTCTGGTTTGTCATTCCCTAAGAAATCTATAACCTCTTCTAATAAAATGAATAATGGAAAAATGATTTTAAAAGATCTATTTGCTTGTGCTCTGCTATCAAAGGAGTATCAAATGCACTAACCACTCAGAACCTCAGAGCTCTTAACATCTCTTCCACCTTTTTGAACAAAGTGAGCTGCCTTATCTCCATGTTTACATCCATTAGCAGAAACATAACCAAGGAGACGTGCAAAGCAGAGTTGTTTGAATCTATAGTTAGGGTCTCTCCAGGGGATGACAGATGTTACACTGAAAGTCAGTGGCCAGCACGTCTAATGCTACAGTTGTACTTTTATAAAACCTGCTTCAATTCCTCCATGTTGCTAGGAGATGGAGAAAAATTACACGCAGGCAAGGAAGAAAAGAGGTCAGATGAGATTAATAGGTGCAAATCAACATGAGACTTGGATGCTGCTTGTATTTTGCTAAAGGCACATAAATTAATGCTTCATGCACAAGTACTTACCTCAGTACCCAGTGTCGTCAACACGTGATGAAAGAAAGCATCGAGCTCCTTCTCTTCTATGTAACCTTTTTCTAAATGCAACAAGAGATGCATAAGTGATAGTCACTTACATAGAATGACATGTAACATTTACTATTTATCTAAATTGTTTTGAATCTCACAGTCTGTATAATCCCCATGGATACTATTTCAGTAACTATGTGCCGGTGTCTAACCTCTCGGAGACATGGATTTGAATAGTAAACACATTCAATAGTAAATGCTCTGTGCTGGGTTGATATGAATATTTGGAAAAGGAAAGCAATTAAATACATATATTTTAATCCACAGACAAACATGAATTTTAGAAGAAATCCAACCCAAGGGCTTGGAAGCTTGGGAAAATTTAACAGGTGTAATTCTTGAATCTTACTTTGCAGAGTCAAAGCACAGTTTAGCTATTTTCTTTATGGTTGCTGAAATATTACTAAAGATAAAGCACATGTTAAGTGGTTCCATTTTCTTTTCAAGTAGACTTTTTTTTGGAGGGGGAAGTAGCGTCTTTTTGAAAATTGGTAAAATTCGTCCTCCCTTTGAAGAGCACCTTTAGGGAGGGCTGACTTCAGACAGATGCCTGCCAGCCACAAGCCTAAATATATGATCTGTGTCATATACGGCATATCATCTTAGACAGACACATACACACACGCACGGATTGGGAGGGGGACCAAGTCCCTCCCCTGACCCTGAACTTACACAGACGTCTAGATGTATAGCTCCAGTGTACCTAACATGTTTGGTTTGGTGTACCGCATTAACAACACTGGAAGACAACTTTCCCTGCGAGGAAAGACGAGGAAAGACGGAAAGGGGCCGGGCTGGAGCCACGTCTACACCTGAATGTGCCAGTGGGGTGTTCCACTTACCATCCGCGTCAAAGCGCTGCCAGACCTGCCAGAAGCCCGCGGCGTCCAAGCGGCCCTGAGTCGCTTCGCGGGCGCTGTCCATGGTGCTGATCACGAAGCTTAGGCACCTGCCGGCAAGGAACACCTGGAACTTTGATAGCGGCTCCTTCCTGGCTCCCTCGCCTGCTTCTTTGCCCTCTGGTTTGCTTTGAGCACCTGTCTGCGGGGGCGGGGGCAGGGGCGGGGACGAGGGTGACTGGCGAGGCGGCGGGTGGCAGCGCCTTGGCGTCGCTACAGTCCCTAAGCCCCGACCGCGGAGCCCGCCCCCCTGCAGGCGCGCGGGTGCCCGCCCCGCTCCGCCCCCGCGCACCCCACGGGGGGGCCGTCGTCTGCCTGGGCGCTGTGGGGGACTGGGGACAAAGGCGCTGTCCTGGGCCCTCCATGGCTAACTGCCTTTGCCCTTTAAATTGTTTGCCACACTCAGAGAAAATATTCCCCCTTACCTTTGACTGAACACCCAAACTTGTGCCCCTCTAGAGAAAGCTCCTGCAATTAAGGTGTTGGAAGAGGTGTCCGTGTTAAGGCCCTTTGGACCTGATGACTTAGAAATAGTGTGTGGGGAAGGTGGGGGTGAGGTGGAGAGGGGTGGTAGTGGTAGTGGTGGGAGATTACCAGTAAGCAAGGAGACCCTCAACAGCAATTATTGGCCCCTGAGTATTTAGAGCATGCTTATTGTTATGCTATAAAGCACCACAAGGACTTGCAACTAAATAGGGATTCTGCAAGGAACTATGGTTTAACGCAGGGTACCAGCATGTTGAGGGAAATCTAAACCATGCCATGTTCTACCAGGAGAAGAGAGTGGGCGGGGAAACATGGTGGCCAACTGCAGAGCTCTTAGGTAGAAGACGTAGATGATTGTGTTTGGCTCATAAAAGCCTCACCAAGATCAAAGGACAAAAATCATTTGGAGGAACAAAGAACTCTAATGATCAGAACTGTTCAAAACTTGACTGGTTACTTTGTGAAATAGGGAACTGATGAGTACTGATGGCTTCTGACCATGGGCTTCGAACTTTTGGTTGAGGAATCTATAGAAGGAGCTTGGGTATTAAGAGAGTTGGACAAGATATAGATTTTTCTTTATGACACTGACTCTCACATTAGCATTCAAATTTATTTTTTAAAAGCCCATATAGGGGCGCCTGGGTGGTTCAGTCAGTGAAGGGTCTGACTTTTGATTTTGGCTTAGGTCATGATCTCTGGGTTGTGAGATCGAGCCCCGTCTCTGGCACCATGCTGGGTGGAGCCTTCTTGGGATTCCCGCTACCTACCCCCCACATACACTCTCAATCTTAAAAAAAAAAAAAATATGCTAAACTGCAGTAGTAAAAAGAACATGACACCCCTGGTCAGACAGTCCTAAGTTGGGTTTCCCAGCTCCATCACTTGCTAGCTTTGTGACCTGGGCCATTAGTTTTCATCTGTCTGAGACTCTGTTTTCTCATCTATAAAATGGGGATTATAATATCTGCTTTGGACGGCGGCTGTGAGGATCAGAGTCCCTCATAGGAGTGCACAAAATATTATAACTGTTGTGGTCTTATAGAGGATAAGAGGGGACTGTGTGGTTTTTTTTAAATGATGTGGAGAAAAGAAAACTTAAAACAAAAATAAATAAATAAATACATAAATAAAGTGGAGAAAAAAGGAAAGTGAGAAACTGTCATAGCCAAGAGGAGTCTAAGAAGACATCATAATTAACTGCAATATTGTACCTTGGTTAGGATCCTGGAACAGAAAAAGGACATTAGGCAAAAAGTAAGAAAATTTGAACAAATATGGACTTTGGTTAATAATAATGAAAAAAATGGTTTAGAAGCAAATAGCTCTGGGTTTAGGGTCCAGCTTTGCCTCTTACTAGCTGTGATATTAGGCAAATTACTCAGAGGAAACCTCATTTTCTTCACCTGTAAAAATGGGGATAGTTGTAAGCATTCGCTCCTACATTGTTGTCATAAAGGTAAAATGAAAAAATACATAGAAACTTCTTAGCACAGTAAACACTCAATGTAGGTTAGCTACTGAAACGATAAATCTCCATATATAGACATTTAGACAATGGTGAAATAAGCCTCAGGATTTTTGAGTAATCCTCACTTCTGGGGAAGGTGTTAGGTACAAATATTGGAGAACATAGCAGGACGAGAGGGTGAGTGGCTCGGTGTCCATAGTTATGTGTGGCCCTGGATAATTATGGATACAGTGTCAAACATCAGTCGGGAAGAGTAATCTGCATGAACTCACCAAGGTAGTGACTGGTCTTATTTTCTGATAAATAATGGACAAAGGAAAAATAAGGCAAATGTTAGAAGCAATAATCAAGGTCTAATGTGCTTAAATAATTGATGGCTATGATGGGCTTTGCTGCATACACAGAAATCTTGATTTTGAAGCCTGATCTCACATGAATGTGCACACACACGCACACACACGCACACACTGCTTAGAATATAAGAGCAAGCTATAAAAAAAGCACGTTACAGAAGTGTGCATATAGTATGACCCAATTCTGTAAAATAAAACATGTTTCTATACGTAGAAAAAAATGGAAGGATATACAATAATGATATAAATGATGTTTATCTCTGGAATGGGGAAGAGGGAGACTCATGGGTGGTTTTAATTCTGCTGTTTGTAGTTCTGCTTTAGAACTTTCTACAGTAAGCATATAATGCAAACGATTATAACTTTAAAAAAAATTTTTAAATCTTTAAAGACTTTTTTATAAATCTAAGGGAAGGAGGAAAGAAGCACAGCTACAAAGACTGCTGTTCTTCTTGGAGCTGGGGAACACATGGAATTCACTGGAAACACTTTCCAGGAGCCTGGCACGTGGAGCTCAGTGGGGAATTGTAATTTTCAGGTGATAATTTTTCATTTTCTTCTATCGTGACACGAGGTAGATAATGTTCAGGTACCTTGCATTCTCTCAAGTAGAGATTTCCTTGGGGGAAAACCACCCCAACTCTTGACAAAGAAGAGAGCCATTGAGAAAGTATTTTAAAATACTGAATCGGGGCGCCTGGGTGACTCAGTTGTTAAGCATCTGCCTTCGGCTCAGGTCATGATCCCAGGATCCTGGGATTGAGCCCTGCATCAGGGTTCCTGCTCAGCCAGGAGCCTGCTTCTCCCTCTCCCGCTGCTTGTGTTCCCTCTCTAGCTGTCTCTCTCTCGGTGTCAAATAAATAACTAAAATCTTAAAAAAAAAGAAAAAAGAAAAACCCTTAAAAAATAAAATAAAATAAAATACTGAATCAGCAGGAATCACCTAGAAGACTGTCTCACCGCCGAGGTTCTCCTACCTGGAAGTGGAGTGAGGGGAGTGGGAGTAGAAGAACCAGAGGTGATTACCTGAGACCCTCACTGTCCAACCAGAAAACTCAGAGGAAAGCAAATACAAAGTAGATAGAATCAACCTAAAACAAATTATGCAATTAATGGATTATTGTAGCCCCTTCCACAGAGATTTTAATTTAAATTGTCTGGAATGAGGACTCTGCACTGATTTTTTTTTTTAATATTTTATTTATTTATTTGTCAGAGAGAGAGAGCACACAAGCAAGGAGAGGGGCAGGGGCAGAGGGAGAAGCAGGCTCCCTGATGCGGGGCTCGATCCCAGGACCCTGAGATCATGACCTGAGCCAAAGGCAGACGCTCAACCAACTGAGCCACCTAGGCGCCCCGCACTGATTTTTTTTTAAAGCTCCCCTAGGGATTATATTCGAACCACTGACTAGCCCTTTGGCTATTGTATATTTTGGTCATTTTGTTATTTGGACATAGCTTCTCTAAAGGACAATATAGAAAAGGAAAAAACTTCTTAGAATTTGTACTTCTAAGTCTCTCTGGTAAGTTTTGACTGGTGGCTGAGACTGGGTCTACAATGCGTTGTTTTTCTTTTTCATCCCTGCTGATTTCATTTTTTCCTGCTTTTCTCATTAGCATAGTTAATTGATGGTTGGTTGTACAAGAAACATCAGTGGTCTATAATCTGAAGCATTGCTAATTAACCCTGATGCACACATTCAACTCTTGAGTTAGAATATCTGTATTTTTTTACAAACTCAGAATGAAATTTCTAGCTAGAAATATAAACAATGCTGTCTTTGGCATTATCTTCCCATATTTATTGAACATTTGAACATGGTGGATACCTCATAGACTCTATAGTAAACCTGAGAATTTAAAGAGATTGTTTTGGTTTAATGGGGCACGAGCTCCAAAGGGCAAAGAAAATAAAGTCATGAGGACCATTTTGTAGGATACAAGTGTTAAAAAACTGGCATTGCTTTATATCTACAGAAGTTTAATAAATGTCATCAAACTATACACTCGAGGAAGGCGATTATTATGTTATTTGGATGATATGTCAGTACAGATGTTTAAAAATTGACAAAGTTAAAAAAATTGACAATGTTAATCCTATAGCTCATCTTTAGTCCTGACTGTTTCTATATTCCCTGAGGACACAAATTGGCACATCAGGGTGTGGTGTTAATCTTTTCTTACAAGTGGTCTAGGTTTATAGAGCTCTCAAACATGATTGACTGACTCCTAGCTTGTCCACAAGGAAAATACTGTCTGTTGAAAACCTGTAGAACTGACTTGCATTCAGGAAGTCAGTTTGGCTCAATTCTCTAAATATTTGTTGAGTGCCCACTAAATGCCAGGCACCGGGCAGGACTTGGAAGGGCAGGGTGGGATTGTGGTTGACAGCGGAACCGGAACAGATGAAGTTTGGGGCCCAGGAAGTAGGGTCTCAAGGAGGAGTACCCCAGAAAAGTACCATGGAGTACGTGCATTACTCATTGATGAATTTTCTGCCAAAACATGAATTCATTTCATTTAATAGCATATAGTCAATGACTTTTTTTTTTTGCCTATACACGGCATTAATACAAGTGGACTTTCGAATGATAAAGCCTAAGATCCAAGTGAACTATTTAAAATGATGCACCTTTCTGCTATGAAATAGAGATTATTGAAACTTTCTTTGTCCTCCCAGGATCACTTCGAACTCATTTTTAGCCTCTGGCTGCTCGTTCACAGCTATTTCTGTTCTCAACATTGCATACATCATGCTCGCTATTCTATCTACGGCGCCCTTTAAGGGTGACACCGTTTTCACCGCCTTTCAGCAAAGGTCTGCCTGGTATCTGCCTCGGAGCTCACCCAAATGATACTTGGCCATGGAGGTATATCCCATCTTTTCATCTGAACTGTGGCTTCTCCATGATGGTTTATTGCTAGGTAACCAACCACTCCCCAAAGTAGAGAAGAGCAGGCATTTCCTTGCTTTACAATTCTGCAAGTTGGCTTTGGGGCTTGGCGAAGGCGGCTGGTACAGTTGGCCAGGAGGTCCGCTGGGGATGTGTGCAGGGATGTCTCAAGCTCCCCTCCACATGGCTCCCTTGGGCTTCTCACGGAAGCTGGGTGCCAAGAGGGAGCGTCCTAAGAGCCCAATATGCAGCTGCAGATCTCTCAAGGCCCAGCCTCGGAAGTGACGCTGCGTCACTATGGTACATTCTGTGTCAGAACAGGGTGCAAGGCTAGCCCAGCCCCGCCGTCGAAGAGAAGCACTGTAAAACATTAGAAGCCACCGAATCCTGTACAATGATTTTCTAACTCTCAAAACAATGCCTGTTCTTTTAAAAATAAATTCCTGTCTCTGTCTCGTGGATTCTCTTTCTTTTTAAATATTCACCTATTTTTGACTTCCTTAAGTCCCCTTAGGATTGCTTCACTCTCACTGGTGGTGAGCTTCCTTGTTGCTTTGTAATTTGGGCCTGTGAGCTCATCTTCATGGGGGTCCTGTGCAAACCGCCCCCCGCCCCTGCATCGAGCTGGTGGAGGCTGTCCCAGAGGATTTGCCACAGTTCCCAGCTTCTTTTCAGACTTAGAATGACAGCTGAGCACTGTAGTGAGTAATTTGAAAAGCCAACAGTGGTGGCTTCTTGCGTTGGAAGAAAATCACTCCACTGGGATGAGGAAACCAGTGACACGAACGATTCTGTTAAATAACGTTGCACAACATTAATAAAATATCTCTGCGCAGCTCCAGCCTATGTCATCCTTAAGCCAGGGTTGGGATGCAACAAGCTGGGGCTCGGGCATGGACCGTGGGCATCTGGTATGCTCCTTTGCTGGTGATAAAAAGCAACACTTTTCTGCGCTGACACATCCAAACGTCCTTTTTGTACCTTGCTGCACTTTGAGAAAGACACACCAGAACCCAGGTAGAGTCAGAGAACAAAAAACAAGTGTGGTCTGGAAAAGTGCGGTCTCCACCCCTGAATAGGGAGCAAACCCATATTTTGGGTAATTGCCATTACCTGGTGGCCAAACCTGGTGTGTATGACACAAGGAGGGACGTGGGAGCACGATGTAGTCACCAAATCCAGATATCTGAAGAGGATCCCTGGAAGAGATCTTTGGGAGCTAAAAGAACTTGGAGGAATTTTAGGGAAGAGTAAAAGTTCTCTACACAATGGGAGGAATTAGCGGAAGACTTTACTCAGAGGAGCTCACTGGTTAAAAGCTTGCGTGATTATGCTCTCTTCCCAATTCTAACTGAATTGCTATTTATTGCGCATTAGCTCTGTCAGCTCTCTGTGAGGTCTGAGGAGATGCAAAGTCAAGGGGTAGAACAAAGGAACCGCATTTGCTGGACCTACCGGGTGCTGGATGTTTCCCCACATTATGTCGGGGTCGCCTGCAACAGTCCTGAGAAGTAGACATTGGGATTCTTACTTCTCGAGACGAGCCTTTGAGTAACTTCCCCAGAATTTCTGTCAGTGTTGCAGAGCCCAAGCCCTGAGCTAGGTTGTTCTAAAGCCACAACTTACTGCCTTTCCACTAAGGTAGAGGTTCTCCATCCCATCAGACTCAAGGCTCCTTTTTATAACAAGTATTTTATAAGGCCCCTTTTACTCTCCTGAAATAGAATATCCGTTGGAAATTAGCCTTCCTACATACCGTGGCACTTACCTTTTTAAAAAGCAATGGTATTTGCACAAAAACTTGTACACAAATGTTCATGTAGCGTTATTCACAAGAGCTAAAAAGTGGAAAAAACCCAAGTGTCCGCCGACGGATGAATGGATAAATGAAACGTAGCATGCTCACACAGCGGGATGTCAGCACTAGAAAGGAACGGAGTACCCATACGTGCCACCACATGGATGAACTTCGAGGACAGTGGGTTGAAATGAAAGAAGCCAGTCACAAACTCACACGGTATGTTGTGTGATTCCATGTATATGAAATATCCAGAACAGGTAAATCCATAGAGACAGAAAGGAGGTTAGTAGCTGCTTAGGGCTGGGGGCCTGGGGGACTGGGCATTTAGAGCAGGACTTTTTGGGGGGGGGTGATGAAAATAAAATTCATTATGGTGATGGGTGCACAGCTCTGTAAATGGACTAAAAACTGCGCCATTGTACATGTTCCATGAGTTTGCCTGAGGCGACTGTGGCGTGGGTCTGACTTCGTCTGGCTTGAGGCCCCCTGGGGTCACCCCCTCAGAGACTGTGCCGCGCCTCATGGGAGTGGAGTCGTCCTCATCGAAGCGGTCCTTAACCCTAGTGAGCATTTTCCATGGGCCCGTCACCGTGCTCACTTCTTTTTATAGATTCTTACTGAATTCTCACAATAACATTAAGAGGTAGAGAAGGAATCATTACCCCCAATTTCCGGGTGAGGAAACACATCTGTGGGTTTCAGTAAGTTGGGAGAGGTCGGACAGCGTCGGGGGGACGGCTGGGGGCACCCCGATGTCAGCTTCCTACTCATCCCTTTTTCCCACTTGTAGGATGGGAGCAGTGGACAGGCCCACTCCGCGGGGCCCTGGTCCGTGCCGTGCCCCTGCCCCGACGTGCTGGTGTCCAGGGCCGTACCCCCTCCCAATCCCATCACAGCCGCCTGGGCGGCAGGAAGAGCCAGCGCGGCGGCCCCCGCACCCCCCACTGCAAGCCCCCCAGACCCCCCTGACCCTCACCCCCACAGGACGCACCACGGAGAGCGTGCGGGAGCGGGCGGAGCAGTCGTGGACGAAAAGCCAAGCCTCTTCCCCCGACCCCACAAGGCAGCCAGCAGCAGTCCCTGTGCCAGCAAAGGGCCGGAGCCCCGTGCCCACAGCGCTCCCCGGCCGTGGTCCGGTCCTTCCCACCTGCCCTCCTGCTCATCACTGCCGAGCCTGGGGCCGAAAAGTCAGCAGGAGAAACTACCTACTCTGTGCTTTATTTTGTAAAGAGACAGTATACACTTGCCCCTCTCTCCGGTCTCCATAAAAAGCGCTTAATTAAACAATCTAGGCTTAACGGCCTTCCCCCCCCCACACACACATCTCTGGACTTGATCACAAAGGAGGACGTTGAGGCTGAGTCGCGGGCATGGGGGTGGGGAAGCGTGCTGGCTCCCCTGATTGCCGCCTGCATGCAGTTAATGGACAAGCACGTCCCGGACTTGTCCTTGGGAGGGACTTGTTAGCTAATCAGTGTCCCTTCTCTGCATGGGATTGAGATGAAAGCTACAAGCGGGGCTGTGGCCACTTAGGCGGCCCTGAGCCCCTGGGGATCCTGATTGAAGGAACTGGGCCAGCTTCTGCAGTGGGGCCCTCCTCCCTCCACCTCTCCCAGTATGATCTCCTTGCAGAGGGAGAGCTGGAGGAGCCTGGCTTCTGCTTGCTTAGAAGTGCAGTTAATGCCAAGCAAGACAGGGTTTTTCTTTTCCCCCGGCAGGTGACAGGTGCCCTTTTCCTATCAGTGGAGTGGGGCAGGCTTTGGGACTGACATACGTACGCACTTTCCCGTCACTCCTAATGCTTCCTTCCCTGCTTCGCAGGGCTCTGGACTAGGAATCAGGAGACGGGCTCTTCCCCTTGTGTTTGTGGCGATGGACTGCCTGGGTCACAAACTGCAATCTCGAGTAAGTTACTCAACTTCTCTGAGCTTTAAATTACTTTTTTTTTTTTTTTTAAGATTTTATTTATGGGGCGCCTGGGTGGATCAGTTGGTTAAGTGTCTGCCTTCAGCTCAGGTCATGATCTCAGGGTCCAGGGATCGAGCCCCACATCAGGCTCCCTGCTCTCCCTCTGTGCTCCCTCAGCGAGTCTGCTTCTCCCTCTCACTCTCTCTCCCTCTCTACTTATTTGAGAGAGAGAGTGGAAGGGGTAGTAGAGGGAGAGGGACAAGCAGACTCCACATTGAACTTGGAGCCCAACACGGGGCTCAATCTCAGGACCCTGCGATCACAGCTTGAGCCGAAAACAAGAGTCGGATGCTCAACGGCCTGAGCCACCCAGGCGCCCCAAACTCCTTATTTTCAAATGAGGGTGATAATGCTACCTTCTTCCCCAGGATGCTCTGCGCATGGTGTATGGGGTAAAGCATGCGGAGTGCCTGACACGTACCCAAAGCCCAAATCATGTTCAGTATTCTTACTGTCACCTCCCTCTTACTTATCAGAAGGCCCCTAACTATTACTCTCTTCCTCCATTTCTCCACCTGCACATCGTGAACAATAGTGCATTTGGAAGCATTTCGCAAATGCCAGAAACTTCTGAGTACTAAGCCCATGGTGTTGGCACATGCCTTTGAGGGGAACAAGCAAAGTGAGGGGCAGGGAAGCCAGGGGAGCGCTCAGCGGGCAGCAGCTGTGGGTGAGAGAGGGGAGCACGCCACGGGACGGGAAGAAAACAGGCAAACCCGAGCTAAAGCGGTTAAGGCCCCTCAAACCAATACCAGCGGCTCTGAAAGGTTCCCGGGAGACCTCAGCTCTCCGGGGGGCTCCCAGGTGGGCCGGCTCTGGGTAATGCCGGGCCTGGTGCGGTTTCCAAGGAGACGGGACGTTCACAGCCTGGCGCTGGGCAGATGGCAGATGTGTAAATATTTGTTGATGAAGAGATCACAGCCTGTTTCTTCTGGAGTGGTAAGGAGAGGGGGCAGCGGCCCTGGGGAGAACTGGAGGGGGAGCTCCTGGATGTTTCCAGAACCCAATTTATGCAGCTTCTGCTAATGGAAAACTAGTTTGCTCTCCTGAACAGGCTGCAAGGGCCGACCTTCTGCCCAGAAGGCATCCTTCCTCAGGCCAGGAAATGCCAAGAGGCCGATGGGAGAAGAGCGAGCTCTTCTGCTCTCCCACACCCTCCTGCGGAAAAGAGCGGGATGCTGTGTTTGCAGGGAAGGGGACCTGGGTGTGCAGTCCCAGGGGGTCTTAGAGTGGCCACCACGCCTATTGATATGAACTATACGTAGGGTCCGTTAAATAAGCTCAACATCACTACTTTGTATTTTTTTTTTTAAGATTTTATTTATTTACTTGAGAGAGAGAATGAGAGAGAGAGAGCACATGAGAGGGGGGAGGGTCAGAGGGAGAAGCAGACTCCCTGCTGAGCAGGGAGCCCGATGTGGGACTCGATCCCGGGACTCCAGGATCATGACCTGAGTCGCTTAACCAACTGAGCCACCCAGGTGCCCTCAACATCACTACTTTGAATTGAAATATTTTGAATTCATTTTGTTCAAAGCTGATGCAGACTTGCTCACCAGAAAGCCATCTCTGAGTTAGACATCGTTGTGTAAGAGGGTTATTGGGACGAGCTCTTGGATCAACACCGACAGGAAAGAAGGAGGGAATCGAGATTGGGCAGAGGGCAAAGTTGAGCTACGACGCTCCGGAGAGTTCTGGACACGGGGTGGCCTTCCACAGCTGTCCTGGTTTGGGGTCAAGGACTGGGACCTTGACACTCTGGCACTGACCAGCCCCCGGGGGCAGGGGTCTGACCTGGAGCAAAGTGATCCGTGGCAGCCAAAGTAGTAAATCTGTTATTCCTAAACCGAGATCGGGTGGTGCCTCCCAGCACCCACCACAATGGGGGAGCATAAATTAATAGGAAACAATATTATCGGGGAAAAAGCACCCTCTCGTATCCAAATAGCCGCCCCGCCCCCCCATCATTACTGCCTGTTCCCTTGACACGCAGAGAGCTCTCATTATGTGAAAGGACGTCATCTGTTTACTAGTTTATTTCCTGTCTCTTTTTTTAGACTGGTGGTTCCCTGAGTTCAAAGCTTCATGAGTCAGAGGATAGAAACTTTGTCTTAGCAGACAGACCAGCACGCGGACCATTTCCCGACACATAACAGTCGCTCAACAACACAGACCCCGTTAACGGAACGAGACACCATAACGGGTGGCGAGAAGCCGGGCTGGTGTCGCAGATGTTGTCAGGAGTCAGGGAAGGAGGAGGGACTGTGCTGTGCGGCCAGATTCCGGGGCTGACGACTGGGGACCCAGCGACGCGGCTGCACTTGGACTTGCTCTGCGTGATGCTGTCTCTGGGAGCCCCGCAGGATTCTTCCTCCAGGCAGGGGCCCCGCTGGGGCAGAGAAGGAGGCAAGACGCACATCGATCCTTCCTCCTCCTTCTGCAAGGCACCTCGCTGTGGCAGCGCTGGCCCAGCCTTACGGCCACCCAAGGGGCCACCTGCGCGGCCCTCCTTCCCGCGGAACACCGGGAATCTCAGGAGCCGCGTGCTGGCGGGCGATTGGCAAGAAACCCACGTGGCGCTCGGGGTTCTTGCTGCTCGTCATCGTGGCTGTCACTGCGGGTCCTTTCGCCACAGTGCCGGCAAGAGGGAGGCTGCCAGCCATCAGAGCTGTCCGCACGTCCCTTCCTCCGCCCCGGGGTCTCGCTGTGTCCGTCTCCCACCAGCGGCTGGCGAGCTAACTTCTGGCCAAGGGTTCAATGAACTAAACTCGGGTGTAGTGAGGTGGAAGGTTCTTCCGCTTGCCCTTTCCAGGGAGAATCAGTCTAATTCGCAGGTTCGTGCTCCCGGGACTTGGGTCAGCTCTTCCTCCCTCTTTCAGCTGAACTCATTAGTGACACAGACTTTTTTATTCTTAAAGCTATTCAGTGACACAGACTTTTTTATTCTTAAAGCTACTCAGTGGTCAGAGGGTCTTACGGAGCCTCTTTGGGACCCGCCGTTAGCACAGCTGTCCTCCCGGAACGGGCACTCCTATAGCGACAGGGCTGAAGCGGTCGCGACAGGCTCAGGCCAGCCAAGCCCAAAGTCGCCTTGGGGCCAGCCCCTTCTGGACCAGGACACTGCCCTCAGACCCAAGGGCACTCGGGGTGCCGGTTTCCACCCCTCTGCTCCTCTCCTCAGCCTCAGAGCCCGCGGGACCCACAAATCCAGGCAAGCTGAGCCCCTTTCTCACTAGCCCAGCAGGAGGATGAGGGGTGTGGGGAAGGTGGGAAGAGGCCAGGGTGCTGGGAAGACGCCCAAAGGCGTATTTCCACGAGAACATTCGGCTGTGTAGGAGAACCCAGGTGTTCTCCTCAGAGGCTGCAGGCAGGCCTTCTCCCCAGAGTGTACCACACCTCCAGCCAGGAATCCTCTGGGGCCTTTACTTTCTGTAATTCCCAGGCTTTGACATCCGGATCCTCGCTGAGACTGGAGGGACCGGCCCTCCCGGGGCTAGCCAGTTCCCGGAGACTGTACGCATAATTCACCTGGGAGTGGGCTCGTCATGTGCAAACGAGCCCCTCCGGCGCCCACTCACCTGCCACGTTCTCCCCTTGTTTCTTCTGCCTCCGACCGAGCCCGGTGCTTCCCGTGGGGCCTTGTGTGACGTGGTGTGTTTCCTCCCGTGGGTAACCAACTACCTTGGCGATGGCGGGTGTCTCCAGATCTGTAGACCTCATCGTGCCTGAGTCGTCGTCAAACCTACTATTAAGCCTTAAAAAAGAGTAAAATGTTGCCATTTGCCACAACACAAGTGGACTTTGATGGCGTTATGCTGAGTGACATGTCAGCTGAAGACAAGTACCGTGTGATCTCACCTACGTGTGGAATCAAAGAAACAAAAACCAACCAACCAAGCTGAAAACCCAGGCTCTTAGACACAGGGGGTGGAGGGTGAGCAAAATGGGTGACTCGGGGCAAAAGGCACAAACTTCCAGTTATAAAATAAATGAGTCCCGGGGGCGCCATGTACAGCATGGTGACTGTAGTTAATGATACTGTATTGCAAATTTACAGTTTTTAAGAGAGTAAATCTTGAAAGTCCTCATCACAAGAAAAAAAATCTCTTGTGACTATAGGGACAGATGTGAACTAGACTTACTGTGTATGTATCATTTTGCGATATATGCCAATATAAATCATGTTGTACACCTGAAGCTAATCTTCTAGGTCAATTCTGCCTCCATTAAGAAAACCCCACACCCTACATCGGCCCCCTAGGCTCTCTCTTGGAAGACCAAGCCCTCCTGTTCACCTTGATGGAGGAAAACCATCCGTCTTCTCGCTTCTGACCAGAGCTGCGCCCATCCACCCTGTGTCCACGTCGGCCTCAAAGATGATGCTTTACACTGAAGTTTGAGCTCCTGTTCCAACTCTTGGAACTACTTGTGCGTCACAAATAAATTTGATTTTTAAATGTTAGGCACTTCCTGGACCCAATGAGAAAGATTTTTCACGGGCGCCCATGGTTTAGGAAGACAGAAAACAGCTTCGAAGACAACAGGAGGAAATCTGTGCCCAGGAGAAGAGCCACTTCCTCTTCATTTCCAGAAGTGTCTGCCCTGCCCTGTGGGGCCTGGGGCAGCTCACAGAGCCAGTCTCTCACCTTGCTTGACCTTCATTCTTCTCTGGAAGTCTTCTGAGGTCTAGTGACCCCTTCTCAGAATACAGATTTTATATAAACACAATTTTAGATAAATATAATTTTATATAAATAAAATAGGATATGGAGTATGACAAGGGAAAGTAACTACACTGGAATTCAAGTAGTAAAAATTTTAAAAATTTCTGATTTAGAAGTGGTAGGCACTGCAGCCCCCTTCAAGACACTCCGGGTGGGGTACACCGCTTTGCTCCTGCAGGTGTCCCCCGTCCTCATAAAAATGATTCTCCTCCTGAATTTTCAGTGACCAGTTTTTAGTTGCACTTTGACTCCTCTCCAACCCCTGACCCACGCTTGACAATTGCTGGCCGATGCCACGTGCAAAGTAGACCCCAAGTGACCGATGTGAAACTTAGGAACAGTAACATTGGAAGGTCAGCCTCCATGATGTAGCCACCTGCGCCCCAAACAAAGCAGAAGTGACTCCTGGATTATTCGGCCCCCGGCCTGGCATCCCTGGGATGGGCTGTGAATTAGCCTCCGCCTCCGTTCCAGGCTTGTGCATGGCACAAGCAAGAAAATCATCACTGTAATTTAGCTTAATGGGAGGACTCCCAGACCCCTCCCAGCAGCCGTTCTGCTTGTGTCTTGGAATTTTCTGGGAGGCTCGCATCCCCGCGCTCCTCCCCCCCCATGCTCAGGCCTCCTGCCATCTGCCAGGCCAGATTACCACAAGCCAATCCTAATTTTAAAACGTAACCAGAGGGGGTGCCTGGACGGCGCAGTCAGTTAAGTGTCCAACTCTTGGTTTCAGCTCAGGTCATGATCTCAGGGTCGTGAGATCGAGCCCCACATCAGGCTCCACACTCAGCAGGGAGTCTGCTTGAGATTCTCCCTCCCACTTCCTCTGCCCCTCCTGTTGTCTCTCTAAATCTTTAAAAAAAGGTAACCAGAGAAGGTCAAAATTCCACTTGTAAAATCATTTTATTGGTATAAATATACATATGAATAAAATACCTCAGCCTGTAATGTAAGTGAATATTTGTGAAATGTCTTAAAAAGAGTAGTGTTTTGATTTTTTTACAGGTGTCAAAGTATTCTTTCTTCAAATCATACATTAAAAGCTAATATGCAGACAGAAATTAAAGCCCTCTGAAAATCACGAACACTCATAAAACTTCATTCCAATCGACTATGTACATTGACCCCGGCACATGGTAACATCAGCCGCGGGCCTCTCTCACTCTGTTCTTCGCTGTGCTTACTGATGGTCCTACAGAGGTCACCGACCAAATTTAAATGTACAATTCCACATCAGGAAGGAAGAAGTTCCCCATGGGAGAATGTAAAAACCATAGCCGAGATCTAATATATATAATTTGTACAAATTATTTATTAGTGTGCTCTGTTAATATACTTACAATGTGCAATTGCGTACATCAAGAACAAATCGCTCTATCAAGTGCAGACGTGACGGGCCCCCACAGCGGAGCCCCACGGTCAGCCGACGGTATTACTTGAGTGAGTTATGTGTCTGGTTGCTTTGTCCACCTCCCAAAACTCAAATTGCAGGGCAAACTGTAGCTGCCTCAGAGAAGATTCAAGTAGGACGCATGGAGAGTCACTGGCATTCACTGAAGGCATAGAAGGAATGCTTCAAACTCAAACGCCCAGGGTGGGCAGAAGACCAAACAAGTGTGTTTGGATTCCCCCCCACCCCAAAAACTGGGTCTGTTTGTTTTCAAAAAGTAAGTAAAGAAAGAAGGAGAAAGAAAAGAAAAAAGCACCAAGAGAAGAGCGTCGGAAGTAGGAAGAGGTGTTGCCCTTGGTTCCTCTCTAATGGCTAACAGAGCACCCTGTGCAGTCTGCATGGGGGACCTTTACACAAAAATAAACTCTTTTTCTGCTTCTTCCCCAGAGTCGCTGGACTTGCTGCCTTGGTGGTCATCTTTACTGGAGGACCATCGCTTCTGTTCTTGGTACTCCTGGGCCTGCTGGCCCCAGCTCTTCCTTGAAACTGAAATAGAAAGGGAAGGATGTCATTACAGTCGATGAACAAGGGACAGTCAATGGCCTGACCATTAACGGGGTGAGATGCAGGGGCCCCGAGAGGCGGGAGGGCTCGGGAGGACCTTACGCAGAAACAACTCACCAACTACGTGTAGAGACTCGAGACGAAAATTAAGAACAAACCAACAAAACCAGAAACAAATTAAAACAAGAAAACATACAAACCCCAGTCTAGCAATGATGGTGGAGTAATTGCCCGAACTGAGCCTTTGGCACGTGTCCTGTCGGGCACACTCCGCTCTCTAATCGCTATTCCTCACAGCTACCCAGGAAGGCAGGTTTTGTAAACTTGGAATCCAGATTTAAACTGGATCCCTCTCTTGGGGAGCCTGGAGGGCTCAGTCAGTTGAGCATCTGACTCTTGGTTTTGGCTCAGGTCATCATCTCAGGGTCCTGAAATCGAGCCCCGAGTCAGGCTCTGTGCTCAGCGCGGAGTCTGCTGGAGATTCTCTCTCTGCCCCTGCACACATGCACTCTCTGAAATAAATCCATAAAATCTTAAAAAAAAAAAAATAAGAGGAATCTCTCTCTTCAAAGACCCTGTTCTTTACAACTAGAGCAGAGCTTCACTGGTACCATACGCCTCAAGGCTCTTTTTTTTTTTTTTTTAAAGATTTTATTTATTTATTTGAGACAGAGAGAATGAGATACAGAGAGCATGAGAGGGAGGAGGGTCAGAGGGAGAAGCAGACTCCCCGCCGAGCAGGGAGCCCGATGCGGGACTGGACCCCGGGACTCCAGGATCATGACCTGAGCCGAAGGCAGTCGCTTAACCAACTGAGCCACCCAGGCGCCCCGCCTCAAGGCTCTTAAGGGTTATTACATATTCCACACCAAGCCTGTTGTATAGACACCACTTAAGCTAAAAATACCAAACCCCACACTTTGTATGGCTTGAAAGAAGAGAAAAGCTACCTCATGGCTCAAAAGGTCAAACGATCCAACCAGAACACAGGCCTGGAGAGAGACAGGATTCATCTGACGCTTCTCATCAGCCTGATGTTAGCATTATGCTAAAAACTCATCTTGCCAGGAACTAGCTATTTAAATGCTTAACCCACTAAAGAGTGTTTTTCAGGAAGTAAAATCTCCTGAAACCTAACAGTCAAAACACAACATGATAAAGTACTTCCCTTGCCAATCTGGTTGTCAGAGCCAGATTCTGATCTCTAGACAATAAAAATTTGAATTTCATTAATTACATTAAAATGAAATTAGTGTTCTGAAAAGGATAAGCATTTCAAATTTCATCATAAAAATCAGTAATTTTTTTTAAAGATTTTATTTGTCAGAGAGAGAGCAAGAAGGAGCACAAGTAGGGGGAGCGGCAGGCAGAGGGAGAAGCAGGCTTCTCGCTGAGCAGGGAACTCATGGGGCTCGCTCCCAGGACCCTGGGATCATGACCTGAGCCGAAGGCAGATGCTTAACTGACTGAGCCACCCAGGCATCCCCCAAATAAGTAATTTTTTAAAAATTTGACCTCTTTTTACCCAACACCTTTGAGCAAATTCTCAGATGGAAAAGTGATGAATAAATATCACAACTGATTTTATTTTTTAGCTTGAACCATGTAAAAAAAAAATAAATGTCCTTTGAAAGTTGTCAACAAATCAGGTTTGGGGGAAAAAGGTAAAATAGGTTTCTATATATAGCTTGTCCTTTATCACAAAATCAATTTGATAGTAACACATGAAGGGTCCTGTATATTCTCAACCTCTGCGTGTGCTATGAACAGGAGGGAGCAGAGCAGATTTGTAGTATCTTCATCTCGAAGACACTGCAATAATCTGACCTCAAAATAGAGCATTACTAGGGAAATCTTGCTAGAAAATTCTACTCATTCCCTCTTAAAACCAAAATGAATTGTTCCTGTGTATCAAGTGACTCAGAAACAAATTTCCAACACTCTAGGTTCAAAAAAAGAAATACACATGGTGATACATTGCTTATTTGTCTTCAGAGCAAACTATTTGCTCTAAGTCTTAGATTCAAAAGCTATTCATCCCTCCCAGCATTTTAGCTTCCTCAAAATCCCAGGCCTAATTCATGTTCTGTAACACCAGAGTACTCTAAAAATGGAGAAATTCATGCCATCAACAATGTTTATGTCACAGGCAAAAACAGCACCATGGACCAAGGTCTCTGGGGCGCAGCTAACTGAAACTCAGGGAGATCCCACAAAGGAATCTTCCTGCAGAAAGCAGTGTCCTTCAGTGTCCTTCAATCCACATCCCAGTGACCTGATTCGGAGTCCTCCAGGGCTGGGGGGGGGGGGAGGGCTGGGGAGGGAGGTACAGAAGGATACAGAAAACATTAATAAGTGAACAGGCTGGGTTTTATTTAGGTTGGTGACACAGACCCAGCACCAGTCATGAAGGCACAAATTTTAATTTGTCCAACAAAATCCCTGAGAGGAATAACATGGTCTTTCTAGAGGCCCAACAAAACAGTTCACTAAGGCAGTGACACTATTTAAAATCATTCTAGGGGCGCCTGGGGGGCTCCGTCGGTTAAGCGTCTGCCTTTGGCTCAGGTCGTGATCCCAGGGTCCTGGGATTGAGCCCCGTGTGGGGCTCCCTGCTCAGCGGGGAGTCTGCTTCTCCCTCTGCCCCTCCCCCCGCCCCCGCTCATGCTTTCTCTCAACTAAAAAAATCATTGATTAAACTCTACCACTTGTGAATGTGATCATGGCGTTGCAGGGAGGCCGGAGAATGGACAGGAGACCGAACCAGGTGAGATCAGGGAACTGAAATCAGATGAGTAGCCAAAGCGCTCGCTCTTCCAGCCTCCCGACTTCTTCTCATTAGCCCAGAACACTGGTGCAAACAACTTTGTACGGGAATGTTCTTTGTCAAGCCCTTAGGCACCACTTATTTGATTACATATAATTAGGATGCTAATTACAATTATATTGAAGTAGGTTTGGTCAAGCTCCCGCTAATGAATAGTCCGAATAAGATTATGTCTGCTTGAAACTTAAAAGGATTTTAAAATATTTATAAAATCCTGGCTTTTTTTTTTACTAATTCAGATGGACCTTCTCCTAGGCAGTCTGATGTAATGCTTGACTTTAATGCAGGATAAAAAAGAAAAATCAGATCATTTTACTCCACTTCTTCAGTGCAAGTATCCTTACAGTTAACGCACTGGGGCATCTCTATACGTGGGTCTATACACGTGTTTACTGCCATTCCACGTACCATTAGAATTATAAAAAATACCTGCCTGAGTGAACATTTAATTTATTCAACACAAACACTCCGTGTACACTCACCTCCCATCTACGGTGCCAACGACGGGTGCAGAGAGGCTCAGACATGAAACCTGTCATTCTTGAAGATGATTTGACTTTGCATACATATATATATATATATATACACACACATGCAAATATATATACACATACACACGTGCTAATTTTAAAGCTTCCAAAATGTGCATATAAATTCAGAATTAGAGATGCATTTGAAAATTGGAGCTTTTCTCCATTTTAAGCTCCACGGACATTCATATTTCCCAGGAGGAAAACATGATGACCTTAAAAATAATATTCCGTAGCCGGCCCTGATTTTTTTTTTTTAATACTTTCTGTTAAGAGCCCAAACTGCCGACCAACTGTTAGATTTCTTTTGGAGAACTCATATAGGGGTAATAGATCACAGATCTGGTGAAAAAATGCTTAGAACAGAGTACCGGCTTACAGACCACAAACCATAGCCAGGTATTGGCTGGCTTTAGGTTGGATTATGGAAGAAGCAGGTGACATATAAAGGCAATCTCAGAATAAGATGGCCTGCGCCAACAGGATACACCATGAGACATACAAAGCCAAAACCAACTATTTTCTTCAAGAAAATAGGACACACTCTAATGAAAACATCACAGCTTATCATTAAACGCAAGACAGGAAAGGACGTGAAATTCAAAAGTGACAGAGACTTCCAGTAAAAGAAAACATTTTACCTGTCTAGTCAATACTAAAATAGCCACGTAATTAAAACAGTAATCATGGTGAAACTATGCGGCATGCTTGGAGAACGACAGCCTCTGTCTGTTACACGGTTACTTGATTGAGGAAAGTAAGAAAGCTGTTTTAGCATAAACGAAGCTACTCATAAAAGATTTAAAGGGAGGCACACAGCATGGTCTAACACCATTGCTCTGCCAAATGCCATTTGTTAACCAGGAACTAACTATTCAGAAAGCAGACTGCTTTGCGGTTCTCAAGGTTGAAGACAGGCAAGGGCAGGAGTCGGCACTAACAAAACAAAATTCAAATCTTTGACATAAAATGACCTTAATCGAAGCTTCCGTAAAAATTACTTTTCTGGGGGTTCCTGTCCGCATTTCAAGAAATCGAGGCAGAAAAGCAAATACAAGATGGTCCTGTTGAATTCCATCAAACTTGGACGCAGCCCATCACAGTGAGGACTGTACGCCAACGAGGTCATGGAAAAATCTGCGAGAGGCACGGAATTCCTTGCCTTCCAGCAGCCTCGTTTTACTCTAGCTCAAAGCCTTCCTGCGGGGTCAGTGTGGTCCTGGGGGCGTCTCTGTGTGTGTTGTGTGGAGTGTTGTGGCCTCTCAGAAGCGGGGACACCGCATCGCATCAATGTGCTTTCTTAATAATCAAGTGAGAGGAGTCAACCAATACAACAGTTCAAATGCAAATTTCCAAACTCTGGAAACATCTATGCAACCTTATCAATAAGAGGCAAAACAGAGACAGAGCTTCTGATTCAACACTCTAAAAAGAACTCTGTCTCTCTTCAGAAAACAAATGTGTTCATTTACGTAATTTTTCTATCGCTTGAAGATAACAGATTTTCTTGAAAATATCAGAGAAAAATCTCTTACAGAGAGAAAAGTGACTGTTTAGCATGTGTCTATAGGAAGTCCACGTGTGTGCATGCGTGTGTGTTCCAATAAAACTTTATGTACAAAAACAATGGGTCATAGTGTGTGGCTTTTTTTATTACAGGGTCAGCCACAGGATTCCACAGTACTGTCCGTGGCATCATGGTATTTATTTATTTTACAAATTTTTAATTGAAGTATAGTTGACATACTACTTTCAGGAAATCCTTTAAAAGTTCCTCTAGGTGGGGCAGGTGCCACTTGCTGGCCCAGACAGAATGTTCGCATGTGACCTATGCTGTGGGTCGTGTCCCTAACTCCCTCCGGTCCACGCCATCATCTAGCCAGCAGGTGCCAGCTAGATGATGGCAGGTCACAGCGCATGGCTCATCCAATGGCCAAGAAAGCTGGTTCTAAAGGTTATTGCTTGTGGGGGACCAGGAGATGACTCTGTGCTGTTGTTTTGGTTTTTAAGCCTCTGTCAAGGGAAGTCCTCAAAGACAACCGTCCCCACTTGAGGCGTCGTACGTCACTCAGTGGGTCGTTAAGCTGTAAGGCAGGTCACGAGAGGCATATTGTCGGTAATGAAGTGCTACAGTTTGAGAATGGTTTATCCTTTGCCATAAAGAAGAGTTATCCATAGAATAAGATCACTCCCATTGACTTGCCATCGGGTGCTTTCTCAGAAGGCCGTGAAGGCCTGGGGTAAGAGCCAGAATGCCGGGCCACGCGCTTCGTCAGTGGGAGTCCAAAAACACTCACGTGTGAACCCCCGATAGAGTTTTACAGGAAGAAAAGTGCCCTGTTTCATGGGAAAAAGTACTTCCAAGGAATCTCACCTACCAGGATATTTTGTATTTTTTTCCTTTATGATACAAAGACTGCCTTTCAAAGATTTTTCAAGGCAAATTTATAAAAAGTGATCAGCCAGCAAGATCATCAGTACTGAGTCACAGAAAAGACATTTCCTCTCTGAATCAGCTATGCTTCCTCTAACATTTCCCACCGGAGATTGAAGCCGATTTGAAATTGGTCTCCTTTTCGTCTCCTGGGACTATCTTCAGCTGAGCAGAACACTGCCCAGTTTACTACAGTGTCAGATGGAAGTCAGGCGCCAATGAGCAACTGCTGTAAAGTTGAATAAACTGTTCTCAGAGGTTGAAAAGTTAATTGGTACTTTTTCTGTCTCACTAAAGGGTCATCAAATGTCCAATGAAAGCTCGTGGGCATGGTGTGCGGTCTGCATTTAGTGCTGGCTTTTTATGGATACTTTCCTGAAAGAGTGTAAGGGAAGGTGTGAGGCCAATACTCTCGAAAGGTAGAAACTGTGTTACTCTCAGAATCTCTGATCCAATCCCAATTAAAATCTAACAGAAGAGTAGAGAGATCAAGAGAACAGGAAGTATGACCCCAAATAAAAAAAAATAAACCTACATGATTGCATAAATTTGAAAGGACAAGTCACCCTACTCCAAAGTAACTTGATCCTCCTCCTAAGAGTTTCTAATTTTAGATTTTTAAGTCCATACTTTTAGCCTCAAAGGGAAGGACCATCCTGTTGCCATTTAGGGGGAAAAAAAAAGGCAGTTGTATGAATAATCCCTGAGCTGGTCCTGGGATAGAAGTTACTCAATTAAAGTTTGTTTTTGTTAGTGCCAGTCCGCAAGCTTTGGGTCAGTGAGGGATGATAACCGAAGGCTCTAACCATTTGTTGGCTGTGACTTCCTGTGCCCAATTGCATTCACTTCCTCTTCTGCAATGGTGAAGTACAGTTTTGAAGATCTTTTCCCTCCACTGGAAGGCTTGTCACTGTCATGATCTGAATGTCTTTTGTAATAATCTCCTCTTTGCACTACTGAGGAAAAGGGATTCATTTTACCCTTTATATTAGCAAATACATCCCTGTGTTGACATTAATATTAAAGAATGTTAACATGAGAAATTAAGTATCAGAGAACCCACCCCACTTAGGATTTAATGAACCTACAGTGTTGGGTCTGCGCACATACACCACCACCTACAGAATTCAACAGCCAACATTATGGAAATGTGGTGCAAAATGAGGTGAGCTCCGAGTCTGCTCCCAAAGGGTGCTAACAAAAGGCCCCTGTGTTACCACTTTGATTCCAGGATGGATTAAATGAAAATCACATTCACTATGGAATAATCCAGAAGAATCATAGCAATTTACCTGTTTCAGAAATTAGTTGGGCACGCTAGTCCAAAGGGAGGCACAGAACAAGGAAATGAAGTAACCAGCATGAATAATGCACAAGAAAATAGGAATGAGCACATCAGGAACATGTTCTAAAGAAAAAGTCAGGGCTCACGAGTGGCTATCATTCCTGGACCAGCAGAGCCGGTGAGCTGATAAAATAAACTGAAGTCGGAGTCTTATCACCTTGGGCGGTTTACACACTCTTCTCAGGTCGCATGTATATTTTCAGTCCAATTTCAGTACCAAGTGACACCACCAGAATGATCTCTGTGGTTAATTTATTGTGGATTCCAGGGGAAAACTCTCCAGTCCCAAACTAGAAAGATGGGGGCATGCATCATCATCAGTGTTTGCTCTCAAGGGCGAGTGAGCAAAGGCATCAAACATCTACCCCAGAGCTCTGACATGTCTGAGGAGCAAATAGGTTCCTCAGGAAAGAACATGGGACTTTTCCAAAGCAGCTAAGGGCATGCTAGCATTCACCCACTTTAACTAGAGAGGCTCCATGGTACCCATTCTTAGCTCAGGAGGCTGGTGGGTTACTCGAGGCCCTGTTTTAATCGTATGGGCATCGAGAACACATCGCTTTTCCTAAACGTGGAGCAATTTTCAAAACTTCCTTACAAGTAAGGATGTAAAGTCGGCAGTTGTAGAAAGAAGGGAAAACGAGGGTAGGAGGCGGGGGGGGCTGGTAGGGACGCTCGCTGGCCCGTCGGCCTGACTGGGCCCCGCCAAAGGTTCTGCCCTCTACACGAAGCCTTCCAAGGGCTGTGGTTGTAACACCAAACCCTGTGTTTCTTCATTCCGTGTAAACTGACTACAGGCACCAGCTACCTTTTACGGCTTTAGCTGCTCTGTTTGACATGAGCGTTTTATCAGCTTCGGTCAAAACCCTACCTTCTTTTATTTATAGCCAATAGGTGAGTGAAGCTTGTACCCACCAAATGAATCTGCAGAATGGAGAGGAGAAAGCAGGCAGTGTTATTTTTATTTTTTAAAAAATTATTATTTTTCTCCCAAGTCATAAAGATAGTACTCAGAAATACTTTCTATGAACTTCGACAGGAGACTACCATTAATAAAAGAAAACAGGCCAGTGGAGGAAGCTGTCAGAGCCTGAAAGGTCAAGGAATTATCTAAAGCATCAGACACCTAAAATAAAACAAAGGAGCCCCAAACCATAATGAGAGCCATCTGGTCATGGGTAATGACTCGTGTGGCTCTGGAATTTCTTTATAGGTGGGGGTTTAGAGATGGCAATTATATTACTCTTTATGAAGGATAGGACCCAAAAGTCAACAGCGTATTTAATAGAGTGAGGGAAGTGTGGGGGGAGAGGAACGGTGGGTTGCTGAAGCCAACCCAAACATGCCTCACCTCCCTGGAACACTCTTGATCTGATTCTGGGAGATGGCACCCAAGTCCCAGGATTACCTTGCTCTGCTCCTACCCCAGCAAATCAGAAGCAGCCAACTGGCTACAAGGATTCCCTGAAAGCATCCTTGCAGGTACCACACTTGTGAGAACAAGGAATGCTTGGCCTCATGATCGAGCAAGCAGAAGGAGCACCAGGTCTCTCAGGCCTGCGGGGGCTGCTCGTGATCATTTACAGCAAGGGGAAGCTTTTCTGGGAAATAATGGGACCTAGAGGCCTATAAGGAGCCCCAGACGAGGCACAAAGTATTTAAGGCACTCCTTACCTGCTGGGATCCAGTGCAGGAGCACCTAGTGATTACAAACAGGTTAAACCTTGGGTTGGGGTGTCCGGTACGTTTTCACTCTTTGTGTATGCGCCTTCATTAAGGTCCAATGTCATCAATAACGTTGAATCAAGTTTCTGAATGAGGAAACTGCTCTGGTTCCAAAAGTTTAGTCCAAGGGATGCTGACTTAAATGCTAAGATATTAGTTGAGTCCAAGCTTAATTCCTTTCTCTTGAAATGGCTCTCCTTGGAGAAAGCAAACGTAGAGGAAACATTGCTTACCTTCCTGGGAAAATGTCCTGGGACTGGGCTGGGGGCTACTCTGGCCGTCTCTCTCCTTGTCCGATGGAACCTTCTTCAGGACAGGCGGAAGAAGAGCCACTTTAGAGGAGCCAGGGCTGGATGGAGAGTCTGGGATATCCTCTAGGGAGACACAAACGCATGAATCCAACACTCCCACAAACTGGATTCCGAAAACATAAGCCAGGCTAATCTTAAAATATGAACGGCCGATAATTTTTTAAAAGCGTCACAGAATTTCTCTGGCCAAAAACATAGGTTTCGTGTTCCTGCGGGTAACATCTACGAACAGTAGGGGGGAAATAATTAAAATTTATGAAAGGTTAAAAATCTCTAAAAATCACAGATGTGAATTTATCTTGCAGACACAGAATTTCAATGAGCTGATATTTGAAAATTACACTCTAAGTGAACTCAATGTTCCTTCTGCCTCAAACACAGAGGCTGTTGGATATTTCTCAAATATGTGATATTTATAACCTCCTGCCTCTACCTGCTGCCAAATCCAGTGAAGTGGTCATGAAATACATACAAACATATATACATGTAGGAACGTGGGTGCGCATACCTATATACAGACTGAGACCACTAAGAATAACTTGGAATCATGGACTTTAAGAACTAGAAGGAGTTTGGTGATTACTGCACAAATGAAGAGATTAATAGATGACCTGCTGAAGGAAAATGATGACAAAACCGCTAGGATTAGAACTCTAGTCTCGGGGCGCCTGGGTGGCTCAGTCGGTTAAGCGACTGCCTTCGGCTCAGGTCATGATCCTGGAGTCCTGGGATCAAGTCCTGCATCAGGCTCCCTGCTCGGCAGGGAGTCTGCTTCTCCCTCTGACCCTCCTCCCTCTCATGCTCTCTGTCTCTCATTCTCTCTCTCTCGCAAATAAATAAATAAATAAATAAAAAGAACTCTAGTCTCTTAATCCTAAAGGCTGTGCTGTTTCATTCGAACTGAAAGGACTTCCTGAATTGTGCTCCTTCCTCTGCTCTGTGGCCGGCAAGGTTATTTGAACTTGGCCCGTGCGCGTGTGTGTACAGAGGTGACTATTTTCGGTCAGGTTCTCCTCAGCCTTCTCCTTCCAGTTCAACTCTCCTACGTGCTTCACTGTATGAACAGGGTATGAAAGAGCTCTCCCTGCCCCAACAATCTCTCAGAGCTGCGGAGAGGAAACAAAGAATGGATTTGAAAGTGCCTGCGGAATTCGCAAGCGCTATAAAAACAAACATAAGTCTCGATACACTAAGTGCTAGAAACAAATGAACACATTTAACAAATAGATTGAAAATAGAAGCTCCTTGCGACAGAATATTGGAAATCCAGCTAATCTGACATTCAGACTTCCCAAATGAGGAGCCAAAATACTCTACAAACTAGGTCCATTTTGTAAGAGCCGTTCCCTTCCTGCAGACTAGAGTTGCACCTTGCTGACGAAAATACCAGCCTGCTTTTGAGTAGTCATTTAAAACAATTCTTTTAATTACTACTATTTTTTTTGCCTTCACTCTCTGCACTCTTTCTATTATGAAGATATTCTGTGCACCAAGAAATATTCTGTGTTTCCCATCGTAACAAACTTCGATCTGTAAAAAGGCTTGAGAAGAATTAGGAAGTTCTAAGTGATCTGCTTTAAGGGTCAGCTGCCTGAGGTGACCCCAGGGTCCCCCTGTGGCTGTGCTTTGAAGACTGGGCATTGGGTTTCTTGAGGGACGAATGGGCTGTGGAGACCAGCGAACATTAACCAGCTGGTCGCTTGGTGAACAAAAGACACATTTGAGGGAAAATGGGGAAGACCCACAGTGGAATGAGTTTGGGCATGTGCAATGCCGCCTTTTTTTCTCATTCCATCCAATCCTCTGCGTGTGGATGAATGACTATGATGAGCTGCGTGTCTTACTTTCTAGTACACATGCCCACAGGGAGGAGGCCGGTGGGAGCGGTCACCCTGCAGCTGGGGGTGTCCTAGAGTCTGGCTTCTGCTCACCAGCTGTGGGACTTGTCAAACTGAGTGTCTCTGGGCCTCACATTCTGCATCTGTGGTGGGGACATTAGGAGTTTATCCACGCAAAGCACTTAGGACAGTGCCTGGCACAGAGTAAAGTGTTAAGATTAGCAGTGATGATGGTGATGAGCATAATCCGACTATATATCTCTACCCTTACTTGCCTAATTATTATGGGGGAATAAAGTGAAGAGGTGATATGGGGCTCATTACGGTATCCATTCTGCTTTTGTGTATGTTTAAAAATTCTTATAATAGACCATTGGGGAAAAAAAGAAAAAAAAAAAAAAGGCCTGAGAGGGAAGGGCAGTTGCAGGAGAGAAAAAGGCAGAGTCTAATCCATTCCTAATATTTTTAAGTTTCTTCTCTCAGTAGATTTTCTATACAAGAGTCAGCAAATGTCTTCTGGAAAGAGCCAAACCGTAAATATCTCAGGTTTTGCAGGCCAAACGGCCTCTGTCATGACTCAGCTCTGTTAGCGCAAAAACAACTGGAGACAATATGGATACGGATGGCCTGGCCACGTGCCGCCAACATTTCATTTACAGAAACAGGCCCATAGTTGGCCAAGCCCTGTTCTAAACCCTAAATATTTCACAGACTATGGGGCAAAAAGAGAAGAACTTATGCTCTCCCTATTTGTGGCCCCCCGTCCTTAACGCGCGGCCTTCTGAAGGGTCTGTAGACCCCGGAGACAGTTCTCAGAAGGCTCAATGAAGCCCTGCAAATGGGCCAACACAACACAAGGCTGTCTTCTCATTTGGCCCTCTAACCTGTGGCCTGAATGCAGAGACAGTCTCTGAGTCCCTGGGCTGCGGTGTTGAATAAAGAAACTCCTCAGGGGCGCCTGGGTGGCTCTATCAGTTAAGCGTCTGCCTTTGGCTCAGGTCATGATCCCAGGGTCCTGGGATCGAGCCCTGCATCGAGCTCCCTGCTCAGTGGGGAGCCTGCTTCTCCCTCTGCCTGCGCTCCCCCTGCTTGTGCTCTCTGTCAAATAAATAAAATCTTAAAAAAAGAAAAAAAAGAAACTCCTCAGTCTTTGTCCCTGTCGAAACTGTTGGCAGGTTTCTCTGAGCCCTCCTGCAGACTCCCTGTGCCCATGTTCACCAGCAGCTCCCGGAACCATGGATGGAGTCGCGATCCAGCTAGCCCTAGATGCCGCCTGACGGGGGGTGAGATGGGGTGAGGGGTCACCTCCTGCCCAGCAGAACCCTTACCGGGCCGTGAGGAGGTTCTCGGTTTCTGCGGGACGGTGGGCCGCGCTGCCAGGCTGGGTTTGGGGGACTGCAGGAGGGGCTTCGGGCTGGTCGGTGTGCTGGAAGAGCCCCGCGACCTGGAGCCCGCATCCACTTTGGGCTCCGCTTTGGCATTCTTTTCGGGTGTTCCCAAACCGAAGCGGCTCTCCGCAACACCTGGGTGCAGTTTAGGCACTGCAATGAAAATGGGGACAAAGAGCACACTTTACTTTAAAACTCAAAGGTTAAAGAAACGAACCCTTCGAAGCTGGGAGAGATCTGGTACAAGCCGCCATAACCATTTCTTGTCCTTTCTCATCAGAGGTGTTTCAGAACTGAAGCACGTCGTTGCTCTAGCATGCCTGTAGGATCAAAACACGCTGGTGGAAGACTACACTTCTTTGTGGGAAAGCAGTGAACTCGGTGGTGCGCTTCTGATCACTCCTGACTACTCCACAGAGGACAAGCGTCAAGTTCAAGCGTGTCCGTGTCCGTGTCCATGTCCATGCTAGCGGACGGAGAGCACGCAGGGCCGAATGCACTGGAAGCACTCAGATCTTTCTCAGACGTGGCACGAGGTGCAGGCACAGGTAAAACCAGCTGTAGGCGCCTCGTTTCTGGATAATCAGCAGCAGGTAGGGGTCTGGCTGCGGGTCCCCAGCAAGGAGAGCTACACTGACGTCCATAACCTCCCACGTAGCGAGAACCCTGAGAATGGCTTCAGGTTCAATGTCCCACCCCTGCTGGTTAAACATGAGCCACGTTCCATCCCTTACTGCATGAAGATACTCAAGCTCAACACGGGACTTTCAAAGAGCAAAGCGAGGTTTCTGACATACAATTTGTAAGTTACTCTTCGGTTCCCATCAAACGTATCTTATTCTTTTACTACACCCGAAAAGTCAGAGGGACGAAGGATAGTGGATATTCATGCTGAAAGGAAAGAACATTCCTTCATCTCAAACAAACGGGTCACCTTCCACCTACCGTGTGCGGCTGGTTTTGAACATTGGCCATGACCCCACCTCCCCCCAGTCCTCAGATGCCCACAGTTTGGGAGTTCTTCTCAAAGACATTTCTTCCCTTCGGGGAATTGGCAAAGGTGCCCTGTCCAGGTACACGGCTACTGGGGTGGGAGACACGGCCCAGGTGGAGCTGCAGCAGGTGGAGGGGCGTGGCCATCCAGGTGAAAGCTGACAACACGTGACACAGAGGCCCATCTCCCTTCCCATCCTAATTTTTCTTCTGTCAATCATGTGTGACTCCTGGAACCAGACGGGAAGTGCTTCTCCTTAGAGGGTGATGGTCTTACCTGCCCCACATCCGTCCAGCCGTTCTGTGCCGCCCAAGGCCAGGCTGGAGGAATCCTGAGAGATGGCCTCATTCCCGAGCTTCTGAAAAATTCAAGCACACAGCCCCGGGAAAGTGCATATTTATTTAAAATGTAAGAAAAAGAACAAAGCAGAACATAAATGACAACAAATAATGGCCTCTTTACTGCTCTCACACTGACTGTGTCCCACCTCTCTGTCTCCCTGAGCCTCCTCCTGGAACAAAGCTCCAGTGAGCAGGTTCTGTTCTGCGTTCACAGTCAGGGCTGAGGTCCAGAGTGTGGCCAGTGCCTCAGAATGCTTCCCCCAGGTGACAGGTGCGTGGGCTCAGGGGAAGCCAGGGGGCTCAGGGACAGTTCCTGCTTCCTGTGGGGTTTTTCTGTGGAATACCTATACAGCTCGGCAGCCCCTGATGCTCCACGCAGCAGGGACACGGACACTCTGTGAGTTGCTGGGACCCTCCCTCCAAGTTGAGCTCCCCAAATCAAATTTTAAAAGCAGTGGAAACCTTTTCAACTTCAATGTACAAGAAAGGTAAAAAAGGGGCCTATAACGGACAGGGCCTTCCCTGCCACTGAGGCAGAACCACAGGACAAAGAGTCTTGTTTAGGAGGTCATGGATGAACACGCCAGAATTAATTTAAAAAACCCAAAAGTGGGCACCTGGGTGGTTCACTCAGTTAAGCATCTGCCTTCGGCTCAGGTCATGATCCCAGGGTCCTGGGATCGAGCCCCGCATCGGGCTCCCTGCTCAGCGGGAAGCCTGCTTCTCCCTCTCCGTCTGCCCCGCCCCCCCTCGTACTTTCTCGCAAAAATCAAAAATCAAAAAGAAAAAGAAAAAGAAAAGATGCCAAAGCTTCAAGCGAAGGGGTTTGTAACAGCAGAGGGGGGCAAGGTTAGACGTGGTTGTCTTGGGGAAGGAGTGGTAACCGGTGAAGCCAGGACTCGGGCTCTTCCTTGCGGTGCAGAAAGCCTACCTAAGAGCGAGGCATTTAGATACAAAAAGGTGCCTGAAACGAAACACCCAGGGTTTGCTTAATATGCCCTAAGCATCCTGTTGACAAAGACGATCCGCATCTACCTCCCGTCCCAAACCACAAAGCAGCTGGGCAGGGAGCCCGGGGCCTGACCTTCAGCCTGTCGCAGCCCGCGCTCTGGCAAACCTGAAAAGCACATAGCTGCTGCCACTTCCCAGCTCCCCGCTATCGGTGACACTATAGGAGGGGTTACCTGAAACTCAGGTAGGATCTGACTCGTCTACGGCATTTACCAGCCAGCCGCGGCCAGACGCTGGCCCGCAGCGCCGGCTCCCCCGCACAGCACCGGGCACCGTAGCAGGTGCCCCGGCCTCTCAGCACGACCGGGGAAGCTCCACTGGGGGAGGCTCCCGTGCAGGTGTCTGCGAAGGAATGTGCACGCAGGTTCCGCGGCCAGAATGCGCACACTGTTTGGTGTCCCCGAGGAAGAGGGATCCCAAGGAAAGGGCGTCCCGCGCCAGGGCCGCAGGTGAGCTCGGGGGAGCCCACTGGGAGGACGGGCGCGAAGTCCCCGCCTGGACCCGCAGGGGGCGCCTGCTGGCCTCCGGGAGGCGGGGCCGGGTGTCCCTGCGCTCAGACACAGGTAAGGAGGTGGCCCACTTGCACGTGGCCGGGACGAGGCTGCGGCGCGCAAGTGGAAGGGGACCCCGGCTTTCGGGCGTGAGCGCCGGGCCGGCCCCCAGAGCCGAGGCCGGCTCACACTTCGCACCCCGGCGCCTCGCTTGCCTGCGCTTCGAGTACCATCGGAGAGGGTGTGTTTTCTCCTTCCTTCCTGGCTTTCTCAGGTAGGTACCGGGGATCAGACACGCCCGGGCGGAATGCGGATGAAACACTGTGACGTCTTTGAGAGCAGGCAGCTGACAACGAGGTGGCCCCCCAAGAAAAGATGGGGCCCTCCGTATTCAGCACTTGTTACGCGCCTTTGTTAATAAACGAGAAGCACACGTCTTCACTTTCACGGTCCTTTTCCTTTAAATACATGTATTAAATGTGAATAGTGTAAAGAAAATTACTCAAGAGTGAAGACACCATAGATTTTACCCATAGTATACCGACCAGTGCGGCTTATGCTGCTAACTTTTGTAAAGAATATAGTCATTTTAGGGGAAAATACTCTTATACTAATTTTGTGGGGGGTTTTTTGTTTTTTCTTAACAGAGAGAGCTCGTGAGGGAGGGGAGGGGCCGCAGGGGCAGAGAGAGAATCTCAAGCAGGCTCCCCAAGGGCAGCGCAGAGCCCGACAGGGGGCTCGATCCCACAGCCCTGAGATCAGGACCTGAGCCAAAATCAAGAGTCAGATGTTTAACCGACTGAGCCACCCAGGTGTCCCTTCTTGTACATACTAAGTTTTGAAAACCTTTCCTATTTTTTATTATTCTGATAGAACACTGCTGACCGGTCTGAATTTTCAATACAGGCATACCTCATTTTATCGCACTTTGCAGATGCTGCTTTTGTTTTTACAAGTTGAGGGTTTGTGACATCACTGCGCTGAGCAAGTCTGTCAGCACCATTGTTCCCACAGCATTTGCTCACTTCATGCCCCTGTGGCACGTTTTGGTAACTCTTACAATATTTCAAACTCTTTCATTATTGTTCTGTTATCTGTGATCAGTGATGTTACTATCGTAATGGTTCTGGGTGCCATGAACCGTGCCCATATAAGTCAGTGAACTTCATTGATAAATGTGGTTCATGTTCTCACTGCTCCACCAACCAGCCGTCCCTCCCCCCACCCCGCCGCCCCCCATCTCTCTCCCTCTCCTCACATCTCCCTATGCCCTGAGACACAACAATATTGAAATGGGGCCAGGTAATAACCCTACAATGGCCTCTAAGTGTTCAAGTGAAGGATGAGTTACACGTCTCCCTTTAAATCAAAAGCTAAAATGATTAAGCTTCATGAGGAAGGCATGCAGAAAGCTGAGAAAGGCTGAAAGCCAGGTCTCAAGCCAAACAGTTACCCAAGCTGTGAATGCAAAGGGGAAGTTCTTGAAGGAAATGAGAAGTGTTATTGCAGTGAACATATGAATGATAAGAAAGTGAAACAGCCTTATTACGGATATGGAGACAGTCTGAGTGTCCTGGACAGAAGATCAAACCAGCCACAGCATTTCCTTAGGCCAAAGCCTCATCCAGAACAAGGCCCTAACTCTTCAATTCCATGAAGGCTGAGGGAGGTGAGGAAGCTGCAGAAGTTTGAAGCTAGTGGAGGGGGGGGTCATGAGGTTAAGGAAGCTTCAGAAGAGAAAAATGCAAGGTGAAGCAGCAGGTGCTAATGGAGAAGCTTCAAAAAGTTCTCCAGAAGATCTAGCTCAGAGAATGAATGAAGGTGGCTACACTAGAAAACAGATTATCAGTGTAGACGAACAGCCTTCCTTTGGAAGAAGATGCCATCTAGGACTTTCACAGCTAGAGAGGAGAATGCTTGCCTTCACAGCTTCAAAGGACAGGCTGACTCTTATTAGGGGCTAATGCAGCTGCCGATTTGAAGCTGAAGCCAATGCTCAGTCCCCATTCCAAAAATCCGAGGGTCCTTAAGAATAATGCTAGATCTACTCTGCCTCTGCCCTATCAATGGATGACCAAAAAAGCCTGGATGACAGCACATCTGTTCATAACATGCTTTACTGAATATTTTAGGTCCACTATTGAGACCTACTGCTCAGAATAAAAGATTCCTTTCAAAACATTACTGCTCATGGACAACGCACCTGGTCACCCAAGAGCGCGTTGTGGTTTGTTGTTTTCACGCCTACTGACACCACATCCATTCCACAGCCCATGGATCAAGGACTTATTTCAACTTTCGAGTCTTACTATGTAAGAAATACATTTTGGGGGCTAATGCTGCCATAGTATTTCTTCTGATGAATCTGGGAAAGTCAACTGAAAACCTTCTGGAAAGGATTCGACATTCTAAATGCCATTCAGAACATTCCTGATTCGTGGGAAGAGGTCAAAACATCAACATGAGCAGACTCTGGAAGAAGTTGACTCCAACCCGAATGGAGGACTTGGAGGGGTTCAAGACTCCAGTGGAGGAAGTCCCTGCAGACGTGGTGGGAACAGCAAGAGAGCTAGAAGGGGAGCCTGAAGAGGGGACTGCATTGCTGCCCTCTCATGGTCAAACCTGAACGAAGGAGGAGGGGCTTCTTACAGATGAGTGAAGCAAGTGGTTTCCTGAGATGGAATCTACTCCTGGGGGGGGGGGGAGATGGAGTGAAGATTATCAGAATGACAACAGAGGATTTAGATTATAACAGAAACTTAGTTGACAAAGCAGCAGCAGGGTTGACAGGATTCACTCCAATTTGAAACAAGCTCTGTTGTGGGTGAAATGCTCTAACAGCATCACGTGCTGCAGAGAAATCATTTGTGAAAGGGAGAGTCAATCAGTGCGGCAGACTTCATGGTTGTCTAATTTAAGATACTGCCACAGCCAACCCGCCGTTAAGCAACCACCACCCTCATCGGTCAGCAGCCATCGACGAGGAGGCAAGACCCTCCACCAGCAAGCGCAGATGATCGCTATTTCTTATCGATAAAATAGTTTAAAATTGTAAGGTTTGTACATTGTTTTTTTAGACACAATGCCAGTTGCACACTTAAGAGACTAAAGTACGGTAAAGTACGGTGTAAACATGATTTTCTACGTACTGGGAAACCCCCAAACTCATCTGACTCGCTTTTATTGTGATATTTGCTTTATTGTGTTGATCTGAACTGAACCCACAACATCTCCGGGGTCCACCTGTCCTAAGGATTTTTATTATTGATGTTGTTTTAAATAGACACAAGATGGCGCTAGGAGCTCATTACTATAAGCCTTGGACAACTAAGACCTAAAACAGGAATTTTGTCACTCCAAGCCAATTTATGTATCCAATCCAAAGCACATGGAAAAAACGCTCTAGCACTTCCCATCTTTCTACCAAAAAGCAGCTGTTCATCAGTGAAAACAGTGATAAAATAAACAGCAATAAACAGCTCGTTAGTGAAAATAGCCCATTCATTGTTGTAAGAAATTCTATAAAATGGATTGAAATTTAAACATTTCCTTGGGTTTCTGACTCACCAGTGATGTGGTCAGTGTTTATTCAGAATTCTGACCAGTGAAGGCCACATCGTGCCTGCCTTGCTGAATTAGCAGAATACAGTTATATGGTCCCCCCTCTGCACCCTCCTCAACCTTCTGTAAGGGTCAATGAGTAAGTTAGGAGAGATCTGTCACAGGGAAATTGCTGGATAACTATGGTGCTGGTGGAGGAACTATGGTGAACAGTTGTAAAGTCACATGGGATGCAGGATTTAATGAAAAAATAATCAGTTGTTAAGTCATGTAAAAAGCCCTCCACACCCTGGTCTATAATACAGTTTACTAGTAACTTTCTAAAAATCAAGGTTCATTGGGGTGAATTGTTTTATTCTGATACTTCAAAAAAAACAGATAGGCAATTTTCCTTTCTTTGGGAAACCCAGTCATATACATGAAAAAGAGCTCAGATTCATGCACTATACCCAAAACCTGGGTTAACCTGGGTATGATGAGCTTAGTGATCACAATAAAGCTATAATCTTTCAAGTAGCTGTAGAAGAAAGGGGAGATAATGGAAGAAGAAACCACAATGTCTACTTTAAAAGATGTTCGAAGGATAAATGATATATTAAGTCAGATTTTGGGGGACTTGGCAATTTTGAAACGATCAACTTTTTCTTCATAGCAATCCACAACATATCTCAATGACCAAGTATTCAGTTAATTCTAACAGAATACCTTGACCCTCTTTCCTTCTGACTTTCAAATCTGGAATATAGTAAGGAATTTTTAGGTTTGGAAAAGGGAATTATGAAAAAACTGAAAAGCAGATCTATTTTCATATAATTAGAATCTGGTTTCAGTATTTTTTAAGATTTTATTTTATTTTTATTTTTAAGTAAAAATAAAACCTGACACAAGGCTTGAATTCACAACCCTGAGATCAAGAGTCGCACGCCCTACTGACTGAGCCGGCCAGGCACCCCCATGGCTTCAGTATTTTTATTAGCCTCTGTCAGTTCTATTTCTGGTCACGCTCAGGTCTCATTTTGGATTCAACAGACTGGTCCTCTCCCCAGCTCTGAGCATCTCCCTGCATTCCCAGGCTCCTGACTTGCACAGAAAGCACCTCGGCAGGTGGGGAAAGGCCAGCAGAGTCTCAGCCAACGACTTACCTTCAAACACTGTGGCTCCGAAAAGCGGGCCCTCGCGCCGGAGGGAAAACATGGCCCTGCCCTTGTTGTCTGTGCTCTGGGTTCTTTCGGAAAAAGGCTTTTGGATTTGGATTTTTACTTCATCAAACAGGCTGGCTCTGTACCTCTCTCGCCCATAAAAACCGAGAGGGGGCAAATCACACAGACAACCGAGTCAGAAGGGACCCACCCTCACCTTCTGCGCACAGGCCGCTCTCCTCTCCTGCTTGGCCTTCATCTCTGCCAGCAGACCGCTGCCCATCACCTGGACACCGTACCTCCGCCCGCCCTGCGGGCTCCTCTTGCTGTCACTCCGCTCCACCTTGCCCACGTCCTCCCCTTGACCTTCCTCAAGGGAGTCGGGGGTTTTTATCTCCTCTGTCCGCTCCGAACTGCCATTGTGCTCCACGGGCTTCGCATCCTTCCTGGGGGTGTCCGTGGCTGGACTTCTGACGGCCCCCTTTGGCGAGGACGGTTCATCCGTCGTCAAGACCACAGGTGGCCGCTCAGATTTGGACCGGGATTTGATTAAATTGAGAAAGCCGCTTTTCCGAGAATCTCGCTTTTTCTTTTCATCTCCTCCTTCGCTAAGCTCGTGGGACTCTGAGCCTCTTGCTGATGATCTCCTGGGATTCAAAAGAACAAATACCGTGGGTTTTGCTGTAATTAAAGCTCCAGCCAGAATCAATCAAAATACAAATACGGAGATTGCTGCTTCTCTAGCAGCCATTCCAAAGCAGTTAAAAAATTTGAGTCTTTGCCCTTGGTAAATAGAAAGGTGGAATGTTATCATAGTCACAGGTCAGGAGAGGGAGGTACCACCAGTTAAGAATGAAAACCTGAAGGGGTAGGTGTTTCTGTATCTAAATGCTCTGGTCAATGGCCTCTCCACTTGTAAGAACTTCCAGCAAAGCTGGCTTCTCAAAGACACAGGTGGGGGATGGCCTTATTTAATCTGACTGGCATTAGAAAGGGCCAGATTTCCCCCACGGCCACCTAAAATCCTTGCATAATCACTAGATCACATCTGAAATCCCACCGTTAGCGCTCAACTCAAACAAAGATGTGGGTTCTTGCTTAAATGTAATACCACTAAAAGGCAACAAGGACAGTGAGCTTTGGTAGAGAGTTGTACAAAAGAGAATGTTCAGGAATGAAAGACAATATTCAGGAACGGGGAAATGGGTAGGGGAAAAAGCAAGTCCAAGGGGCCGATGGGAGGTCTCCCTGGTGCCTTTCACTTAAGAGATGGCAGACGCAGACCCCATTAGCTCCTCTGAGTCCCCCGTGAAACCACGGCCAAAGGTGTAAAGAAAAAAATAAAGGGAAAAGCCCCAGAGTGGAAGAAAGACAAAACAACACAGTCTGGAAGCCAAGACAATTGTGAGTGAAAACGGACTCAACAGACATAGAAAGCTGCTCCCTGAAGCGCTGGTGGGGGAGACAAGAGGCGGTGGGTTTGCCCAGGGCTCCAGGCACCTCTGGAAACAGAAGTGAAGGGGGGCTCTAGAGAGGGAGAGAGCCAGAAGCCCATTCACCAAACCGTCAAATCCTCTCCCCAAACCAGAGACCAAAACTGCCCCTTTGCGCCCAAGTTTACCCGCCGGGGAGGGTGAGGGGCAGCAGACCATGGCACCCCAAAATATACCTCTTTGGCACAAGGATTATTTTAGACTGATTAAGAAATAGCAGATGCTAACTGAACATAATAAAAATAAATAAATACATAATAAAATAAATAAAATAGGAATGACTTAAAAAAATAAATAAAATAAAAATCAAGGTTAAGCTCAAGAAGAGCAAAAATAAAAAAATAAAAAGAAATAGTAGATGCCGGAGAAGCTCTGAGAACTGAGAAGTTGCCCTCTGGGAAGAGCCATTTATAAGAGAAATCTCCATTTATAAGTGTGTTCCTCTCAGTAGCAGGAAGAGAAGGAGGAGAACTAAATCTCTAGAAACTTATCAATGGAGAAGGTATGGACTTAAATCTGTGTAACACCCTTACCCTGTTTAGAGACCTTTTCCTGGTAACCTCCCCACACTTATCCTACACCCTTCCTGCCCCCCATCCCAACATCTGTCTTTTGTTTTTAGCTGAAAATGGCATTTAAGGTGGTGGCTTGAGCCATTCTGGGAAGCTACTCAGTTTTTCTGAGTCTCTCCCATGTATATAGGAAGCATCCTTGTTCTTGAACTTCTGTTTTTCTCCTGTTAATCTGTCTTTCATTACAGGAGTATCTCAGCCAGGAACCTAGAAGGGTAGAGAGAAAATTATTTTTCCTCCCCTACAATCACAGGAAAGCCTGCATATTGGAACAGTGATACTCACAAGCTCTTTCTCTCATTCTGGATCCTAGAATAGGGCAGCCAGGTTTATGCCCTCCAGGCAGGAGATCAAATTTCTCAACAAGCTCAAGAGAAAAGACCCAAAGACTCAGATAGTCAGGGAGACCCTCGCCCAACAAAATGATCCAAGAAGGGTACCCTACATTGAAGTCTACCATTCAACAGGCTCTACTTGTTGCCAGGTGAACTGGGGAGACCCTGGGCCCTTGACCCAGCCTGTCCCAAAGATGTCCTGGAATGCTCTTGGTCTCATCAGGAGGAAGAACTGAAGGACAGACACACAACACACTGGATAAGCAACATAAGCAGAAAGTTTATTAAACCGAAAGTACACTCTCGAGGGGAACCTGGCTGGCTCAATGGGTGCAGCAAGCAACTGTTGATCTTGGGGTTATGAGTTCAAGCCCCACATTGGGTGGAGAGATTACTTAAAAATAAAATCTTTAAAAAAACAAAACAAAACAAAAAATAAATTATACTCTCAAGATGTGAGTATAAGCTTAAGAGACAGCGAGCTGTGTGCGGGGGTTTGGGGTTCTACCTTTTATGCGCAGTTAACAAGAGAGTATAATATTCATTATTTGGTGTGGGGAAGCAGGGTTTCCGCTTTTTCTTCCTCACTTGCTCAGGCCTTTCCTGTCACCCCACAATCTTGGGCCTGTCTGGTGGGATCCGGCCTCTCGTGGATGCTGCCAGGACAGGCCTCTGACCTTCCCCGCAGCTGGCCACGGCCGCCTCCTTGCTGGCCTCCAGGCATCCCGTTAGAGCCTCACTGCCTCTAAGACACCAACTTCCAAGCTCACTAGTGTCTTATTTCATTTCAAATGAAGGAGCAAAAAACTGTTGCACCATCAAACAAGCATAATAGGAAAATGTGATAGCAGGAGGTAAAACTCAAGGTTGGAAGATATAGCTGAGGAAATCTGCCAGATGACAAGGAATAGGGTAACAGAAAGAATGAGAAAATGAGAGAGAAAGATAGAAACAAAACAAAATAAAAACTAGGGATTCATAGAGAAAACACATAATTTGAATAATGGATGTTTTAGAGAAAGAGTACAGAGAAAAAGGAAGAGAAGAAATTATGAAAAAAATAATTCCGGAAAAATCCCAGAACCAAAGCACATGAATTTTCAGATTGAAATGGCTCATTAGTGCCTAGCAAAGGGGTTCAAACAAAAAAACAAAACAAAACAAAGCAAACCCACCCAGAGCCAATCATCATAAATTTCTGGGAACAAAGAGAAAATCCCAAACACTTTCCAGAAAAAGAGTAAAAACAAAAACAAGTAACAAAGGATCAGGGCAGGCTCATGACAACATTGCATTTGTACGGGCCAAGGCCAGGCTGCCTCAAGATGGGCTGCTTTGGCATGAAGATTATTTTGAGTAAACAAGTCATCAAAACCCAGCCAATTCAGGAAAAAGCTCCTCACATCCCCCCTCGACTGCCTAAAAGAATTTAGATAGAGGAGCTCCTCCAGGAAGAGAGCTGTGGGCACCGAGAACTACATTACGCTACGAACCAGGAGCGCTAGGTGGTGCAGAACCTAGCAAGGCCTGTCGGACCAGGCCTCTATGTCCCCTTGTCTGAGTGGCTCAGCAGACACTTGTGAAGCAAACATTTACTCTTCCTGAGAACTGCATTCCTTCCCATTGAAGTCCCGACCCCTGTCGCCATCTCCTTAGTCCAAAATGACATACGTGCCTCATTTTGCCGGACTGACTTTGGAATTTCCCCTCTGTGTGGCTTCCCTATACATACACTATTATATTTGATTCTCTCCTGTTAATCTTTCTCATGTCAATTTGATTCTTAGTCCAGCTAGAAGGATCTTGAAGGGGACAGGGTATTCTCGCTCCCCGACAGACAGATTCTTATAGCAACACTAGAAGCTAGAAGGGAATGGGACCAGGTTTTGAAAATTCTAAAGTAAGATGGATTCAATCGAGAATTCTATATGTAGTTACACTGTTAATCAAAACAAAAGATCTACAAGTCTCAGATGCTCCCCTCCCAAGCGGCCCTTCTCAGGATGCAACCGGAGGAGGTCGTTCACCAAAACAAGGGAGTCAAAGGAGGAAGGAGAAAACACAGGCCAAAGGAAACAGGAAAAGGACACAGGCATGTGGCCAAGGGAAGCCCCCAGTAGAAAGAGACGGGAGGTGGCGGGGGTGACGGCAGGGAAATGGGCCCAGATGCCACACGCAGTCAGTCAGGCAGCAGCGAAGGATAGGTCTGTCTGTCGCAGGAGATGACACGGAGGATACGTGAACAAATGTGGAGGAGATTTATGCCTTTCTTGGAGAGGTATGGGATATGGCAGGGACAGGAATACGGAAAAGTCAGCAAACGGGAAGGGGATGATTATTAACTGCAGGGAACCTAAGAGGCTGTAAAGGAGAGCAAACCCAAAGATGGTGTAACTCAGTCATGAATATTCACATGGAGGAGAGAGAGAGAGAGAGTGTGGTGGGCAGTAGGGTCACAATGTATCAGAGCTAAATTATCATCCTCTACAGTGAGGAGCTAACAGTCATGCTTGCTATCTAAATCTGAAAAACAGGAAATAGCAAAAAATGTTATTAAAGAATATGGAAGCATAAATAAAAAATAAATAGCTAAAGGCATAGGAATTAATTGCCTCTGGGGAATAGGGAGTGGGGAAAGAAACAATAGTTTGCTTTTTGGGTTTTTTGGTAAGAGCCTTGTAGAACATCTGGTGTTTTAAACTAGGAGCATTTATAACTTTGATTTGCAAATGTTCTTCATACAACTGGCAGATTTTACCCGTGCCTAGCCCTTTACACATCAAACTGACAGTCTGTTTTTATATAACAAAAAAGAAATGAAAAAAAAAAAATCAAAACTTCTAGTAGATTCCATCATTATTTGATGAAAATTGATTTCTAGTTCTATTATTTGTGCACTGAAACATACTCCCAGAGCAGTATCTTTGTAGAAAGTGGATTTTATACCTTCTAAAACTCGCCTAACTTTCCTCCAGAGCCCGTCACAGAAGAAGGCATCATAAGGATGCAGGAAATCACACGGGGGCAGACCAAGCATGCATACACCTTCCACTAACAACATACCAACTTCTGAAATTTAGGAGGAGGTGAGCCCCCAGTGGTGTCTGTAGTTTGTGGGGATACAGGGCAAGACCGTCTAAATTCATTCAACCAACTGTGACTGAAGACAGACTATATATTACAGGCCTGTGTCAGACACTCAAGTTATAATGAACAGTAAGACCTGGGGGATGCTTCTGAAGAACAAACAAGCATTCTCTGGGGACAAATGACTTGCGAGCACAACATTAAAAGGGGACATTGCCATTTCGTTCTGTTTATGTTTGCATATCGGGACTGCCTGAATCTTTTACACTGAGAGTACATCCGTCCATTCCCCACACCGTAAAAAAATTTAAAACAGAAGAAATGCTCAGAGGATTATGTGTGCCCTAACAGATGCATGCAGAGGATGAAAAAAAAAAAACAACAACTTTGAGTCAGCAGCAGAGAAAGAGCAATTAATCTGGGGGGTGGGGACAGAGCAGTCCTGAGACAGCTTCAGAGAATAAATGACACTGAGGTTTGTTCTTGAAGAATGGGAGCATGGAATCTTTCCTCGGATGCCAAGCTTCAAGGCCAGTGTCAAAGAAGACAAATAATTGGGTCCTGAAGCTTCTAACGTGCGGTGAGTTATACTGGTATGGATCTAAAAACTTCACTTATTTCCACCTCACCATCCTGCTGAGGCAAGATAAGGCCCATCAATCTATGGAATGGACCAGTTTCTTCCCTACGTGTGCTGGCCTGTCCACCCTCCCACCCTCGGCTTATCGCTATGGTTTCAGTTCATTCCTGAATTTGCTATCCCCAGGTGAAGAATACTTCAGACACAAATCCACGTTCAGAGTGTATTTGGGGATAGATCTGCCTTTTGGTTGGGGATTAAATAACTCGGTACAAATCCTGCTTAATGCTGGAAGTGTTCCAGGTTAAACAGCTGTCAAAAGAAGTTCATAAAAGGGCTGTCTTTTAAGGAAACACCACTTACGAATAAGAAAATAAGACAACTTCATGTTGACACTGTCTGTTGAAGCCGTGACATTTTAGCAGTGATACAGCCCTCCCCACCCCCCCACCCACCACCAAATTCTGAGTGAGGAGAATCTAGAAATAAGTAATGTCAGCTCTCAAAGTTCACCACTCTGGAATAGAGTCATCCAGGTGCCGGTGGTAAAGCCCTAAAAAAATACCTGGGTGTGTTCTATTTTAGAACGGCACAATGGTTCTCAAACTTGAGCATGCCTCAGTTTACCCTGGAAGGCTTATTAAAGTACAGACTGCTGGGCCCCACATCCCGTTTCTGATTCGGTGTGTCTGGGGTAGCGGCTTGAGAATCTGCATTTCTAGTAAGTTCCCAGTTGACAAGTGAGATCGCTGGCCTGGAGATCACATTTTGCTAACCATCAGAATAGTCAATCCTACGTAATACATACAAAATAAGATAAACAAGCCCTGGCAGGGTAAGTTTCATGGCAACTTCGTAATTTAAATGTGCATGAAGCAGTACTATTAGCAGAATGGCTCTGAACTCACTTGGAATCCATTTTGGTCACCTTCTTGGTGAAAAATTCATCCACACCTTCGTCCACTCTCCCCATGAGGCCGTTCTGCTCACCGTCGTGGGGGACGACGCTAGCAGCGCAGACCTGCAAGTCAAACACGGGGAAGGGTAACTCGGGCGGCATCATCCGGCAAACATCACGACCCGGTCCACGCTCGGTGATAAGGGCCACGGGAAGGACACGACCGGCTAACTGGGGGCCCCTGCGGTCTGCAGGAATGGGAGCCCCGCGTAGGACTGCGCCAGGCGCAGAAACAAAGGCGAGGCATGCACTACACACGCACAGCCTAGCGGCAGCTCTGTGCAACCCACTGCCCCGAACAGCTCGCCCTACCAGGCTGCGCGGCGCCCCTCGAGGTGCAGCCTGGAATTGCAGGTGATGGTAAGGGAAGAGAGTGTGCGTGGGAAAACGAAACACGGGCTAGGTTCTGAGACTGGAGAGCGTTCCGGTGGCCAGGGGCCAGTGGTGTGTGGGTGGGATTAAGTGCTGGGTACAGACCCTGACAGATCCTAACAGGGGCCTCTGCAACCAAACCCCCTCCCCCACTTCCTTTCCTTCTGGCGGGAAGAATCCTGATTTCAAGGTGTGAATACTTACTTCTACAAGCCAAATACCGTAATTCTTTCTCTTTGCCCATGATTGGTAGGTATGGCGTATGATGGAATTGTGGTCAGTGAGATATAAGGGAGATCGGCTAGGGGCTCATGAGCAGGTTTTCCGCAGAAGAAGGAATGTAGTTTTCCTGCATGGTTATATGGGGGAGGATGTGATGGTGGAGCCAAAGCACCCACATGGGGTTCAAGAGAGGACAAGCCTGAGGGCAAAAGCCAACATGTGCTGGATGACAGAGCAGAAGGGCACAAAACACCTGGGTGCTTGTGCTTTGCTGCTGAATAAACCAGTCCTTGATCCTGAGACTTCTGGATTTCTTGGGAGTCGAGAAAAATCAGTGTTTCTCACTAAGTCATGTTTAGTTGTGTATCTCTCGTTATCTATAGCTGAACGAATACTTCCCAACTAATAACACAAGGACCTATGGTGAATAGCCTCGAATCTTATGCTGAAGAGTGTGGAATTTACTTTGTGGGTGATAGGGAGCCCACAAAAGAGGGGCATGGCCCACCCTGAATTTTGTTCAGATAATTCTAGGGCAGCATGAAGGACATATTGGAGACGCCAGGGAATGTATGTAGTGGAATCTGTTCAGGAACACAAAAGAAAGATTCCTGGAATAGTCTAGTCTAATCTGGAGGAGACAAGGAGCAAATTAAGGGCTGGAGAAGTGAGAATACAAAGAATTGAGGTGCCTCCGATGAGGTCGAAGTTTCTAGGCTGGGAGAATGGGAAGCATGGTTCTAGGGAACACAGTTCAAAGACCAGATTTGGGGAAAGCAATGATGAGTCCAATTTCTGACGAGCATTTGAAGTGCTGTGGGAAACCCAGGGTCAGGCATCCAGCAGACACTTGAAAGCTTGGGTCTTAGGAGAGAAGCTATAAGGAAATCATTTACCAAGTTAGCATTTCTTTTTGAATGGACAACTCACAGTGAGCTCAGCCACATGTCTGATTTGTGTCTGCAATGGTGTATTAATATTTCACACCAATAGGTTGTGGGCCCTTGAGAAAGAGTGCGTATTTTGCCCATTCCTTTGGGCACAAGGACAAATTCTCCTGTGGTTGAGATATCTGGTCTGAATGTCCTGCCACAGAGTGGTGGGGAAGGGGCTTTCTGTAATTTTGATCTGCAAGTGTCAAGTTACCTCCGGGGGAATTTGGCTCATGTCCATGTCTGCATATGCACTGCTTAAAGAAAAAGCCAATCATGTGCTTTAAGCAATCATCCACTTCACTCACTGGGAGATCTCCATTATGAAAATGAGCTGTGTGTCTGAGTTCATGTTTGTGAAATACTGAAAAGTGAGCAGGTAACAGGTCACAGACAAAAGAACTCCTATGAAATGTGAATAATAACAATTATACCTCTCATCTGAATGGTGCTATATATTAAAGCAAGGCTTTCCTATGCATTATAATAGAGCAGAGAATCAGCAAAGTTCTATAACTCAATTAGGGAGAGAAAGCAGCTCTCGGATTCACTTTTATCACAGAAGATAAAAGCAGCACAGAAGTTGCCTGTGTTAGCATGTTAATAGAGACCGGGATCTCCACGGTAATAATGGCTCCCTGTGTGTGCTGAATGCTTGATCATTTGTAACAAGTGTCTTGCACTTGATTCCATGTTCACATCTACTCTGCACTGAAAAGGAAAGATAGTTTTATCTTAGTCTTTGGTTAGTCACAGATCAAACTGTGGCTCAGAGAGTGACAGGTACCCACACAGCTCCCCTGACTGATGGATGAGAAGGATTATGAGCCCAGGACATCTGGTTCTAACACGGGGCTTCCTTCCAGCGGACCCATGCTTCCCCTCAGAGGTTCCCTCTCAAATTCTCTTTCCCATTTTGAGAAAAAAAAATTACTTTTTACTAGCATAAATTTCTCCTTTACACCCTTTCCTTTCTTCTTGCTTTGAAACGGAATGCAGAGCGAGCACAAAAAGTTCTCAGGGCTCAGGGAGAACATCAATGGGTTTCAGAGATGGAAGCAGACAGGGCTCCACACAGCAGTCTGCTTTCATGCAGGACGGGCCAGCTTTCAGGGCTGGATGGACCTTGAGGTAGATCCCCCAGTCCAACCCTGTCATTTTAGAGATGAAGACACTGAGAGCAGAGAGGTTACGGGAAGTCCAGAGTCACTGGGAGATCCTCAGTGAGATGTGGTTTAAAATGCATCTGTTGGACTAAGAAGCGGCTTGTACGAAGAGCAGCAGAAATATCGAACACAAGAAGGAAACACAGTTTGTCTGAACAGTTCAAGGCTAAACACACATGCTGTTTTAGCTCAGTTGCTAGCAAATGGAAAGGAAGGGACATAGAGACATCAGAAGTTGCCCAAATCCCATTTGACTTTGGTCTTTCTGTCAAGGAGCATAAATTTCAGACTAAAAAGTGTAGCGTCGTTACTGGAAGGGGAGAGCAGAAATCCCATCCCTGAGCCAGCTGGAACGGGCTCCACCTGCACACAGAGAAAGGCTTTTGCAAAGAAAATAGGGCAGCAGAATGGCTGTTGTCAGTATTTGACAAATCAAGAAGGTAGATTTTGCACCTCTGGTGTATGAATACATGCTAAAAGGATAATTTGTGAATGCTTAGAAGATGAGCCAGTGATTATGAGGACTAATGACAATTCAGACCACCCTCCGTCAGGATTATGAAGATGAACACACCAAGGAAACACTGTGGGTGGTGCACCTGGATTCTGACGAGGCGGCTGCCAAATCTCTTATGTCTCCATAGGCCGGATGGAGAGAGATGGGCAGGAAGGAAGGACAATTAGTGTATTATTAGTAACTCTAAACACATAAACCCAAAGAGTGCTGATTAGTGAGCTGAATAATCATGGAATCTTACATGCATCCATTAGACAGTAACAATCATGGAGAAGGGAGAGCTAAGCAATAAAGTCAGAAAATAAGGAAACCAAAGGATGTAAAATGAAGGAAATATAATAAAAGGACAAAAATTGATGAATTTGAGAGGACAAATAAAACTAAAGCTGATTCTTCCAAAAAAAAAAAAAAAGACTAATAAAAGAGACAACCTTGCAAAATTAGGAGAGGCAAAATAGATCAGAAAGGGAAAAAACGGGACACAGCTATGGTTCAAATTAAAAAGTTCTAAGAATTCTACAAACAACTAAATGAACAATTAGATAAGTAGATGATATCCTAGAAAAATATCAATGGCCAAAATGGTCTTAAGAAGAATTAGGTAATCTGATTAGATCCATAACAAAAGAAATCAAATCCCTAGGAGAGGAACCTACATATAAGCATCACCTGCACACAAACAACGCATCAGGCCCAGAGGGTTTCCCAGGAGAACAGAAAATCTCCATTATATACAAACAGTTCCAGAGAAGAGGAAAGGGGACCTTCTGAACTAATTTTATGAAGATAGTGTAATTTTGAAACCCAAAGTAGTTGGATGGTCTAGACAAGATTAAGAAAAACTACAGGTCTCTCTTATTTACGCATATAAATTTAAAAAATCCCAAATAAAATATGGTAAACAAAGCCCAGCAGTATATTAAAACAAAGCAAGAATATACACCTGAAACTAATATAACACTATATGTTAATTATACTAGAATTAAAAAAAAAAGAGTATCATAATTATTATCAAGACTGGTGTGCCATTAGAAAGGTCTGTTATTGTGATTCACAATAGCAAAACAAAAGAGAAAAATAAATGATCAATTTCCAGAAATACTGAAGAAAAAAAACAATCAAATTAAACCCTCATTCACTGAAAAAAAATTAGCAAACTAGGAAGGAAACCTTCTCAACTGAATAAGTAACAGGAGAAACTGCCACATGCCTACCCAGTCTCGATATCAAACCCTGACTTAATTTGGTGTATCCAAGTGAAACACATTATCTTCTCAGATGTTCTTGTACCTGGGGCTGGAAATATGGCTTACTTCTGGACAGTGAGATGTAATAGCAAGTATACCAGGACTTTGGGGTATGTTCACATTTCTTGATGCACGTACCCCCTTTTTCTCTGTCTGAAATACACTTACAAATACAGAAGATTATAGGCCTTGCCTGAGAGTGACCACTACCAGTTACCCAGATGATACAGCTATTAAAAAGTGAATACATCCACTCTCACCACTTTTACTCAACATAGTACTGGAAGACCTAGCCACAGCAATCAGACAAGAAAAAGAAATAAAAGGCATCCAAATTGGTAAAGAAGAAGTAAAACTTTCACTAAACATGACTACATATAGGAAAAAACCCAGAAGACTCCACCAAAAAACTAGTAGTACCGATGAGTGAATTTAGTAAGGTCATGGGATACAAAATTAATATACAGAAATACATTGCATTTCTATACACTAGTAATAAAGTAGCAAAAAGAGAAATTAAGGAAACAGTCCCATTTATAATTGCAACAAAAAGAATAAAATACCTAGGAATAAACTTAACCAATGAGGTGAAAGATGTGTACTCTAAAAACTATAAAATACTGATGAAAGAAACTGAAGATGACAAAAGAGAAAGATATTCCGTACTCATGGATTGAAAAAATATATATATTGTTAAAATACTATCCAAAGCAATCCACAGACTTACTGTAATTCCTACCAAAATACCAATAGCATTTTTCACAGAATGAGAATAATCAATCCTAAAATTTGAATGGAACCAGAAAAGAACCCAAATAGCCAAAGCAACCTTCAAAAAGAACAACAAAACTGGAGATACCACATTCCCAGATTTCAAGATATACTACAAAGCTGTAGTGATCAAAACAGTATGGTACTGGCACAAAAGAGGACACATAGATCATTGAAACAGAATAGAGAGCCCAGAAATAAACCCATGATTATATGGTCAATTAATCTTCAACAAAGGAGGCAAAAATATACAATGAGAAAAAGACAGTCTCTTCAACAAATGGTGTTGGGAAAACTGGATGGCTACATGCAAATGAATGAAACTGGACCACTTTCCTATACCATACATACAAGTAAACTCAAAATGCATTAAGGACCTACATGTGAAACTTAAAACCCTAAAAATCCCAGAAGAGAGAACAGACAATAATTTCTATGACATTGGCCACAGCAACATTTTTCTAGACATGTCTTCTGAGGCAAGAGAAACAAAACCATCAAAATAAAAAGCTTCTGCACAGCAAAGGAAATAATCAACAAAAGTAAAAGACAACCTACGGAATGGGAGAAAATAGTTGCAAATGACAAATCTGATAAAGGGTTAATACCCAAAGTATATAAAAAACTTCTACAACTCCACACAGCAAAAACAAATAAATAATCCAGAAGACATGAACAGACATGTCTCCAAAGAAGACATACAGATGGCCAGCAGACACATGAGAAGATGTTCAACATCACTCATCACAGGGAAATGAAAATCAAAACCACAATGGGTTACCACCTTACACCTGTCAGAATGGCTAAAATCAAAAATCCAAGAAGCAACAAGTGTTGGCAAGGATGTGGGGAAAAAAGGAACCCTTGGGCACTGTTGGTGGGAATGCAAACTGGTACAGCCACTGTGGAGAATGGAGGTTCCTCAAAAAATTGAAAAAAAAAAAAAAAAGAATTACCACATAATCTAGTAATTCCACCACTGGGTATTTGCCCAAAGAAAATGAAAACAGTAATTCAAAAAGTTACATGCACCCCTATGTTTATAGCAGCATTATCTACAAAAGCCAAGATATGGAAACAGCCATAGTGTCCTTTGATGGATGGAAGGTGTAGTGCATACCACAGAATATTACTCAGCCATTAAAAAGAATGAAATCTTGCCATTTGCAATGACATGAATGGAGCTAGAGAGTATAATTCTAAGTGAAATAAGTCAGTCCAAGAAGACAAATACCACATGATTTCACTCATTTAAGAAACAAAACAAACAGGGGCGCCTGGGTGGCTCAGTTGGTTAAGCGACTGCCTTTGGCTCAGGTCATGATCCTGGAGTCCTGGGATCGAGTCCCACGTCAGGCTCCCTGCTCGGCGGGGAGTCTGCTTCTCCCTCTGACCCTCCTCCTCTCATGCTCTCTGTCTCTCATTCTCTCTCTCTCAAATAAATAAATAAATAAAATCTTAAAAAAAAAAAAAGAAACAAAACAAACAAAGAAAAAAGGAGACAAACCAAAAAACAGACTCTTAACTATGGAGAACTAACTGATGGTTCCCAGAGGGAGGGGATGGGGGGATGGGGGTAATACATGAAGGGGTTTAAGACCACATTTATCACGATGAACACTAAGTAATGTACAGAATTGCTGAATCACTATACCTCATACCCGAAACTAATAAAACACTGTATGTTAACTATACTGGAATTAGTGTTTTGTTTTTTTTTTGAAGTGAATACTATCTGTGGATGAATAAATAGAAATATTGCAGTTAGAAGGAAGGAGGTGGTATTGCCCTGCAACTTATTCAGAAAAGAGTAACAAAAAGCTATAAATAAAAAATCCATAAATGGATTGCAGACAGTGTCATATGAGGAACATCGAAAAAGCTGAGGACATTTAGACTGGTGAAGGAAAGACCAAGTAATAACCCACAAATATCTGTAAGTCTGCTAAGTCTCCTTCAATGACATGTGCCACACCAGATGACAGGAACAAGATGGCCAGGTTAAAATTATAAAGACAGATTTCAGCAACACATAAAAAATAACATGCTAACAACTGGAGCTTCTAGGGAATGGCTGCTTCTGAGAGGTCACTATAGCCAGAATGGTTAACTACTTTGGTTGCATAGAGATTTTTAAGTCCTTGATGAGGGACCGGCAAGATGACATCAAAATCCCTTCTAGCCTGGTCATACTGTGATTCTGCAATTCGAAGCATGTGGAGACAACTGATTCCCCAGGACTTAGTGTTTATTCATTAGAGTTGGTTTGTTTCATCACTGGAACCATGTCAGAAACTGTGGCAAATGAACGGTGACGGATCGTGCAGAGCAAAGCCATTGTAGGATATGGAACAGTCATTCAGAGGATGATCAAAGGCAAGTCAGTTACTTGCCCTGGGCTTCACATTCCCTAGAACGAAGAGATAGTCTGTAAAACTCCTTCCAGTGGAGAGGAGTCTAGTTAGTGGCCATTAGACCTGGACCCTGGCAGGTTTCCTGAATTCCAGTCCAATATTCTTTCATTCTTCTCTGCAGATGGATCTTCCTTTAGGGAATACTTTTCCCCTATGGTTATGCGAGGTGAGGCAGCAGAAGCAGGAGCTAGCTGGCATCGGATGCATATGGAGCCCTTGTGGGCCCTCCTGCCACACCTGCCTGTTGACCGACACTGTCAGAACGAGTTTCTCAGGTTCACATGCAGACAGGCAGCCACTCGGCCACACTCTGGCTAATGTCACTGTCAGACCTGACCCATCAAACCTCCTCGGTGTGTGTCTGAGTGCTTCACAGCACCTCCAGCTGACCGGATAGGACTCCAAGGACCAAAGAGGAGCCTCAGAGGAAAGCAGCCTGGGTCTTTGAATGACCACTGTGGGGTCCCCTGACCAGACACACCCACAATGGACTATGATATGAGCGAGAAACACATCTGGAAATACTGGGGATGTGGCATAATATCTGCACCCCCTTTCCCTCCTCACCTGTTATACCTGTTATACTGGCTCATTTTGGTGCCTTTGAAAATGGCACTGCCACTCTTTACCCATGTGAAGCTCTCATCCCCAAAGCAGACTTTCTAAAAGTCACTTCTACTAAGAAAATAATTTTTGAATATGAATTTATAAATTAGTGTGCTTGCTCCTTAATAAACATGAGTAAAAATCTCCCCAAATTAGAGGAGCTAAGAGTGATATGTATCCATTTCTAGGGATGTTTTTCTCTTCCTTCCCCATTTCAGTGTCAGGGAGGGGCAACAGGAGACACAGAGAAAAGCAAGTATCAATATAGTAAATAGAGTTAACGCTAATAAAATGAAAATATTAGTTTTGAGGAACAATATTTACATTTAATAAAAGATTGTATACGTTTATTCCATTTATTTGTCATGATGACACAATGATGTGGGCAGTGCTGGGATTTTAGAAGCAAGCTGGCTCAGGCTCAGAATGATCCCATGTCCAGACACTGCCAGGGAAAGGGAGAACCTGCAAGCTGAATCTCACATCCTTGGGGAAGAAGCCAGATCCACTTGGACCCATGACCACAACCCATGGTTTTAGGCCACAGGCTTGTGCCACCAGCCGAGTCCCTTGGATGGAAGAGCTGGGCATGAGCAGGACCTGTGAGCCGGGCTCTGCTGTGGGCAGAGTTCAAATCTCTCCGGCATATACCTACTACATTCCTCCACCAGCACTCTGTCTCCACTTTCTTCCCTTTCCTTCTCAGTTTTTAAATTCTGTTCACAACATTCTCTTCCTGTGGGTCGCCTTAATCAAGGGGAAACAAACCATCATCTCAGGTACAAGTTACACTGCTAATGACTCTCCACATGGAAAGAGCCAAAGAGGAGCCATTCAGTAACCAGCGAGAATCTAGTGTGGAGGTCATCTTCTTCCCTATCTAAAAAGCCTCTTCCTTACTTAAAAAAAAAGTTTATTCCTTTAAGAATATGTAATAGTGGGATGCCTGGGTGGCTCAGTCAGTTAAGCGTCTGCCTTCGGCTAAGTCATGGTCCCAGGGTCCTGGGATCGAGTCCCACATTGGGCTCCCTGCTCAGTGGGAGCCTGCTTCTCCCTCTGCCTCTGCTTATGCTCGCTCTCTCTTTCTCGCTTTCAAATAAATAAATATTTTAAAAAGAAGAAAAAGAATATGTAATGGTGTACTAAAATGTTAAAATCAAGTAAATCAGAAAACAAAGCACTGAAGTTGTTTTCTTTTGTTTTTCTGAAACCATGTCAAGCTATTCAGGTTTGAATGAGAAATAAACTAAACACAACTAGCCTGAGGTAGTTTGAATAAATCACTGACCAGACAGATAATTACTGTGACCTTCATCCACTTCTGTCTCCAGTCATCTACCTATCGTTCAATAAGTACGGTTGAGCATCTACTATGTTCTAAAAACATACAGAGCACTGAAAATAAATCCTAGGATAATAAACCACACGCCTTCCTACATGGAGCTTACAGACAGAGAGTGTTTAGAGAACACTATGGTGAGAGGTATAAAAGCAGCTATAACAGCTATGAGGAGCAGGCACTGGAGGAGCCATGGCCTCCATGGAGGGTTGTTCAGGTTGTGCACCGTGCAAAACCAGTCTGTGAGAATGAACTCCCCTGGAGTCATGTAAGCACAGACCTATGGGAACACAGAGGTGGAGACAGGGAGGGTTTCCTGGAACACTGAGGCAAATGGAGATCTGAAAGATAAATGGTCATCAGCCCAAGAGATATGTGGGGCATGGAGGGGAAGTGACAGGAAGAAGGCTGCAGCTCTGTGGAGGCCTGAGACCCAGGCTGGGAAGCAGCAATGTCAGGGATGACTAGGAGGAAGGCAGACAGCAGATCAGGGTTGGCAGTGGGGACCTGGTGTTCAGGATCATATCACGGTTTCTGAATTGTCAATGCTCCGTGCAGGGCAGGCGCTAGGAGGGATGCTCCGTGGGTGGCAGGTGCTAGGAGGGAAAGGTGGGTTTACAGACAGAGAAGCTCCCAGTTCTGAATGTGCCGAGCCCGAGGTGCTCTGGGACACTTAAGTTCAGGAGGCAGGGGAACACTTGAGCCCAGAGCAGAGCAGACAGGGCAGAAGTCAACAGACGGTAACCACGGGTTCTGACCACGGGGCCCAGGCAGCAAATAACACACTCGATGCCCTCACCAGCGGGGTGGGTGGAAAAGAAGCGTGCGGGCCTCAGAGGCCCACGGGAAATCGCTTTCGGGAAGGATGGGGTTTTCTGTGTCAGGTAAGCGCTGAGACATCAAGTGAGAGGACAGCGGACAAGCGCGCACAGGATGCGGCCGGGAGTGACCTGGGGCAGCTGCAGAGGTGGCCGGGCGCAGAGCGGACTGCGGAGCAAGGAAGGTGAGCAAGAGAGACAGCAGGTGCGGAGGACACGAGCCCGAGAGCCGCTCAGCACCAACAACCCCATCTCCCCCGGCAGGCGCGGGAGCTGCCGCGTCGGGGCACCAGAGCGGCTCCCCCGACGGCCTCTGCACCCCTGCGGGCTCGCACGTCAGCCAAGGCAAAGGATCGGCAGCGCCCAGGACCGGGCGCGGACGGGGAGTAGCGTGTGCACCCCCGAGTCACGCACAAGCACTTTCAATCACCAGCAAATGCTCTGGTGCTTATTTTCCACCGTGTCGCACTCAGACGTGAAAAATTCCACACACGCCGCCGATTTGTCGCACCCACGCGGCCGCTGTTTTTCTAAGGGCTTCTTCCAAGGGCACGTGCCCCGAAGCGCTGGGAACCTCCAGCAGGGTCTTTCCAGAAACTGCTGCGCGCCCTGCGGCCAGGCTGTGCCCGAGCGCCCGGCGGGCCGGTTCTGCTGCCCGCGCCCACCGCCCCGCCCCGGGGCGGAAAGGGCGAGGGGAGAGGGGCCCTCCCGGCACCTACCGCCGCCCGCGTGGGCTGCTGCTTCTTACTCCGCTTTGGCCTTAACTTGGTGAAGTGCTCCAGCTTCTTCCCCTCCTCGGAAGGCAGCTCGGACACAAACCCCGAGCTCCGCTTCTCCTGCCGCGCGCACGGGAAAGGCGGGTCCTCGACGTGAATGGGCACCTCCTCCAGCGCTTTGTCGAGATCAAACTCCATCTCTGAAATAAAGCAGAGCCCCGTGCCCACGCATTACACAACTCCGCAAAGTCACTCCACCACGGAATGGCAAACACGGGCTCACAAACCACTTCACGCGCCCCGTCCACACTCACTCACACACAGCATCCCGGGGAGGCATCCCGGAGGCGGTCCGAGGTCCGCGCTGGGGGTGTCTCGTGGTTACAGGGAAACGGCGGGCATTCGGAAGTAACTCACCGAAGGCTCTGGAAACAGGTCGCAGCATCCGGCTATGGATACTCTTCCTTTTGGACTTCGGGGTCATCTAGCAATGAAATAAAGAAAGCACTGAGGTATCCACAGGAAACTTGCCTTGCAGACTTCGGAAACCTTTCTGGGGTGGGTGGTGGGTGGAGAAACCCCTGGGCTCAAATGTTTACACTACTTGTTTTGCTGCTTCAGAGGGTGGTTGGTCACATCTGACAGCCTGACTGGAAAGACTGAACCCATACATTTCTAAATGTTTATAATGTTCTCAGCTGATACAGCCCCCTGCTTGCTTCTTGCCTCCAGGCCTAACCAGTTACCTTCTATTTATATGGCGGAAAGGAACAATGAAAGATACGGAATGTAATTCCAAGCTGCGCATGAGGATATTAAAATGGATATTAAAAAACAGATTAAGGGGCGCCTGGGTGGCTCAGTCGTTAAGCGTCTGCCTTCGGCTCAGGTCATGATCCCAGGGTCCTGGGATCGAGCCCCACGTCGGGCTCCCTGCTTCGCGGGAAGCCTGCTTCTTCTCCCACTCCCCCTATTTGTCCCTCCCTCACTGTGTCTTTCTCTGTCAAATAAATAAATAAAATCTTTAAAAAAAAAAACAGATTAAAAGATTGCAAACACCAGTCACTAACAATTGAAACTACAACTATCCACTGCTCGTTACCACCAGAACATCAAACATTATTGATGCAAGGCAATGCCCAACTCTTTGTCCCTTTCAGGATTTAAGCACTGTAACTGTTTTGTTTCATACTTTTGCCACTGAGATTTTGATCTTTATATTATGGGCAAAGGCTAACTGGGAAAAAGATGCCATGACTTGGAAGTCCGTCTGCTGTCACTTCTCAGTAAGAGTCCTTCATCCTGTTAGTCTTCTAAAAAATGAAACCTAAACCCAAACCGCCAAAACATCTTAAGCATTGGTGCCAACTGTTGATGATGTAAAGCCAAATCTAAAGAGGGTAATTAGCTTCTCCCGCAACAGGACCACAAGCGTGAAAACGGGAGGTCACCTAGAGAACTGAATCACCTAGAGAAATGAATTTGAAGGAAGAAACTGAGTCACAGAGATGACAACAGCTCCCATTCGAGCCGGCATTAGGAGCAGCATCGGGGACAGACCCATTGTGAGGCTGGCCCAGCATCCCTCCGAACCGCACCCTTCAAAATCAATATACAGATGAATGGACTTGAGGGATGTTTTAATTGGTCTGATACTGGAAACTAGCATTTGTCTAAAATAAGAGATAACAGAACTTACTTGGTAGTCTTTCATTTAATAGGGTGCCATGTAAGGCTTTCTCAAAAAACATCCACACAGTTGACACTCTTTGGTTCAAGGAATGAATGGTTCATACTGACCTTTAAAGCAAACAACTTTACAGTTCTAACAATTTTATGCCAGATTTAACAATAGTATCCTTTCGCTGTTACTTATTATTGAGAGAAAAGGGAGAGAAAAGATGAGCAATTACATTTAAATCCAGACTGGTCTTCCCGAAATATACAGTGAAAACTTGGTGATTTGGTTCTTTCAAGGTTTAGTTAAAGGCAGATGATCTGAGGAATATCTATTTGTAAACAACAGGCTTTGTGGGTTCAGTAAAAAACACAGTCAATCCAATGCAACTGGAAAGGGATCCAGCTTCCAGGTTGTTCTCCCCTCAAAATGCCCTTGCAGTCGACTGAACAGGATAGTGGACTGACTGGTCTATTCATAGGTGAACCTCTAAAAATAATTAATTTTCAGGAGACACAAACTCCTGAAATATACGCTATGTTTAATGAAAATGTCTTTAGTATTCCAACCACTTTGTGCACAACCTTGATGGGTAAAAGGATCAAGAAGCAGCTGGGGATATAATTTCCAGCCAATTTGTTTAGACAGCCACAAATAAAGAAGAAAGAGGTTTAAAAATGCATGGAATGACGATGTCTTCCAACATTTTTTCCTGTGACTCTTGATTAGATTTTATAGAAAGAGTGTTCATGGGCAAAAATAATCTGGCTCGTTTCCCTACATAACCTTTATAACAGAGGCCAAATGTGTGTAAAACACATGACAATTATGACATTTCAAATATATTACAATTTTAAATATATGAAATGGAATTTTATGTATAATTATATATAAAAGAATACATAGACTACATAATATTTATAAGCATATGAAAATATAAAGAGACATTTACAAACTGATGCCAATCTGTAACTAGGTCATTCAGCTCAACCTAATTTTACAGACAAACTGAGGAATTTAGGAAATCATCAGGATATTTGATGGCAGACATCAACCAAAGGGAAACTAGTTCGCTCTTCTTGGTTTGACTTTCTAATGCTTCAAAGCTATCCTTCATTTCATATGCTCTGTACAAGAGCAAATACCTCCTAATTGCATTTCACATGAAACTCTCCCACTGTATGTGACATATCTGTTAGTTTCGAAGTTTTTGACATTTGGACAGGGACAATGGACTTTTGCTAAAATAGGCAGGACTCGAAATCAGACTAGTTTCTGAAACTGGTATTAAGAATGCAACTCAATTTTAGACATTTCTTCTGATACACGAAAAGTTTCATGATCTCTTTCTTATGGTTTAAGTATAACAATGGGGGGGGAGTGAATTTTATTTCTCTCCTATTTTTCTTTCCTTTCTTTCGAATTTTTTCTTCCTTAACAGTTTTAGATAAAAAACTGAACTTGCTCACTCTTTACTGGCTTACTCCTATGATCCCGTTACATATAAACCTAAAGCAAGAGGAAATATAACAATGAGCTATGACTATCTACCCAAGTATATATTTAGGAACAAATATTCTATGTTTCTCCAGAAATCTGGTTTATATGTACTCCTGCCAACCCCCCTCACACCTGTTGATTAGGTAAGTTGCAACCTGGGGGGGAAAAAAATCTAGTTTACCAGCCTCTTCAGAACTGTTAACACTCTTGTATCAAAATGAAAGGGCTAATTTTCTCAGGCTATTTCCTAGTCTTCATTTCCTGCCCTGGACATTTGTCAATGAGTATTTACTGACAGGAGAAATCAAGAAGTGCCCCTCAGATGAAGAGGGTCAGGGCCTGAAGCAGAAGAGGTACACATACCAAAGGACTCTCTACAAATCAATTCATGGTTAACTATTATTTTAGGCCTAGACAAAATTACTTTATAAATGCATTTTGTAATAAATTATTTTCAAATTCACATACTCAGGAAATAGGAAGAACAGTGTTGAACCCTTTAAAAAGTAACTTTAGAAGGAAAACCCTACATGCAAGACTTCTTTCTCATCCTGACATCACCAACCATCAATAAATCCCCACTGTGGCCAACTACGGATGAAAGGCAGGGTCCTATTCTCTAGGAATCAAAAGCAACACAATGTCTACGTTGCTCAGAAATCTTACTCATCTGATCTGATTTTTATAATGGAATTAAAACAATTCTCGTGTCATTCAAGTGATAGGTCTACTTTAATGCTTTGACTTAGGCTGGAGTCTGACGAACAGCACATTTTTTTCCTGTTAAACTCACTTTTAACATGTAATTCCTGACATACTTTTTTTTTTAAAAACGAGAGTTAAATTGTTTCTATCACCACAAAAATAGGATGGAAAAGCTGTCTTGTTCATTTTATCAAGTTTGTGCAAAGAATAATAAACAACACTCTCACTTTGAGCTCAAGAATCCCTAATTTTCTTTTCCCTGAGGTTAAAACAAAAAAGCAAAAAACAAAACAAAAACACGGTTGGTTAAAAAAAAAAGCTGGGAAATTAATTAGGAAAATTCTTCTCATTCAAGAAACAAATCATGATGCCAATTTTCTACAACCCTGGGAAGCAAGAATCAGGAAAAAAAAAAACAAAACAAAACCCAGACATTTAAGTAATCACACTTTTTTTTTTTTTTTTTTTTGTATACAAAGGGAAAAACCACCTCTCCCCTCTTGAAGGTTGGTACCCTCTTCATCAACACTCTGCTTGGTTTTAGGCACAGCTAGGATCTTTTAAATTCATCGCCTGTTTTGCTAGCTGAACCATCTTGTAAAATCCAATCTTGTCTCTAAATTGCTGCCTGTTTCACGCAGGATCCACAGATGGATGACGACACTTGAGTCTCCAAAAAAACCAGCCGGGCAGCGCAGAAGCAGATGGGGCACAAGAAAGCAAAGTAGTACAGCCAGAAACTGCAGAGCCACCAAAAAATACTTACACTTGTACAGCAGAGAGTCTCCATGCAGCAAAAAGGAAGGAAAAAAATATGAATGGAAGAGAGATAAAGCAACAGCATTACAAGAACAGGGGAGGGAGAGACACGGTTCACAAACAAACAGAAAAGCTCCATAAAAAGCCTTCATAGCAAAGAAACAGGGCAAGAATGAGGCCAAAATATTGGCTTAACACATCCATTCTGGCTCTTTATAAGCAGAAGCACAAAATAGCTTGAAAATAGCAGAAACTCTTACAGATGTTACCTCCTTTGTTAAGTGCATACAGAATGCCGCCTACAAACCCCATAAGGTAGTGACCCCATTTGGGGAATGGAGACGTCATCAGCTCCAAAGGCACACGGTGGACAGACCACTGGATGGACATTGGAAAACTCCATGCAGGTTTTGGTTCTTGGGTCAAACTGCTAGACCCAGAAACAACATGGGGACAAAGTATCTCCGGGCGTGTCAAAACATCCCATCTGGGGATCTTTCTCTACCATCCTATGCTTCCCCACTACACTTTAGGATGAAGTAGCTTTGAATTCTCTCTCCCCCTCAGTCACCAAAGCTTTTCAGGAATGGAGCTGATGCCAGGTTCTAGAATAACTACCTACCCACAGTGTTATCAAGGGTGATGATACCTTATGCGTTATATTTCACATTCAGTCTCTAATTAAATAATTTTTTAAACCCCACTGATCACCAACAGTTGTTAGGTCATCTCCTTAATGCTTGAAAATTTATAAGAGTTTTTAAAAACATAACCAAAACACAAGTCCAGTTATAGAATGTCAGGCTTTGTGAAAGCAAAGTACTTGGTGGGGGTAGGGGGGTGAGGGAGTCTTCCAAATTTCCTGAAAACACACCCTGAGGAAGACTACCTACTCCATCTACCTGGGGATGACTCTTCTTTTCCCAAGTACCTTATTTTTTCTGTGCCGATTTTTCTTAATGCACAACACGATGAAATAATGGGGCCCTGCAATCTGGGGATGTGAGGGTCTGGGTCTCTTTAGGAAAAAGGTGGCACAGCGGCGCCTGGGTGGCTCACTCAGCTGAGCATCTGACTCTTAATTTCAGCTCACGTCATGATCTCAGGGTCGTGGGATGGAGCCCTGTGGCAGGTTCTGCGCTCAGTGCAGAGTCTGCTTGGGATTCTCTCTCTTCCTCTCCCTGTGCCCCTCCGCTGCTCACGTGTGCTATAAAGAAATCAATAAAATCTAAAAAAAAAACCCCAAAAGGTGGCACACCAGTCAGAGGCATTCCCCATAACCATCGCCAACAACACCATTATCATCAGCATATTATCTGCTTATCAGAAAGGCTTCCATCAGCAACGTGCCAAAAAAGCCTCAGTCTCCAGACTCATTTCATACTGTATTAGGTAATTTTCTTCAAATAGATTTCATTTTAGGATTCATTAAATTAGATTGAAACAGCCTTGCTAGATGAAAGGAGGAAAAGTAAAAATACGTTTTCACACATTCTTGAATTGCCTAAAATAAAGACTCCCACTCCCCTTTGTAAACACACACCCCTTCGAAAGTTTCCTTAAAGATAAAACTATGGATACATACATGAGTGAGTTACAGCTGATGGTTAAGTCTCATGGATAATTTTAGACTTCCCTTCTTTTTGTGAAAGGTTAAATCAACAAGAGAAGTGCTCTGTCCCAATTATCCACCTAAAGATCATTATAAGTGAAGGTGAGGGACCTTTCAATTGGTTCAACTCCTAAAATGACAGGCAAGCAAAAAAAAAACAAACAAGTTCCTATGAAGAGGGAAACCATGGCAACAGACGGCTCAACTTTTCAATGGAACAAAGGTCATTAGCTCACGCCTCTACTCCTTCTTTTTGGAACTCCGTTAACTATATCGACTTCAACAGCTCCCATTACAATAGGAGAAGGACCAGTGAGTGAAGAGAGGTCATCCTCTCTTAAGAGCAGGTCTCACGCTCAAGGCTTTGGCATTCAAGAACTGAGCTCTAATCCTGAATCTGCCCCTTACGGGGCTGTGGAGCTTTGGCCAATGTTTTTGTAACATCAGGCTAGCTTTCTAGTTTGTAAAATAAGGTTAAATAAGATAAAGTGAATATAAAGTGTTTATAGTGCCATTCAACGGCCTCACAGCACTTCAATAACTGGTAGTGACTTTGAACATTAGTAATACTATCATCTTTCCATCACCTGCTCCCAAGTCAAAGATCAGCGGGTGAGGACGCACGCGTAAGTAGTAGACTTACAATAGCCAAAAGCTGGGAACAATCTAAAAGCCTATGGAACAGGGAAATGATAACTCAAATGAAACATAGTGAAATGATAGAACAACAGTTAAAGGGGGAAAACAGGGGGCGCCTGGGTGGCTCAGTTGGTTAAGCAACTGCCTTTGGCTCAGGTCATGATCCTGGAGTCCCGGGATCGAGTCCCGCATCGGGCTCCTTGCTCAGCAAGGAGGCTGCTTCTCCCTCTGACCCTCCCCCCTCTCATTCTCACTCTCTCAAATAAATAAATAAATCTTTAAAAAAAAAAGGGGGGGGGGGAAGCTTCACATGTAACAACATGAATAATCCTCAAAAGGTAATACTGAATGAAAAACGCAAGTTTCGGAAAAATACACATGGCATGATGCCATGGATGTAAATTCTAAACCATACAAAGTAACACTATATATTGTTCATGAATCCATGTATGTTTGAACATACAAAGTAAACAGGAAGTGTCCAAACTCAGGACAGTGGTGCCTCTGAGGGAAGGGGGAGGAGAAAGAGAACGTCGGTAGTGGTGGAAGGAGGCTACGACTTTATCAGGAACGTTTTATATTATTTAAGATTCAACAAGTATTTACTGAGCACCTACTGCGTACCAGGCCCTCTTGAGAAGGGGGATGGTATAGCTGACTCAGAGCAGATGGTGTCCATGTCAGGTTGTTGGGCTGTTGGTAACACCAAGTTCATTAGGTGGGGACCTGCCAACCGCTCCATTATAAGAGTACCTTCCCCCTTGGGAATTAATAGTAAGTCTTTGAGGCGATACCTCTGTTTCATGGGGATGACCCCATTTTCAAACAACCATCAACAATCCTTACCTGAATGAACTAATACAATGCGGACTACAAAATTGTACCTTTTCACTTTTATCATCATTCCCGCATTTATTAGGTGCCATCCCCTGCAAAGATCAACTATTCCTTTAAAAAGTCCTCTGTATCCTCCTCTTTTTAATTTTCTTAGTATTGCTATGGACTCATGGATGTTTTAAAATTAATTCAATCTATCATAAGCTATTACTGTCATTATTCTTTCTGGTGCTCAGAATGTCCCAGCGGGAGCCATTTCAATCTGGATTTTGTAGCCTTTGAAATTATCCCATTGGATTTGGAACCAATCCCTGCTTTTTGATACAAGATATCCTAGGCTCACCTTCTGCTTTTCTGTGCACTTCTAGAATAGATATGGGTAATCCCTGTTTAATGAACTAGGTTACAAAAATTAAATTATTTCCTACCAGATTTTCAGCTGAGTCACTGCTCAAGGGGAACCAAAACTCATTCTTTTTTCTTTTTTTAAGATTTTATTTATTTATTTGAGAGAGAGAGAGTAAGAGAGAGCATGAGAGGGGGGAGGGTCAGAGGGAGAAGCAGACTCCCTGCCGAGCAGGGAGCCTGACGTGGGACTAGATCCCGGGACTCTGGGATCATGACCTGAGCCGAAGTAATTTCTATGCATTTCCATTTTTAAAAGGTTGAGCTGGTGTAGATCTCCATGAAAAAAAAAAAAAGATGCCTAATCCTTTTGTGCTGACGGTTGGACAGTAACAGGTTTTAAACTCTAGCGAGAGTAGGGGTAACATAAGCTATAACTCTGAGAGAGCTGCAATAAATCTGTGGACAAAAGGGGGAACAATATGTAGAGATTTAGTGAGAGGCTATTTCCTACTGAACACATCATTAAATCCAGCTATTCACATCACCCTTATTAACTTTCATATCCAGAGCCTCATTTCATATGGCAGTTAAAATGGCATCACGGTGTTAAAACAAAAGCATTCAGGGAGTAGCACTGATGAGAGCCTATTGTGAAAATCACAGGAGGGAACGATTTGTACATTAACATGATTCACTTCCTTACTCTCCAGATCTGCACAATTTTTTTTTTGATGCAAGAAAATTAAAAATCTTTCTCTTCCCAACTCTGTCATGTTTTCTCCAGGAAACAGTTAATGGCTTACTTTTTGTTCATTCTCACTCATCGTGTAACTGATGCCAAAGTGAAGTTTCACACTCGCATGTTTCCTTTAAAAGTAGCTATAATTTAATGCATTTTTCTTAAGAGCTGTCCAAAGAATGAAAGTACTTGGTACCAACTGCAAGCAAATATCTTACCTTGAGAGCCCCTGTTAGTGCTGCTGGGCTCAGAAGCATGATGCTTATGAACACGAGCACCAGGTACGTGCCCCATGTAGTAGTATTATAAAAAAGAGAAGTACTTTATTGCAGTATTAAGCACAATGTTATTCTAATAGTCATGAAAAGTTGAGGAAGATTTTAACTTTTTTAATTGCAAAAGAATGAATAAATAATGAGGGAAAACTCGAAGTATTACACTTGAGAGAGGTATTTAAGTCCCTACTAGATCTTTGGAAAATCCACGTGAAAACGGAGGGCAGGAATGAGGCAGCTGGGAGATTTAAAAACTCGCCTTCGGAATGGACGTCATGGCTCAGTGACATCAAGAGGAATAATCAAAATTAGCCTAAAATGCTTAATGTAACCCATTTACTCTGTCCGTAGGATATCAACTCTATAAAGATGACAAAAATTAATCGTCAATACTACCACCACCACCCCAAAAACCAGACAAATCCTCTAACAAAATGGGGCATCTGGGTGGCTCAGTCAGTTAAGCATCTGACTCTTGATCTCAGGGTCATGAGTTGTTTAAGCCCCTCATGGGGCACCACACTGGGCATAAAGCCTACTTAAAAAAAAAAAAAGTTTTGAATCCTATAACAATTTACTCTACTGTTTAAAAAACTTGAGTCCAGTAAACCCCAGTGGTGGTAAGTAAAAAGAGTAGATGGTGGAAGGGCCTGATGCCTTGGGATGCTGATTGGAGAGCTGTAGCGGCCAATCAGCAATCAGGAGATCTGGTTCTCCCTGGATCTCCTGGATCTCCAAGCTCTCCTAAGACTAAGTCTTATAACTCCTTGTCCTAAACCTCCAACCTCAAGCAGAACTTGGGGTAAAGATGGTTTACCACCCAAACTCTATAAAAACCTGATCTGGTTCAGAAACCAAGGTCTTTGTCCTGTTCAGTTCAACTCTGATTAACATCCCTTCTGAATGGATTCTCCAGTGAGACTCAGAAGAGAATGGATTCTCAAGACACCTCTCTCCAAATTACAGATCCACTAGTTTGATAGTTACTTGCTCATAACCTTCAATCATTATTATTAACACAGTCTGCTTCATTTGTGAGGAAACCTGCCAAAAACAAGGCAATATTGTTTGCCACCTGTGATTTTTCGTTGGCTTTGGCTGCATTTTAAAGTGAGTTAACTATTTGCAACCCATTTGCTACAGGGAACAGTGAGATAAACTGTCTATCAAAGACATGTCCTACATGCCACTATGGTGGTGTATTATAACCAAAGAAGACTGGGTTTCGAAAGCACATCGGTACAGTCTCTACCTGTTGTCCTGACCTAACATTAATATATGGCAAACCCTACATGAATGCCCTTCGTTGACATTCTCCAACATTTAAGATTTCAGTATCAAATAACTGCATACAGGTGGCCAATTGATCCAGTTACCTGGGGAGTCGAGGCCACACAGGGCTCAACCAGCAGCATTTCTGTGGTTTTGCTATGCCCACGACAGAGGACGCTCTGAAGTGTTTTTTAGGAAAAGACCATTTTGGCCACGCTGACTTGGATGTGGCTTTGGGGGATTTCAACTGAGTGCTTGCTCAAGGGCGGAGGTCAACCTGAAGCAGCTTCCAGAGGAAAACCCTGGCTTGTTTGCAGGTACCCACCCTCTAGCTCAGCTCTGGTTAGGCAGTCCTCTCTCTGAGCAAGAGAAATGGTCACATGGCTCAATTTGATAATCAGACGTCAGGTCTGCAGCTTGCCACACGAATTCCCGAGGCTAAGGCCCCCCCCTTCCCAGCGAGCAGAACGGAGCACCACACAGGCAGAGCTGGGGACAGATCCCGAGCTTGGCTTTAACATCCTTGTCCGTTTTTTTACCCCTCTTAACTCTGTTCACTCACTTTACCTTTTAATTTCTATTTTACTAATTACAAAATATGCCCCTAAAGTAGTTTCTCAAGGAAAGCAGAACATGTATAACTCCAAGAAGCAACTATATAAATAAGGTTATACAATCTAAACTAAAATATATAAAAGAAATGCAGTTATATCTGGAGCATGGAAGTAATTTGTTTTTGGTCTAGTTTCCAAGTGTGGTTTTCAGTCTGAAAGTCAGGATTTTCGGCAGAACATACATCAAGGGCCAAAGCTAAAAACCATTACTTTATATTTTGATTTTGTTAAGGAATAGGCTAGGGGCGACTGGGTGGCTCAGTCAGTTAAGCGTCTACCTTGGGCTCAGATCATGATCCCGGGAGTCCTGGGATCGAGCTTCCTCTCCCTTCTCTCCCAAATAAATAAATAAAATCTTAAAAAAAAGAAAAAGAATAGGCTTGTGAGAGATGTTTGACCACAGCCCTGGTAGACGCGAAATCAAATACCAAACTCCAGCAGTGATAGCGGTTTCCTCGGAGTTTGGAGAAACCAAGAATTTGGAGAGGCCAACTTTGCTCTGAATTTCCACATGAGAGCTGCAGAATGAAGACGACCTCATCCCAACCCCGATGAGTATCCCTCAACTACAACTGGTACACTGACAGACTGACGTCGAATCACGAAGGCCATCGAGTGTGGCCTGCTTCTACTCAGGCGGTCCCCCGCACCTGGGCTCCCTCCCCAGCCACCTACAGCTTAGCCCCTGCTTTCCGTCATTCCCAAATTTCAGCCCGCGTTATTCCAGCCTGCTCGTTCCCTCCACAGCAAGCCTCTACTTTCAGGAGATATTTGGTTAAGCCTCCAACTCTATCAGGAGATATTTGGCTAAACTTCCAACTCCATCAGGCAAGAAGGAAAGCCAGGAAACCAAACATGGGGCAAACAGCATGGCCTGATTCGCCAGGAGTGAATGTGGACTGACCACGTATGTTCTCTGAATGGGCGGCTCGCAGAGGCAGAGAGCCCTCTGTCCCAGGTCTCTCTGCTGCTCGTTCCCGTCCGTTCAAACACAAGCTAGAATCTTGCCCAGTCCACTGACAGGAAGGTCAAACCCCGTAAGGACGGTAGGCCTGCAGTCATGCAGACCCGGCCCACCGAGCTCCTGGTGCAAAAGCCTCGGGCATGGGCTCTTTCTCACCCAACCTCCCCAGCCTTTGCTGCCAGTGACCCAGGCCATCCCGAAGACCAGGGACCCAGCAGAGAGGGCACGGGCTTGGGACTCGGCTCAGTGACAGTGCAGCGCCCAGCTCTGGCTGTCCCTTAACTAGCCGTGTGCTCTGGGGCAAGTGTCTCAGCATCTCTGGACTCTGGGAGTCTCATCTGAAAAATGGGCTAAAAGAGCTCCCACACATGGATACTGTATGTCTGTGGCGGAGGGGGGCGGCTTTTCTCCTTTTTCCCTATACAATTTGTTGAGAGTTTAGATCACTGAGGACATAACCTATAATCTCATTCTTCGAACCTCATAAAGATAACCTTTTCATGCAAGGGATTACTTTTTTTTTTTTTAAGATTTTATTTATTTTTTTTTTAGAGAGCGAGCGAGAGAGAAACAGCATGAGAGGGGAGAGGGTCAGAGGGAGAAACAGGCTCCCCGCTGAGCCGGGAGCCCGATGCGGGACTCGATCCCAGGACCCTGGGATCATGACCTGAGCTGAAGGCAGATGCTTAACCATCTGAGCCACCCAGGCGCCCTGCAAGGAATTAGTTTCTAGAGTCTGCAGAGAAATGTGTTACTGACATTTTATGGAATTCGCTACACAGAAATCAGAAAGACATAAATCCCGTACTCTTAAGGAGCAGAGAATCTTGTAGGGAAGCAGAGCCAAGCAATAACTGGAACGCAAAGCCATGCCATTAAACAAGATTTACTGAGCGATTATTATGTGCTGGGCACTGAGCAATAGACACCGGGAGATATGGTCAACAGCACAACCCAGGTCCCTGCCCTCCAGGAGCTGAGAGTCCAGTGTGGGGAGGTGGGCAAAACATACCTCCAGGAGTAAATAAAATCATTTCTGGTGGTGATCAATGCTGAGAAGACAAAAGGCGGTAATATGGTGGAAGGACTGGAGGGAAGTGAACAAAAGGGAGTGCAGGACCAGGTGGAGACAGACAGGCAGGGGCCTCACAGACCTGAGGAAAGCATATTCTGGGCGCAATGGGAGGCTGTCGGAGGGTCCGACACCTGGGACACGAGTAGGTTCCCAGGCTGCTGAGTAGGAACTGACAGGTTGCAGAAAGGCAGGAATGGAGGCAAGACTGCGGGCTGCCAGCGTGCGTCAGGGGTACAGGCAAGAACCGAGGGTGACGAGGCTGAGGGACAGAGCGGGACTGGGCAGTACGGGAAAGGGACAGCTTGAGCCTGTGGGTAGAACCAGTGTCATACATGGGGCTCGGGCGTGCTCGGGAGGCGGGGGGTGGGTAGTCTGTGGCTCTCTGTTGTGGACACCATCTAGTTCAGATGTCAGGGAGAGGCTGAATATACAAGTCTGTAGCTCGGGGTAAACAGACGTAGAAAGGAGAGTGGTTACGGAGCTGGGGAGGTGGTCTGGTAAGCGTGTCTACGCTGCGGTGCGCGTGCGGACTACATGCTCCCACCAGCTGCTGAGCCCACTCACACCGACCGTGCCAACTGGACATCTCAGCCGGGGCCTGGCGGGCACCCCCACTCAACACATCCACTACTGTCCGTTTCTGGCAAGACCTGCCGTTCTCCCATATTCCTCAGCTTCACGGACTCCTTGCCGCCTTAAAATAATATATAAACAAGCTAGCCCCCCGTGAGTCTCAAGACTTACGTGGTATGGCCTCCAGCCTCTTTGCCAACCCCCCATCCCTGCCGCACATAACGCTGCAACAGTTCCTCAATCTGCAACGTTCTCTCCTCGCTCTGAACCCGTGTGCGCCGCTCTCTGCCACGTTCACTTACTCATTCTCCTCCCAGCCAAGTTCTCTCTCAAATGCCATCTCTCTGTCCCAACAGTTACCGAGCGCCCACTATGTGCCAGGCATGATGCTCAGAACCTTGCTCCAGGATGCCTTCCCTGACAACGCCCCTCCCCCAGGCCGGGCCGGGCGACCTGCACTCTAGCAGAGCTCTAATAGTTCACTATCAATGTACAACCACCTCAAGTCCCAAATGAGCTGAGACCCATTTAGAACAGCAAGATTTGGGGGGAGAAAAAAAAGGAATAAATCAGGACCAAGAAGAAAAAAAATAAAGAAGCCCGAATTAAGGCTGCATACAATGAACTATACTTCTTCAGGCCCTAAACCCTTTTTTAGGTCAAGTGCACAGTGAGCTCTGAGGCCCTCGACGAAGGTGAGGCTTAAGTCATGGAGTAACGTGTTCGTGAGATAGGGAGCAAACCAGCAGCTCAGGATTTTCATCACTGCTGATAAAGACCTGTTATTTCTCCTGCATGTATTTGTAACAGAGGCACTCTGGGATGGAGTCAACAGTGACCATGACGTGTATATGGCAACAAGTTTTTTAGGGCTAGTTATTACGGCAGCCCTTACTGAAGCTCCAGGACACAATGCAGACGCACACCTCAGCAATTGTCCAGAGGCCCAAAACAGCAGGAAGAAAGAGGCAAGTCTGTTTAGCCGAGACCTTCAAGGGCACCAGGTCCTCTCCCACCGCTGGATCTCTGCTCAGGCCCTGCCTGGGCCCCACTGCCCGGGGAAGAGTAGGTCGGGGTGAGGGGCTGTGTGTGCCTAGTGCTGGGGGCAAGCTGAACCACAGCGGGGAAAGTGAGCTTCTGGTGATGAATGTTCCTCAAACGCCTTTGACCGTGACCCAGCTTTTTTATTTTTATTTTGTAGGTTTTACTTATTTATTTATTTTTAGGACTCTCTGCACCCAACATGAGGCACGAACTTCCAACCCCGAGATCAAGAGTCGCATGCTCTTCTGACTGAGCCGGCCAGGCGCCCCCTAGACTGTGATCCACCGTATATACGGAATGTATTTTATTCATGCCACGACCTGACGTATGCATACATGTATGTACAACTGAAACAAACATTTGGTGTAATCTGGTCTTTATATTCATACTTAGTGTTTCATTTCTGAGTTTGTTTTTTTAAACTCCTGGCCAGAACCATTACACTGACTTGATGAGTCACTTGTGGGCTGCGCTGAGGGTTGAAAGACGCATTCTGTGCTAATTCAAGCGTCTCTAGATGACCTCATTTCGGTGGCACATCTTTCCACACCCAAGCAAATACACGTGTGGGCTTCCCACAGATGCTAGTTCTGTGATGTGCAGAACGAGCTTTGCCACTTCTGCCTTTCAGCGCAGCAAACTTGCTGGGTGATGACGCTGGTTCCTTCACCTTCCATTTCTAGCACAGAGCCGAGAACAGCACTCACGATGGATGAACAATAAGCATTTATTGAATGAGTAAACGGCCCGCTAGTCCGTATTTTTAGTTCAGGGAGTCTTTCGATAGCTCAGAACTACCTAAGACTTCATCATCGAGGACTCCTCCTGCCTCCTCCCGGGGCTCTCGGGCCAGCAGCCACCTTGATCCAGTCTTTTCCCCGCGCCCGTTCCTGGGTAAGCCAGCCGCCCTGAAGCACCGCTCACCTTCTTCGTTAGACACACACACTTAATATCTAAAGGCACTGTTCTCTAGGATTTGAATATGGTTTAATTCAGAAGTTAAAGAGGACATCTGGCCTTCGGTTTCCACTGGCAAGCAGTGATAATCTGGAGCTCTCTGACAGAAGAGAGAGGTCGTTAAACAAACACGCACACTCTGTAAACATGAGGTTTCTAAGGGCCGCAAAGTGGGATTGATTTTAGAGAAATCATCTAATATTGGCTCTACTGTACTAGCCCCAGGAGTTACCAAATCTGTGATTGCTTGTAAGGGACTGAACTAGTTAGGACTTGATTTTAAAAGGTCCTGTTCAAGGGAAGTGTAAGTGTACTCCTATGTCGTCTACAAACCCACCCCCACCCCACCCCGCACAGGTAAACAACGGAACGTTTTTTGCTTGTTTCATCAATCCACAGGCTATTAGGGTCCTTTGCTCAATTTAACTCATGAGGGAAACCAAAATTATCTTTTATAATTATCATTACATGTCCGGAATTAAGCTCAGAAGAATCATCACATCCTCTGCAAGTCAGCTGCCCAACTCAGAGGCTGGTTTTGGAATGCCCTGACTAGTCACAACTAGTTAATGTTCTAAGTCATTTTTGGGGGCGGGGGGATTTAATGCGTCCTCCCCGTCTTCTTCCTCAGGAGTTTGGTTCACACTGGGAGCAGTGGGGCCGTTCTGTCACCTGCCTGGAAAAGGTACAGGGATGACTACAGAAACGGGGTGTCACAGGGATTTTCCATGGGGTCTCCTTTGTCTCCTGGGGGCTGCTGAGGGTGGTCAATGCTGTGTGTTAGGCTTTCTAAAAAGGTTTTGGGGGCAGATCTCTAGGGGAGCTCCCTGGAATAGGGCCTCTGCAAATAGTATTGGTGCCAGTTAAAAATTAAAAAGTTAAGAAAACTGTCAGTCGTCAGGAAATGTTGACCTCTCGGGATTTGCGGGGCACCCCTGGCATTTCCACAAAGGTCTGCCACAGAAATTACTCGAAACTCTGAGGAACATACAACACCCATTCTAGCTGTACTATACTACAGTTTTGAAAATTAATATTTGGGGGCGCCTGGGTGGCTCAGTTGGTTAAGCAACTGCCTTCGGCTCAGGTCATGGTCCTGGAGTCCCGGGATCGAGTCCCGCATCGGGCTCCCTGCTCGGCGGGGAGTCTGCTTCTCCCTCTGATCCTCCCCATCTCATGCTCTCTGTCTCCCATTCTCTCTCTCAGATAAATAAATAAAAAATCTTTAAAAAAAAAAAAAAAAAGAAAATTAATATTTGGAAATCAAGAGGTTTTCATAGGTCACTTTGCAGTGATTAAAAAGTTAAGTGATATCAATAAGAAAATGACATTACAGAATAAATAAAATTATAAGAGGAAGCTAACAACCAGGGCTTGAACAACTTCCTGTACCTACTTGGTATGCATGCAACTAATTTAAATGAGATATTGACTCAATAGTCTATACTTGGCAATATTGTTAATAGATTAGTTCTACAGGGGCACCTGGGTGGCTCAGTTGGTTAGGCGACTGCCTTCGGCTCAGGTCATGATCCTGGAGTCCTGGGATCGAGTCCCGCATCGGGCTCCCTGATCGGCAGGGAGTCTGCTTCTCCCTCAGACCCTCCTCCCTCATGCTCTCTGTCTCTCATTCTCTCTCTCTCAAATAAATAAATAAAATCTTAAAAAAAAAAAAATAGATTAGTTCTACTAACTAGTGGTACTTAAAATTGAGGTGATTTGTTTTTTTTTTTTTTTGAGGTGCTTTGTTTTTTAAAAAATATTTTGACCAAGACAAATGGATCTTCATTAAATTTTAATCTCTATTAAAAAGCTTAAAAATCAGGGGCGCCTCAGTGGCTCAGTCGGTGAAGCATCTGCCTTTGGCTCATGTCATGGTCCCAGGGTCCTGGGATCCAGCCCAGTGTTGGGCTCCCTGCTCAGCGGGGAGTCTGCTTCTCCCTCTCCCTCTGCCCCTCCCCACTTTTCTCATGCTCTCTTTCTCAAATAAATAAAATCTTAAAAAAAAAAAAGCTGAAAAATTATATATTAAAATTTGAGGCTGAATTTGTTAAGGGAAAATAATTGTTATTTTGTCATTGAAAAAAGGATTCACAAGGTGTACTCTAGAATAATTCAAGGCTTTTAAAATTCTTTTCCTAGGAAATATCAGTAAGTAGATGAACTGCTTCTCTGCATGAATATCTTTTGATTTAAAACGGGTATGACACTCATTAAAAGATCTGAAAGAATTACATACAATTAGTGAGCTAGTTATGCTAAGGAGCAGACACTGGGTCTTCACCCACTTGGCACGTGATCCTAAACCCTGAGCTTCTGTAATTTTTTAAAGGTGGCAAACTATATATAGCGATAAATTAAGAAGTAACTAATCAGTAGAATGCGAACTGCATCCTTCAATACCCCAAAGGCCAATGATAAAGTGAAGTTCAAAGAGACAGCTGGGAATACTGATTTCCTAAGAGCACCTGATAGCAGGAAAGAACAGATGGTCTATGGACAATCAAGAGGCTAAGTAAATACACGTTTCAGCAGGACAAAGAAGGCATGGGTGTTGAGATTATAAATCTAGGAAAGCTAATTAATCATTATCGCCAACAAAATAACACATGGAAAGGCAAGGAATATTCCAGGTAAGCCCGAAGTGGGCAGATGCATTTCTAACAATTGAGCGTGTCAGGATTTTTGACATAGCGGTTTCCAATCATGTTTAAAACCTGCAGGCTTACATTACAGTTATAGGGTACATGTCTTTCATTTGTGTTCCTGTTTACATATCAATTTAGTCTGGAATCAGTAAGCAGATATGCTACACAAAGCAATGCAAGTCTAATTAAATCTTACCGAAGCTTTAATTCTGGATGTAAGAAATACACCATATATGACATCCATCAAACGCAGAGACTACAATGCCAAACTGCCTGCCTTTGGGGGATCTCAGGCCACTTGAACAAGTTACTTAACTTTTCTATGCCTCAGTTTACCCACTTGTTAGACACAAGATATTAATGATATCTATCATTCATAGGTGGTTGAAAGGGCTGAACTGGTTACTCTTCATAAAGAGCTAGGAATAGTGCTCATCACATTACAGGGACTGCATCTAAGGGTTAAATAAATGACCAAGAAGGCTTTTTAAATCATCTGGTTTTCTGTCTGGAGTAAACTGACATCAGAATCTCTGGGGCTATGAGAGTGGACACAGACTGGAAAATGTCTGCAGGTTATTCTCATAGTTCTTGTTCTATCCGGGACCCACCCCCCACCCCCCATGACACCCACCACTTGAACTAGATAACTTCTTTGTTTCTTTCTAGCTAAAAGAAAAAGAGATAATTAGATTGAAGACAGTTTTTTAACTCTGCCCTTTTATTTAAAGAAAACTGCCTTTTCCTTCAACAATTATGAAATTAAGGTTGATGAGAAGGTCTCAGGCACCCTCCCTCCCCCCCACCAACTCCCTGGCCTGCCCTGCCAGCAGATAATAGGGCCTCTCAAACCACTCACTCATTCTAATTTCAGCCCTCACTTAGACAAAGAGTAAGTTTAAGCAATCAGCCATATATATTAAATTTGTTTCCATCTCCAAAAAGGCAACCCTTCAACTCGACTAATAAATTTCTACCTCTAATTTATGGCGCTAAACCTTCCTTAGTGTGATTATAACTATTGGTTCTTTACAGAGACATAAGGACTGAAATGGAATTGACTTTTGGACCACGGAGACATGGAAGAAACATGATGATAAGATATCTGGGGGTAGGGAAAAAAGAGATGCCCAGATTGCCTACTAAGTTTGTTAAAGAAATGTTCAAAAATAGATTTAGCAGATGTCATGAACATCACAGGCAAAAACTGCCAGAATCCTGATTCTGTAAGTAGAATCTCTAAGGGAGAAGGTCGGTGACGAGTCTAAGTTACTTTGGAATGCCCCCAGGGAAAGTGTCACAGGGCTCTGGGCTATCAACCCACATGTCAGTAATAGCAAAGTTACAACACCGCACCTGACGGCGCTCTAGCTCTGTGTACAGCACAGGACTCACGATTCCACGTGGGGAAGCTATCTGCAGACACAGAGGCACTAGTCCTTCTGGGGCTCTTCCATACAACAGCTAACCTTGTATCCCGTCTTCCCGGATCACTTAAGCCAGAAACGCTGCCAAGGCGTGTGCACAGGCTCATTTAGAAAACCAAAACAAGGGCGCCTGGGTGGCTCAGTCGGTTAAGCGACTGCCTTCGGCTCAGGTCATGATCCTGGAGTCCTGGGATCGAGTCCCGCATCAGGCTCCCTGCTCGGCAGGGAGTCTGCTTCTCCCTTTGACCCTCCCCCCTCTCATGTGCACTCTCTCTCTCTTTCTCGCTCTCTCAAATGAATAAATAAAAAAAATAAAATCTTTAAAAAAAAAAACAAAAACAAAACAAATTAAATGTTTCTCCCTTGCAAACCTGTTCTTCAAACCCTTTTAAAATGGCGCCACATGAGGACCACAACTTGAATATTTGGTAATGGATGTCAACGAGAAACACAAACGATCTGCCGCTATTTGATTATGAAAGAGGCAGTGCAGGTAATTTTAAAAGGTGAGACGAATCCTCTGTTCCTTTCAAATTCGCTCTGAATTTGTGCCACTGGCTTAGGGTAAAAAGCCCAAAGCTCAGAAAATTGATTTTCTGTAGGAGAGGGCTCCCTGCACCCAGAGGACCTGCCACGGTGTAAAATGCGCTGTCTGTGGGTGGCTTAGGATATTATAATATATACATATATCAAATCGTTATGTCGTACACCTAAAAGTAAAACAGTGTTGGGATGCCTGGCAGGCTCAGTCAGTAGAGCCTATGATTCCTGATCTCAGGGGTCATGAGTTTGAGCCTCACACTGGGTGTAGAGTTTACTTTAAAAATAAATAAGTAAAGGGGCACCTGGGTGGCTCAACTGCTTAAGTGTCTGACTCTTGATTTTGGCTCAGGGTCCTGGATTGGGCCCTGAGTGGGGCTCTGCGCTGGGCGTGGAGCCTGCTTAAGATTCTCTTCCCCTCTGCCCTTCCCCCCGACCAGTGCATGCTCTTTCTCCCAAACAAATAAATCTTTAAAAAAAAAATAAGTAAATAAAACTAAAAGGGTATTATATGTTGATTTTATCTTAATAAAAAATAAATTTAAAGAAATGATTCCTCTCCTCTCCTCTTACCCCACCCACTTTATTTAAGAAGAACAACCACTGTTTTCTTTCACATGACAAAACCAAAGCAGTCAATCAAACAAAAATAAAGTTTACACAGTGAAACACCATCCTTACAGTAGCTAAGCCAGTCTTTTTTCACCAACACTCTCTCATCCTAAACCACATAACTTACAAACGCAACAAAATACGTCACGAGCTCACGTTTTCTTTACTCCTTCCCAACTCACACATGACTGAATAATTCTGGCAGGAAATGTGACATGTAGAGTTGATTTTGAATCTTTAATTCATATCTATTTCCTATAACATACTTATTTTCTTTTAAGGTTAAACTAAGAGCTTTCTGGAATAATCACCCTATGTTAACTTCCATTGCCTCAAGATGCAAAGTAAAAAAATACTAAAGATACATTTTACAATATACTAGACAAGTTATTAAAAAACTTGATAATTCCCCCTACATAGACCAAATACAGTTGTAAGTTTACATGTTATATAGCAAATTATTTGTCATCTTTCACTATACTAGAATGTTATTTGAAATCTAGGATTATATTTTTGGCTTTCTTTGCTAGCCTCCTTGTATATGATAGGGTTTTATCTGGAGGGTTCTCAATTATTTTATTCACAGACTTTAACAGGTAACAATGGCTGGCTTATAAATAAGGAACTACTTAAAGCATTACCTTTTCTTCTGGGCTAGAAAAATCACAGCAGGCACATCAAATCCTTGGTTTTCAAAGTTAAAAACAAGTATCATTCCTGACAATGGCTGAATCTAAAAATTACTAGAATTATTAGCTGATATAGAAACATTTGGGCAAGGAAGTAGCCCAGAGGTTGTCTAGCAGCACTCTCTCAGATTTTGAGGAATTCCTAAAAGATGAATTATTTTAGTGAAACATAAAAATATTGAGAGGCACATACAACTGTTTTTACAGTAAAGAAGTAACTAATACTAATAATGCAAATTCTAAAATAATGAAATAGGAACTTAAGTAAAATTGTCCTCAGAGGGGAAAAAACATCAACATACTGAACACCCTAGTTACGTGGCCAGATGGATACACCATGTGAAATTCAGAAAGTGAGTTAGGAATCAAGACCTACTGCTGGGTAGACACTAGGTGCATATTGCATCTTCTAAAGCACATCGCATCAAGGGAATTAAACAGAATATAAACTAAATGGGAAATGCAAATATAAGAGGATACCCCCAAACTGTGTAAATTAAAAACGGGAAAAAGCACCAGAGGAAATAAAAGTGATAGGACCAAGACAGAAATAGTTATCCTACATATTTTGTGTGGGAAAAAGTCCTCCCCACATTCCTAATGGCTTACTTAAAAATATTTTCTTGCCACAAATGACCTTCAAAAGTTAAATAATCAATTTCTCCTAATGAATTTAGGAATTTTTTCCACTGAAGCTACAGGGGCAGATCTAGGTATTATGCTCACTGTAACTTCCACAACTTTTCCTTGGGAGGGGGTATGGAAGTACTCTTTAAGAAAAGTTTTAAGAAACAAAAAATCCCCCAAAAAACGAGCAAAGGAGAAAAAGGGAGAGACAAACCAAGAAACAGATTCTTAACTCTAGAGAACACACTGATGGTGACCAGAGGGGAGGTGGGTGGGGGATGGGGGAAACAGGTGATGGGGATGAAGGAGGGCACCTGTTGTGATGAGCGCTGGGTGATATATGGAAGTGCTGAATCACTATATTGTAACCCCTGAAATTAATATTACGCTGAATGTTAATTACACTGGAATACAGAATAGAATAAAATGAGGGGCGCCTGGGTGGCTCAGTCGTTAAGCGTCTGCCTTCAGCTCGGGTCATGATCCCAGGGTCCTGGGATCGAGCCCCGCATCGGGCTCCCTGCTCCGCGGGAAGCCTGCTTCTCCCTCTCCCACTCCCGCTGCTTGTGTTCCCTCTCTCGTTGTCAAATAAATAAAATCTTTAAAAAAAAAAAAAATAGAATAAAATGAAATAAAGTGAAGCTTTACAAAATTACAAATCCAAAGTAAGGTACAGGGCCTCAGTGGGGACCTGAGGCTTCAGCTTCATTAGCTTCGTTAACAGTCTCTGTAAGCAACAAGTTTCTGAAAGAATGATCTCTGGGAGGGAGTTCTATTTGGTCTGGTTTGTAATGGTGACATCTCCAAAAAAAAAAAATCAGTAGCAAAGCCCAGTGGGGATGGGGTAGTGGTGTCACCAAAGGACGTGTCTTACCATACAAGTATCCAGATCTTCCAAACGTTCCATCTCCGTGAGTTCCTCCACCGTCATGACAGAGCGCTTAGCTGGCTTCTCTTCAGCCAGCTCAATCTCTAAGGTCTCTGGCTGAGCAACGGTCTTGGCCCGTCTGCTGAAATGGTCAGCCTAAGAGAGTCAAGGAGAAGAAGCACCAGAGGCAAGAAGGGAAGAGCATGTTAGCTGAATTCTGGAAGATACCTGCCACAAGGTGGCGCGGTGAAGGAGTCTATGTGCCTGCGGTTACGGACAATTCTCAATACATTCACACTACAATAACTCACCTCTTATTACCTCTTATTATCTTTGGAGGGTGGATTGTCTTAAGCAAGAAATCATAAAACCTCCTTTAGTAAAATACAAGAATACTTAGTGTAGAAGAAAATAAGGAGTGTTCTTTTCATTAATTTTATTTCATAGTTCCTCCGAAATAATTTCTTTCTATATCTAGTGCTTTAAAAGTATCTAATTAGGGGAAATAAAATGATTCCAACCTTTCCTGTTTTTAAAGGGCTGAAAGGAAGGAAATTGCTAACAGCTTTCATTGTTTTCAGGTAATGAACACCGTATGTGATAGGATTTATTAATTTCCACTGTTATGCTTTAGGTAAACCTAAAAACATTAATGATAAGAGGTAGAATAAACTGGGCTGAAGTTAATAAACTCTAGTGCTGGGCTGACTCATCACCAGGAACTTTGATTTAATTCTTTGGAAAGATCAGAACCAGCTGACAATACCGTGGAACCACTGGCGACACTTCGAAACTTAAATTGGAGAATATATTCATGTAATTGGAATGTCTTTGAAAACAAAATTTCATTTTTTAGATACGATTCCTTTCACACAGCAGTTAAGCTCTCTTCTTACAACCCAAATCAGTAGAATATTAAAACAAAGTTCAATACAAAAGTGCACCCACATAGCTCATTTTTAAATGGTATAAAAAAAAAAGTCGGTATTTTTCTGAGTAAATTCTTCAAAGAAAGACAAATGCCAAAAAAGTGAACAATTCAGCCGTTCAGTGTGGTGCTCACGTGCAATCATGTTGATACAGTATCAGGGGCATCTTGAGGCCGTCCCTGCAGCCGTGGGTTATTGAGAAATCGTTTCTATAAAGGATGCTCCACTGAGTTTGTTTCTGCTTATTTAAAAAAAAAGGAAAAGTCTGACTTGGGAGCTCTAGACACTAACATAGGCCTTTCCTTTTTTTGAAAGATTTTATTTATTTATTTGACAGAGAGAGACACAGCGAGAGAGGGAACACAAGCAGGGGGAGAGGGAGAGGGAGAAGCAGGCTCCCCGCCGAGCAGGGAGCTCTATGCGGGGCTCGATCCCAGGACCCTGAGATCATGACCTGAGCCGAAGGCAGATGCCCAACGACTGAGCCACCCAGGTGCCCCTAACATAGGCCTTTTCTGTGCCACAAACCAGAAGCTAGTGCTTCTTAAAGTCTCTGGGGTGATGAACCAGCTTTCTATATTTCCAGTTTGCCACACACCGGTATATTGGTAAAGTACAATAAAAATGAAACTTTAGAGAAATAACATGTGTTTGCATATTGTGGCCATCTCCAGTTGCTCTAGAAATTTCTCCACGTTTCCTCTTGGTTGGTGACCTTGTCAGGCACAGGTCCCCGGTGGTGAGTGGGCCAGCTCCAGCCCATGGGCAGTATTTTCAGTGACGCTGCGAGAGACTGCTGTCCTATCTTTTCAATTTTAGAGGACAGCCTACCCATTTTTCTGAAATATTCATGTTGTCTGCCTCGTGGAGAAGCCATGGTTACTGTTCTTCCCACTGAGGTGCTCCCTGGCATCACCGACAATTCCATGCCATAAAGCCTGAATGCACTCTCTCCAGCCTGCACTTAATTTGAAATGTTTCTCCGGGGAAAATGTCATAACTTGCTCAAGAGATTCGTACCACAGCACATTGCTAAAATGTTCGCGACGCAAGATGTAAGGAGTAACGAAACCTTCATCTGTGCCTCAGAGGACTTCCTGAAGTTGAAAACACATGAAGTTTCTCATCTATTTTTTATATGCAGTGAGATTGGAAGTAAAGTCTTCTACCTCAATAAAACCAGTCTCTAGACGAAGACAATTTATGTCTTTACCTCGGTTATATCCAAGAGGCCTGGCTGGGCACGTGGCAGCTACCGATCCCTAGAATGTGTCCATTTTACTCTGGCCTTTTCTTTGGACTCCAAATATTCCCCTCCCCTCACCCCGTGTTTTCAGGAATAGTCCATTCCCACATGATCATGTTGAAGAGCAACAAAATAAGCACACAAAAATTAAATAATCTAAAATACCTTAATTTTAGATCTCGGTTTCAGCATTATTAACAAAACTTTTGGTCTGCGTTATAAATGCACAACAGAATTTCTCAATACCATCACGTCCCTGTTCCCCTTCCATTCCCTCTGGAGAGATTCTAACATATTCTAGAATTGTCTGGAAGCAATGTAGGAGAGGAAAAGTAGGATCGTGGCCATAAAGCTGCAAAGGAGTAAGATGCAGGAAAGAAGCGGCATCCCCAACCTGGAGCCTGCCCAGCATCACGGCGGACCGCACTGGGAGTCCCACTCCGGACGTGCACAGCACTCACCAGTCTATGATGGCAGTGTGAGAGTGCATCCAGGATTTCATCCACAATCCGATCGGACAGGAAGGAGGCCACTGTCAGCTTCACTTCACTATGTGAAAAGCAAAAGGACACGGTAGCATTTAAATTTGTGCAACATCACCCATCGCTGATGCCATGTTGATAAGGTCAACTGTGATTCCGCTTCTGTCTTTGAAAACGGAACAGAAGAACGTGTGAACAGGGCTAAGGACTTCCAAAAATAAGCCTTAAACACTGCCATAAACACACAGGTAATAACAGACTTGCTTGACCAATTTCAACCTGCCTCTGCAATCTCAAAACTCAAGATTTAGTGGTAGAAATGAAAAACGTCTGGATAAAGACAAACTAAATGGGAACCAGATGTACCGTGTGGTGAGGAACAGTTCTTCCACTGACATAAAGGAAAACAAACCTGGGCTGGAGTAAATTAAGAAAGTCTAGTCTGATTGTTAAACTTGGGTTATTACTTTAATATGCATGTCCCCCGCCTTAAAAAAAAATACAAAACTTTTTACCAATCCAGTGGTACCATATTGAGGTGCTTCTGCTGTACTCCCTGTCTTACTTCAAACTGTTACAAATTCACTGTTCTCTTGCCTTTTATGAACAGAGGTTACCAAAACATGCAGTTTCGGTGTCTCTCACCTGACCTTAAGAAGGTGTCCAGTCAACTGAAAGTAACCCACTAGTTTTGGAGTTTTCACTAATAAACAAGTCAGCCACGAGGGTCTCTGTCAGATAGCTGGTATTTCAGTCTGCATTTTAGTTATTTGGTATTCCCAAGAATTCAAATTCTACCCGTGTGTCTTCAGTCTGAATAATCCTACTGAAATGCACGTATGTACAAACGGACATAAATGCACAATACAGTTGAAGGTGAATGTGCTGGAGAGAGAGACCCACGCTCCAATATCGCCTCGTAAGTTCAGTCTACTTTTGAAGTCAAGAATTTTCAAGTTTTTAGAGCAGGGGAAGGAGTTACCAAAATATATTTAATCCTAAAACCAAGGTTGAAAGTATATTTGGGTAACAGGGAAAAACCTTTCTAACCTAAAGGCAGTAATTTGCATTGAGATTTTTTTCTGGCAAGGCAGATTTCGGATGGCAGGGAGAAATGGCGGCACCAACTCTTTGATGTCTACATTAGAGATTTTCCTAGGCTAAAGATAAAAGGATGTTTCTTTAATTCCTGTCCCCAAAACAAGGTCTTGGGAGCTACTGGGCTTATCTAATACTTTACTTTATTATTCCCCAGAGGTGCCTGCTGATAAGATTCACCTGGGTCTCATTAAAAATACAGATTACTGGGTGGGAGGATGGGTTAGCCTGGTGGTGGGTATTGAGGAGGGCACATTCTGCATGGAGCACTGGGTGTTATGCACAAACAATGAATCATGGAACACTTCATCTAGAACTAATGATGTAATGTATGGGGATTAACATAAGAATAAAAAAAATAAAGAAAAAAAAAGAAGATAGCAGGAGGGGAAGAATGAAGGGGGGAAATCGGAGGGGGAGACGAACCATGAGAGACGATGGACTCTGAAAAACAAACTGAGGGTTCTAGAGGGGAGGGGGTGGGAGGATGGGGTGACTGGTGATAGACACTGGGGAGGGTATGTGTTACGGTGAGCGCTGTGAATTGTGCAAGACTGTTGAATCTCAGATCTGTACCTCTGAAACAAATAATGCAATATATGTTAAGAAAAAAAAAAAAGAAGAAGAAGAAGAATGTAGCAGGAGGGGAAGAATGAAGCAGGGGAAATCGGAAGGGTAGACGAACCCTGAGAGACGATGGACTCTGAAAAACAAACTGAGGGTTGCTGGAGTGGGGGGTGGGGTGGGAGGGATGGGGTGACTGGGTGATAGACACTGGGGAGGGTATGTGCTCTGGTAAGCGCTGTGAATTGTGTAAGACTGTTGAATCTCAGATCTGTACCTCTGAAACAAATAATGCAATATATGTTAAGAAAAAAAAAAGAAGAAGAAGGTGGCAGGAGGGGAAGAATGAAGGGGGGGAAATCGGAGGGGTAGACGAACCATGAGAGATGATGGACTCTGAAAAACAAACTGAGGGTTCTAGAGGGGAGGGGGGTGGGAGGATGGGTTAGCCTGGTGATGGGTATTGAGGAGGGCATATTCTGCATGGAGCACTGGGTGTTATGCACAAACAATGAATCATGGAACACTTCACCTAAAACTAATGATGTAATGTAGGGGATTAACATAAGAATAAAAAATAATAATAATAAAAAAATAAAAATACAGATTACTGGGTCCCACCCCAAACCTGGGGTGGGAGGTGGGGGTGAAGGGGGGTGGGGACTGGGATTCTAATTTTGACAAGCACTTCCTCTCATTTTTTCAGGCATGTTTGGGAATTTTACTTCTTCATAAAACTATAGAATCGGTCGTTTTCTCTCTCTCTCCCCTGCCCCACCAAGTTGGGGAGGGATGGTTTATCTGTTTCAAACTGTAGGACCAAAAAAGATTCTTTAAAGTGCACCAAAAAAAAAAAAAAAAAAGGTTTCAGGATTGTGCTATCATTTTGTTACCGGATGATATGCTTCCTTATGGAACTTCCAAACTATGAACTTTTTAGAGGAATTCCACTTAACCTGCGTGGGCACAGCTGTATCTGGATGTAGACACAAGTGTGGACATTTGTATTTTCATTCCATCAATGCTCCAAATAACACATTTTAAAAAGAAAAAGCAAAGCAAGGAGTTAATGAACACAGAAGTGATTCACTGATATAAGGAGTTGTAGCCTGCTGTTCACTTTTCAGAATTTGCCCATCTTCAAAAGAAGTGACCATATTTGACAGAATTTGGTACTCTTGTGAAGGCACCAGAATATGATCCCTTGGCAATTCAATCCATTAGGACAGAAGAATGGTGGCCAATGCATTTTTTCCTCCTTAATACTTCAGGGGCTTCAATAAAAATCCTAAAACTATGGGTTGCAGAACTATGTAAGCATACTTAGGGCTTGAGTCAGTAAAATCACTGATCTATGGGGTCCTGTAAATCTTCTAAATGGCCTTTCATTGTGCAAGTCTTACCATTTAGCTTTTATTTATTCATTTTTTTAAAGACTTTATTTATTTATTCATGAGAGACAGAGAGAGAGGCAGAGGCAGAGAGAGAAGCAGACTTCCCGCGGAGCAGGGAGCCCGATGTGGAACTCGATCCCAGGACCCTGAGATCATGACCTGAGCCGAAGGCAGACGCTTAACAACTGAGCCACCCAGGCGCCCTAGAGTTTTATTTTTAGAAACCCCAACACACACACAGGACAGCTGCACCTTAGACCCAAGATGGTCTCATCACTGCAGAATTCCTCAATCCTCAAAGTTCCATGATCTACCTTCCATATCTAGGTTGTAATATCATTTTTGGCTTATTTTAACTCTCACTTTTCTCATAGGTTCTCATTCGGCTACACATCACTTGTTCTTTGTTAACACAACGCCCACTTCTTCAGATAAAAGCTGGGGTTTTGTTTTTTGTGTGTTTTTGTTGTTGGTTGTTCCCCCCCCCCCACATCGAAGTCTTCTTATCAAGATTCAGAAACAGTTAAAAGGGGACATTTGAAAATATTTCTGAATTTGGTTACTAGTCTGCTGACTCCCCAACGGAGAAACACGGAGAATTCGTGGAATATCATTCAGACTGCTAACCACCCCAGAGTTTCTAGGTGGAAATAGAGGAAAGTTTGTTTGGTGATCACGGCTTCTCAATATTTGTATCTTGGCGTATTTTTCCACCTTTTCCAAGCACAAATCAGCCAACAGTCGAGAGCAGCACCAGCACGTACACAGCATCCCGACCCACCACAGAACACAGGAGGCACCAGCCGGGAGGTCACAGCGGGCCCCTTTGCTTGTCTCTAGGCTGGGCATTTGCTCAGAACAGCCAACTTCAAGTCAGTAATTTCTGAAGGTGGAGGATACGCTTCAGGAGGAGAAAAAAAGGGATTACCAACAAGTACCCCCCTATTAAAAATCAAACAAACGGAGCAGAGCGCTGCATGCTCTTCCGTAAGGCAGGCGTATCCGCGGCCGTCCTGTTTGGTTCATGTATAAACCTAGGCGTTTCCGCGCAGCCCGGTCAGTACGCCACGACAGCCTACTGGACGTGTCTACGCCTTCTCCGCGGCTGGAGCCGACAGTAACGCTCCTCCCAGCTGCCTCGACTGCGGCCACACAAACTACAGTCGTAAACCTACCTAATCTTGTTAAGGATGTCAATGCCAGACTGCTCCAACAGCACGTTTTTCACAAAGGTACGCGGGATGGAAATCTTTTCAGTGCTGGCATGAATCAAGTCTTGTCGAATGTGGGCTTTCTTCATCACGTTGGGACAAAGGTTCTCGGCGGCATCGACCATGGACTCAAGCAACACCTGAAACACAGCACAGCGGACGGGAGAGGTGACGTCAGGGCACAGCGGAGGGGAGAGGTGACGTCAGGGCACAGCGGAGGGGAGAGGTGACATCAGGGCACAGCGGGGGCGGGGGAGAAGTGACGTCAGGGCACAACGGAGGGGAGAGGTGACATCAGGGCACAGCGGGGGCGGGGGAGAAGT
>NW_023270709.1:26251764-26287296 GCF_011800145.1 Mirounga leonina | reverse complement strand
GCGGGGGAGAGGTGCCATCAGGGCACAGCGGGGGGGGGAGAGGTGACGTCAGGGCACAGCAGGGGGGAGAGGTGACGTCAGGGCACAGCGGGGGGCGGGGAGAGGTGGCGTCAGGGCACAGCGGGGGGCGGGGAGAGGTGCCATCAGGGCACAGTGGGTTGGGGGTGTGTCAGGGCACAGCGGAGGGGAGAAGTGCAGTCAGCACAGGGTGGGTGTGGGGGGCAGAAAGTTGGGAGCTGGTTATACATGACGCTAAGCCCTCTGAGAACAGGGACATGAGTGTCCCGGAGCATGACCAAGGATTCTGAGCCGCTTCGGGGGGACCTGTGCCTGCTGGATGATCGCGGATGTCCGGTTATCGCTTTAAATCACCCGCAGACCCACCCGAGCTTCGGGCTGGCATCTGAAGGGTCACGGTGTGCGCGCTGCACGTAACACCAAGGCGATCGGCGGAAGATGAAAGAAGACACGTATCAAGCCTTTATACACCAACTTACCACACCAGACTGTTCTCCCTGCTGCTAGAAAAGAAAGTGACAGATACCCCTAGAAAATACATCGAACATGAACTCTTGCGTGATTTTGCAAATCACAGAAACCCCAAATTGAACCCTTCAATAGCTCTGTCAAAACATGGATACTGAAAAAACCCACGGATGTATGCTTTTAAAAGAAAAGCTTTAGTGTTCAGTGAAGTTACAATTGTTACAACATGAAATAGCATGAATGACAAACAAAAACATTTACCGGGCACTTGACAAAGAACAATCAAAACTCTAGAGTTTGCCAAATGTTTCTGCACATTTTATCCTTTGGACACCTGTGAAGATGGGGGAGAGGGGTGCTTTTCGTGTGATCCCCATTTTGAAGTTGAAGAATGCGAGCTAGGGGAAGTTAAATCATTTGCCGGAGAAGGAAGACATGGCTGGGAAGTGTGGAAAAGGCATAATACGCATCAGCGTGAGACCGAAATTTGAATCCTAGCTGAGGGACACTGGGCTGTTACTGATTTCCCGATTTTATTTTCCTCCTATATAAAATGGCAAATAAAAAAGTTCTTGCCTCCCGAGATTATTGAAGATAAAATGACATTACGTGTGTGAAGCATTCAGTATAATGCCCAGCACACGATAAAAATTCAGCCTGTCACAGATAATATTACGAATGTTTCCAAAGATGCTACTTTCAACAACAAGCTCTCAGTTTGGGAAAGCCAGCTTGATCCCATTACTAGTCCAGTGAGAATGAGGACGAATGACACACTATTATGGGCAGACTGGTCCAGTGCTCTGTCCGCTCCCACACTCACCTACAGCGCCCCCCCACCCCGTCCGCTCCCGCACTCACCTACAGCCCCCCCCAGTCCGCTCCCGCACTCACATCCCACACTCATGTACAGGCCCATCCCACACGTAACACCCCTCATTCTGCTGCGAGATGAGCAGTAGAGCGCAGCAGGATGTTTATAAAGATCTCGTGGAAAACCGGGGACGGGGAGGCAACCACCTGGGACGTTTCCAAAAGAAACTCATATTTTGACAGCGCCCTGTCCCTACTATAACGCTAATTACTGATTTCTCACGTAATTCCAAGAAAGCTGCAAGCAATGCAAGTAAGTCAGTTAAGACAAATTATTTTCCTCTTTGGCATTAGAACAAACACACTCTGGTCCAGACTGTGCAGCGCCCAGCACTCCTGATCAGAAAAACCTCAGGTATCAACATGCTATTTGGATTCTGTTAAGTTCATCAATATGTTTGTGACTTTTGGGAAGGTTCCTCTGCATGACAGTGCAAATTCGGCTAGAATGACTCTCACACCTAGAGAGGAGGCTTGGCTTCCAGTGTAGACCCTGACATAAATTTCTGTGGAATGTTATCACAGAATAACTTTGCAGATCTCTGCATTCTCGCTACAAAGTCATTTCTCAGGCCTCTTTCTGCTCTACAAATTGATAACTGCATGGCTTAACCCTACAGAAAGGAATTTCAGCCTGCCCTAGGCATTCGATTCAACAGAGGCTTTGTAGTGAGTCTCCTACCACCCCCCTCTAGCCCACCACTGACCAACATAACAATAAAGCACTTTATATTCCACCAAAGAATATCATCCATGGTAGCCTTTGATCCATATAACAACCTTGTAAGTGAAGGCTGGTTTTCACAAACCCATTGTATAGCTAAGGAAATCAGGTCTTGGAGAAGAGAAGTGACTTGCTTGAGCTCACTTAGCTGGTTAATGGAACAGGTGAGGTGGGGACTCAGATCTTCTGTTCCCTACTCCAGCCACCCTCTTCCAATGCCCCTGCCTGTTGTCCAGAGGAACGTCCTTTTCCTTTCTCTTTATAACCTACAGTTTTCATCCCCTGTTCCCTTGGGTTAATGGTACCCAAGGCTATCATGGTAGACATTCTGGTGATGGGGCTGGTAGAAAGGGGAGAAAAAATGTCAGGGTAGGTTTGCAATGGAGCCTCTGACCACTTCTTGGTGTTCAGCCCAGCTCAGATCCTAAAACAGCATCTCCTTCCAAGTATCATGGCCTTCTGCACACCAAGCCATATTCTTCAACATCTATCCTTCCCACGGCTTCAAACTACTACCTACATTCCAACGATTCTTAATCAAATGTTTATCTACAACCACCTACATAATTCATACCATACATACAAAATGCAGTCTAAGCATTTTCTACCATGGAAAGATGAATTGTAACACACCATCCTCCTCTTACCCTCCACTAAACAATAACTACAACAGCAAAATCAACCATGTTTGCAAAGTTTTGTTGTGATGGGACCAGACTAGATCAGAAATTTGAGAGTCTCCTTAGACTCGACTTACCTCAACCCCGTCCACCACATCTACCTCTAAAACATGTTAAATTTACTCCTACATGCTTCCTCAAAAGTAGAAATATGTCAGAAGATTATTCATTAGCACAGAATAGAAATCTCTGGGGGCACCTGGGTGGCTCAGTCGTTAAACGTCTGCCTTCGGCTCAGGTCATGATCCCGGGGTCCTGGGTTCGAGCCCCACATCCAGCTCCCTGCTCGGCGGGAAGCCTGCTTCTCCCTCTCCCACTCCCCCTGCTTGTGTTCCCTCTTCGCTGTCTCTCTCTCTGTCAAATAAATAAATAATCTCTTAAAAAAAAAAAAAAAAAAGAATAGAAATCTCTGAAATATCTAGTACTGCTCAACTTGCTAGCTTCATTTCTTGTCATATTTCTATATTCCCCTTATAACTATTCCCATTCAATTACAGTTGTAGTTCCCTACATGATGGCCCAGGCTCTGTCTCCAGGCTTTGCACACATCATTCTCCTGGCCTGGAATCCTTCTTTTTCCCTCTGTAGCCAGAATAAATGGTCTATACTCCACACTCACCTCAGCTCAAGCGTTACCTGTCTGAAGAGACCTTCTTGCTCTTCTCCCCTTATGCCCTTTACACCCCAAGCTTTGATGACACTCTTTGGTAATCGTATAGCATCCGGTGGGGGCCTCAGAAATTAAATGTGTCATAAAATGGTCAAGAATGTAGCACCTTTTAACCACTTGGGGGTGTGAAAGAACCCCTTTGAGAATCTGATGAACACCATCCAGAAGAATTAGTGTAAAATTTTGCATGTAATTTTAGAAGTTCATGGAGAGCTAGAGGCACCAAACTCTAGATATACAACTTGTACGATGGCAATTGTGAAATCCTACACTTTATTGCCAGGGCCTAGCACACTTCTTGGAACAATCTCTAAAAAACATATGAAAGTATTACGAGCCCAGGGACTCACTGAATGTGGGTACTAACAGTCCATCTTTTCTCTATTAATCTCTTTGTTGCATTGGTTTGTCTACCTCTGCATACTGTCCTAAATGCAGGTACTGAACAATCCATCGTTTCTCTACTAGTCTCTCTGTTACACTGATTTGTCTACCTCTGCATTCTATCCTAATTATGATATGCCTTAATATATGCCAGGGCAAGACTACCAACCATCTTGTTTTTCTTCATAAGTGTCTGAGCTATTTTTGAGCACTGATTTCCCATATATTCAGAATTAGCTTTGTCAATTTCTGTTAAAAACCTGTTGGAGTTTTTACTGAATTGTATCCAATAATAGATGAGTTTGGGAAAAACTGACATCCTGTGATACCGTCTCTTCTATCCATAAACCTGACACGTAGTTTACTTTTAGACTTTCTTTAAAGACCTTCAGTCAAGTTTTTATAATTTTTCATCATTGAGGTGTTAAACATCTTTTTTTAAATTTATTCTTAGGTACCTTAGATTTTTCTGTTGCTATTTTAAATGGTTAATTATTTCTAATGATATGTTTGAACTAATTGCTGCTGATATATAGAAATGCAATCCGTTTTTACATTTTGGTCTTTCTCCAGCAACTTTATAGTACTAATCCTAATAATGTACCTGCAGAATCTTTTGGGGTTTCTATGTGGACCATCATAAAATCATAAAATGTGTAAATCAGAATAATTTTCCTTCCTTCTTAATCCTTACAATTCTCATTTCTTTTGCTTGTCATATTGCACTGGCTAAGATCTTTAATAGAATGAATAGAAATGGTGGTAACAGACATCTTTGCTTTACTCTTTAAAGAAAATGTTTTTATCTTTTCCCCCAATTTATTTTAAAAAAATTCCAGACCTACAGAAAAGTTGAAAGAATGAGATAATATCCATATCCTCTTCCTAAAACTTAGCGATTGCTGGGGCGCCTGGGTGGCTCAGTCGTTAAGTGTCTGCCTTCAGCTCAGGTCATGATCCCAGGGTCTGGGGATCGAGCCCTACATCAGGCTCTCTGCTCAGCAGGAAGCCTGCTTCTCCTTTTCCCACTCTTCCTGCTTGTGTTCCCATTCTCACTGTCTCTCTCTTTGTCAAATAAATAAACAAAATCTTAAAAAAAAAAAAAAAACTTAGCAATTGCTAATAATTAGCAACATTTGTTTTCCTCTTTCTCTGGATCATTTGAAAGCAAGTTGTAGGCATCAAGACTCTTCCCTCCTAATTTTAAATTATTGGTTTTAGCTCATTAATTTCCATCCTTTCCTTACTTCTGATATTGGCATTTAAGACCATATATTTCACTCTAAGTACTAGTTTAGCTGAAGTTCAGAGGTTCTACTATTACTATTAAGATTATCATTTAATTCTGAATACCCCCTTATTTAAATTATGCTTTCCCCTTTGACCTTTGAGTTATAAGTAATTTTTAGGGGAGCCTGGTTGACTCAGTTGGTGGGTGTCCGACTCTTGATTTCCCCTCAGGTCATGATCTCAGGGTCATGGGATTGAGCCCCATGTCAGGCCCTTCGCTGAGTGTGGAGCCTGCTTAGGGTTCTATCCCTCTCCCTCTGCCCCCTCCTGCTCGTGTGCATGTGCTCTCTCTCTCAAATAACTAACTAAATAAATAAAAGTATTTTAAAATTTGTAAGCAATTGGATTTTTGCCTAAATTTTCTTTTGCTACTAAGTTTTAATTTGTTTGAAATGGGACCAGAGAATATGGTTTTTAAATATTTTTCCAATGTTCATTATGACCTCCTTGGCATTTTTCATAAATATTCCAGGTATCCTTAAAAGAATTAATATTATTCTGGTCCACTTGATCAGAACTGAAAATTCTGTTGTTCCAATATTCTCCTTCTTTTAGTACTTAATCTGAAATGTTCATTTCTTTAATATATTATTATTCTCTTTATTCTTTTCTATTGAAGTATAATTAACAAATAGTATTATATTAGTTTCAGGTGTATAATATAATGATTCAACAATTCTATACATTTCTCAGTGCTCATCAAGATAAGTGTGGAGTTACCTGTTTCACCCTTCCCCCCAACCCACCTCTCCTCTGGTGACCACCAGTTTGTTCTCTATATTTAAGGGTCTGTTTATCTGTTCACTTTTTTTTTAATTTGTTTCTTAAATTCTAAATATGAGTTAAATCATGTGGTATTTGTATTTTTCTGATTGACTTATTTCACTTAGCATTATACCCTCTAGGTCCACCCCTGTTGTTGGAAATGGCAGGATCTTACTCTTTTTTATGGCTGAGGAATATTCCAGTGTGTGTGTGTGTGTGTGTGTGTGTGTGTGTGTGTGTATACCACTTCTTTATCCATTCATCTACTGATGGACACTTGGGTTGCTTCCATATCTTGCCTATTGTAAATAAAGCTGCAATAAACATAGGGGTGCATGTATCTTTTTGAATTAGTGTTTTTGTTTTCTTTGGGTAAATACCCAGTAGTGGAATTACTGGCTCATAGAGTAATTCTATTTTTGAGGACTCTCCATACTGTTTTCCATAGCGGCTGCACCCATTTGTATTCCTACCAACAGTGCACGAGGGTTGCTTTTTCTCCACATCCTCACTCATACTTACTTCTTGTCTTTTTGATTTTAGCCACTGTGTCAGGTGTAAGTTTTGATTTGCACTGTGGGTTTGATTTGCATTTCCCAGCATCTTTTCATGTGTCTGTTGGCCATCTGCCTGTCTTCTTGGAAAAAATGTCTATTCAGGTGCCCTACCCATTTTAATCAGATTGTTTTTTTGGCATTGACTTGTAGAAGTTCTTTACATATTTTGCATATTAACTCCTTATCAGACACATCTTTTGCAAATATCTTTTCCTATTCAGTAAGTTGTCTTTTTGTTTTGTTGGTGGGTTTCCTTTGCTGTGCAAAAGCTTTTTATTCTGGTGTAATCCCAAAAGTTTAATTTTGCTTTTGTTTCTCTTGCCTGAGGAGACATATCTAGAAAAATGTTTCTATGGCTGATCAGGGAAATTACTGCCTAAGCTTTCTTGTAGGAGTTTTATGGTTTCAGGTCTCACATGTAGGCCTTTAATCCATTTTGAGTTAATTTTTGTGTGTGGTGTAAGAAAATGGTCCCGTTTCATTCTTCTGCATGTAGCTCTCCAGTTTTCTCAGCACTATTTGTTGAAGAGACTGTCTTTTCCCTATTGTATATTCTTGCCTCCTTTGTCATAGACTGACCATAAAAGTGTGGGTTTATTTCTGGACTCTATCCTATTCCATTGATCTATGTGTCTATTTTTGTGCCAGTACCATTCTGTTTTGATCACTACAGATTTGTAGTACATCTTGAATCTGAGATTGTAATATCTCTAGCTTTGTTCTTCTTTCTGAAGACCATTTTGGCTATCTGGGATGTTTTGCGGTTCCATGCAAATTTTAGGATTATTTGTTCTAGTTCTGTGAAAACTGGTGTTGGAATTTTTATGGGGATTGCAGTAAATCTGTAAATTGCTTTGGGTAGTACGGATATTTTAACAATATTGGTTCTTCCAATCCATGAGCATGGGATAGCTTTCCATTTGTTCATGTCGTCCACTATTCTCTATCATTACTTTATTTAAATTTACTTGACCAATTACTGGTAGTCATTTTCAAAGATTTCTACCATAATAGTGAATTTGTCAATTTCTCTTTGTAATTGTGTCCACTTATTCTAATATACATGGAGTCGTAGGATTAGACACATACACGTTGAAATTATGTATTTCTGGTAAATTGGCTCATTCAATGATCTGTTTTATTCCCACTGATGCCTCTTCTATTCTATCACTAGATCTGGACAAGAGCATTCCTCTGGTGGGGAACTGAACCTTGTATTGCAGGATGGTTAGGTTTGGCTATGACAAACCAAAATAATCTCAATACTTCCTGATACTCCTCTAGGCGTGCAATATAACCCCCAGTTTAGTGCCTCTGTTTCAGTGGTTACACGAGATACTTTAACATGGATACTCTACTTCCTGTCTAAAGCAGCACCGTCCAACAGAACTTCCTGAGCTGATCAGTGCTGACCGATAAGGGAGCCACCAGTCACACATAGCTATCGAGCACTTCAAACATGGCCAGTGCAACTGAGAAACTGAGTTGTAAGTTTTTAAAATTTGATGTTAATTAAAATTTAAATGACCACAAGTGGCTAACAGAGGATACACTAGACAATGCAGGTCTAATGCAGATGTCTTAAATCTTTTCTAGAATATGCCTAGGACCTTAGACTGTTTTTCCTCATTCCTTATTGACTTACTCACTTCTAGTATTTTATTTCTTCTTAATTTTATAGCACAAACAGGGCATTAACACTGTTGATTATAGTCAGCGTTTCTCTTTACCCAAATTTGGCATTTTCCCTGCTTGTTATTCTTTCTTGCATCTCAGACCCTCTTTCTTTGGTAATTTTTCCTTTGTCCCAAAGTATATCTTTTTTTAAAAAGATTTATTTATTTTAGAGAGAGAGAGAGTGAGAGAAAGGGGAAAAGGGACAGAGGGAGAGAATCCTCAGACTCTCCTCTGAGTGTGTATCCCAACGTGGGGCTCGATCTCACGACCCTGAAATCACTACCTGAGCTGAAATCGAGAATCAGATGCTTACCTGACTGGTCACCCAGTTGCCCCCAAAGTATATCCTTTAGGTGTTTATTTAGTATAGTCTAGTTAGAGTAAACATCTCAGTTTTTGTTTGGATGGAAATGTTTTCATTTCATACTTATTCTTAAAAATTAGGTTTTATTGCATATATCATTCTTGGTTTACACTATATATTCTCTCGGAAGCATGAAGATATTGTTTTCATTGTCTTTGGCTTCCACCCACTGTTGATTTGGGAACTGTCTTGTTGGTCTTCATATTGGTCTTTTTTAAGTAATATGGCTTTTCTATCCCTCTGGCTCCTTGCAATATGTTCTCTTTGTTCTCAGTGCTTTTCATTTTTCATTATGTGATTCTAGACATGGATTTGCTTTTATCTATCTGGCATGGGTTTCACTGGACTTCCTGAATCAAAAGATTCTGATCCTTCATCAATGCCTGAAATTCTCAGCCACCATCTCTTCAAACTGTTACCTTTTGCTGTTCTTGCTTTCCTTCTGGAAATCTAAGTTAGGTTTATGGTAAACTTTCTCACTCTAACCATGTTTCTTAACTTTTCTTACACAGTCTTCATTTTGTTAGTCTATGTTATACTACCCTCAGACAATGTGAATTGAGCAGGCCCTGCACTTGAAATGTGATCATCAGATTTCACTTTGCATGTATCTCCCCAATGTTAGTTATAAGGGTCTATATTTCCTAATTGTAAAAATAAAACTAACAATACTCAGAAAACCTACATAATATTTGTAAATTGGATGAATATCCTTAACGTGGCGGCTACACTCCCGTATCTTGCAGTGAGCCAATAACTTGCTGTAATTCACCATAAGCAAATACAACCTCTACACTAAAGTGCACTGAAATCTTTCTTTTGCTTTAAAAAATAAGTATAGGGAAATAAGAAAACTCAGAGAACTCTTTTAGCCAAACTGAGTGAATACCTGCTAAAATGCCGTCAACACCCCTCAGGCCTCATTTCCTTAGTAAGTCTGAAATTTACCAGTGAAGTATTTCACAGAGTATGGCCTGAGTGAAATCATGAATTTCCAAGGCCAAAACAAGCACTCTAAAATTTAAGTCCAAAAGGGAAAAATGAAAGTTTCTTTTATGTTAAAACATTCAAAACCACTTATTCATCTACTATTACTCCAGGAATAAACGTTAGGATCAAAAAACAGGGAAAACAGGAAGAGAGTTGTCTTTTAAAAACACCTAAAACAGGGCGCCTGGGTGGCTCAGTTGGTTAAGCGTCTGCCTTCGGCTCAGGTCATGATCCCGGGGTCCTGGGATCGAGTCCCACATCGGGCTCCTGGCTCAGCGGGAAGCCTGCTTCTCCCTCTCCCACTCTCCCTGCTTGTGTTCCTGCTCTCGCTGTCTCTGTCTCTGTCAAATAAATAAATAAAATCTTTAAAAAAAAATAAAAAATAAAAACACCTAAAACAGGCTGGTCCAGAGAAAATATCACCTCTTTTCAAAGAAGGAATTTCTCCAAACTTAATTGCTTTCTTCTCCTCCAGATAGTCTGCTGAGAAGGCTGGCTCACCTGGCCATTTCTATTGCTTTTCTGAAAGGATATTTCTGCAAGATGGCTCAGAGAGCTATTTTAACTTATTATTACCCAATATTCAAAATGTCTACCACTGACCTTCATGCAGGACAATGCTTAGACACAGGGGATATTTAGCTGAGTGGCTTAGAAGAAGTTGATTCGTAGCAAGCTCAGGACACAACCCCAGGCCTACTTGTCCGGTTTTTTAAAAATTCACTGTAATAAAATCTTATTTTTACAAAATAATCCACCCACATTAGCTTTTGCTAGTGCAACACATTAATTTTAAAGAATGTGGAAAATAGAGAAAGGGCTTTTTTTTTTTTTTTAGCTAAAATGGATACTAGTAGTGAAGTAAATAAGGACCACTGTAGTTTAGTGAGAAAGTCAATATGGATTCTAATAAAAATTTTTTTCTGGGGCGCCTGGGTGGCTCAGTCGTTGAGCGCCTGCCTTCGGCTCAGGTCATGATCCCAGGGTCCTGGGATCGAGCCCCGCATCGGGCTCCCAGCTCCGCGGGAAGCCTGCTTCTCCCTCTCCCTCTCCCCCTGCTTGTGTTCCCTCTCTCGCTGTGTCTCTCTGTCAAATAAATAAAATCTTTAGGAAAAAAAAAAAATTTTTTTTTCCTACATAATTTTAAGAAAATCAAGATCTTGAAAGGCTATATAAATAGACAAGCGGGCGGGGCACCTGGGTGGCTCAGTCAGTTGAGTGTCTGACTCTTGATTTTGGCTTGGTTCATGATCTCAGGGTCGTGAGATCAAGCCCCACCTCGGGCTCCTTGCTCAGCGCAGGGTCGCTTGTCCCTCTCTCTCTGCTCCTCCCCCTGCTCTCTCTCAAAAAAATAAATAAAATCTTAAAAAATAGACAAATGGGGATTTTTTTAAAATAGTAAAATGATGTCCACTTGTTAGTAAATTGGAAGGAAACAGAGACGTGAGCTGCCTACAGTCTATTGAAAGTAGTCTATTGTACCCCTTAAAAGGAAATTAATGAGTAACATTTAATTAAGAAGTTGTGATTGAAGATTTGCTACGATTCATGCCAGACATTCCCAAAGGGAAGGGAACTTGGAACTAAAAAGGACTGAGAGCAAAGAAAACAAGTGAGTGTGGAATACAAAAACGGGCCATGGAGGAGCCTGGGACCTCCGAGACATGAGAACAGAGAGAAACAGGCTCTGACACTTGCAAATTAGGAAACAGTAACAGAGAACACCGCTCATACTGACAAGGGGCCAGACAGGCATCAAAAAATGTGGGGAATGTCTATTTACAGAAAAATATTTTGGGTCCTAAATAGACGGACATCATTGCAGGCTTTGAAAAATTCAAAAGCCTTTTGCTTCAGATCTCTGCCCTCTATTCCCTCCCAAGAACGAGTGGCAAGTCAATTCCAACCCCTCGGTGTGCGGAGAAGGAAATGGAGCAAAAGTACGTGGGATGATGTGCCCATAGTTGAGACAAACAGTCGGAAGCTGTTCGGCAGGGATGTTCCTGACGCAATGTTCCACCCCCTTTTTTGGGGGTTTTTTTTTTTTTTTTTTTTTTGGTTTAACAAAAGTTTTATTTCTCACTCCCATAAAGTCCACCACAGGACTGTGGGATTCTCCAAAACAGCTGCTCTCCATGTTGGGGGGCTCAGCACTCCAAACTACTCTGAGTTTCTGGCCCCTTTTTCTGTACGGGCCTCCACGACTAAGCGGGAAGAGCCCTGGAGCCTTCCACCAACAGATAAAGGCTTCAGCCCAGATGTTTCACGCTGATTTCAACACCAACCAATTCTCAGTACGGAAGGAGCTCTCCAGAGACTTTAAAGGAAAAAAATTAGACGATAGATACAAATATACAATTTCAAAAGGAAGAAATAAGTCAAGTGGATAACAAAATTACTTGAGCTATACAGGCTATTTAAAAAAACAACCACTGAAAGACCAAATGAGATTTTTCTAATCCTCTATCCTGACAAACATGAACAGATGAATACATGAATACTGGTGATGGTGGTGTGCAGCATGAACAACTGTCCACACTGAACAGTCTGCAAATGTAGACGAAAGTATGAAACGGACCGTCTGACATAGAAATGGGTCAGTCACAGGCATTTACCCTACCTGGATTAATCAGAAATTAGACCATAAATAATGCCGGCTGTGAGGTAACAGAAAATACGTATATTGCTCTCTGGCCCCAGTTCCTGGCACAGAGCTCCTGAAACCCTTGTAATTTCCTAAGTGAGAGAAAACACTAGAAGCATCTTTTGTTCTAAAATTTCGCCTGTGACCCTGATTCCTCACCTAAGGCTCCTAAAACCCCTGTAATATCCTGGGCGCTAGGAGTGTCTTTTGTTCTAATGAGGTGACGCTGGGTGGGCTTCTGAATGGTTCTGGGTTGGTGGCTGGTCACCGAGAGACCAAATCACAATCAGAAGGTCTGAATTTTCGGGATTTTCAGCCCTGCTCCCCATTGTCTTGAGAAGGAAGAAGGGCTGAAGATGGAGCTAATGATCAGTCATGACTACATGAAGCTTCCAGACTGGCGAAGACGTGGAGGTGTGCGGGGAGGGGCGTTCCAGGACAGGAAGCTCTGCACCCCCCCCCCCCCAAAGACCTTGCCCTGTACACATCTTCCCTTGGGGTGTTCATCTGTACCCTTTATCACATCCTTTCACAAAGTGGTAAACGGGTTTCCTTGAGTTCTGTGAGCCGCTCTAGCTAATCCATCGCACCTGGGCAGGGTGTCGCGGGCAATTAATTACACAGCCAATCAGTCAGAAACACAGGTGGCAACCTAGACTTGCCCTTGGCATCAGAAGTAGGGGTGGGGGGCAGGCTTGTGAGACTGAACTCTCAACCTGGGAGGTCTGAACCTTCTCCAGGTAGAGAGTGTCAGAACTGAGTTAAGTTGTCAGACACCCAGCCGGTGTCCCAGAGAATTGCTCAGGGACGGGGGAGGACACGGGACTCCCACATATCTGGTGACCAGAAGTGTCAGAGGCAAAGCGTTCTGCGTGAAAGCAAAGGAGAGACACACACAGGTGGGCAGAGGTTCCCAAATACACTGGTAGATCCATATAGTGAACTACTGTATGAAATGATGATTATTCACGTATCTTGTATTCATGCCATTGTACCGAATATAAAAACTATTACAGTATAGGGCGCCTGGGTGGCTCAGTTGGTTGAGCAACTGCCTTCGGCTCAGGTCATGATCCTGGAGTCCCGGGATCGAGTCCGGCATCGGGCTCCCTGCTCAGCGGAGGGTCTGCTTCTCCCTCTAACCCTCTTCCCTCTCGTGCTCTCTGTCTCTCATTCTCTCTCTCTCAAATAAATAAATAAAATCTTTAAAAAAAAAAAAAACTATTACAGTATAACCACATATATATGTACAATTGCGTGTGTAGACACAGAACGTTTGGAAATTCACTAAAATATTAAGAATGATGCTATCTCTGATATTTCAAGTGATTTTTTACCTTCCTTCCTTTTATACTTGTTAGTATTATTTAAATATTCACAGACTAAGTTTCATTTTTAAGTGAGAAATAAATAGCAACAAAGATACTATCCTTCTTACATACTGTATCCTTCATGGAAGATAAAACAAGTGCCATTAGGTAACAAATAATCTGGCAGAACTCTGTACCAACCAGCCCATCCTTTTTCTGCCCCTTCGTCTCTACTCAGAACGGATGCAAAATATCCACATTAAATAAAATAAAGACAACACGCAAGAGTCTCTCCATATTACATGCACAGGAAGACAAGAGGGGCTTAAACTCCTAAATAATCCACAACATTTTATCCCTCATTAATTTAATTTACAAGCGGAGTAGTTATCATGTTGCGAAGTTATTACTGAGTCCCACATTAAATCCCTGTGAGCTGAAGCAATTTCGTTCTCAGAAGAAAACAGACCAAATAATTATAGAAATTTAGACAAGTTTTTTTAAGGCATCCTTGAACAGGCACATTGGAAATGAGGACAACCTTCTGAAGGTACAACTTCTCTGTGTAGTTGTGTTTTGAAGTTACCTTAAGAAAAATCTAGTCTTAGGTTATATTTCAGAGACTTTCTTTTCTTCCCCCCAGCCAGGGAGCCCGTGGACAAGCCTCTGCTACTTTGGGGTGCCTTGTAACTTCATCTAACTCCCTTTCCTTGTCTTTCAACCAGCTCCTTGTAAGGACTGCTACCTCTTCAGCTAGAGGGACACTCTCCACAGCAGCAGCTTATTGGCACCGTAAACGGAACGCCCGTCCCCTTGGCCGTTCCCTAAATCAAACGTAATGCCAGAGGATATTTTTTCCTAAAGCAGACTTCTCTTTCTGCCTTGTAAGTAGAAATCCATTGTTCCCTCATCAATGGTGACTCATAAAATGCATTTAGAGATTTACCATCAACAATACGAATTCTCTAGGTCTTACTTGATCTCATTAGGTAAGAAGCTATATGCACACTTATAACCACAGCTAGAACAGACGCGGTATTCGATCTTCACGACCCGTGCATGTGGTGGGCGCGCGCACACAGACACAAATCTCTAAGACGTAAGCCGCTACGGTATGAAATGCAATCACACATGGTTGTCATAACGATTTCATTTTCCAAAACAACAGAAACTCCACAAACCTTCAGTTGTTCATCTACAACTCTTGTCACTTCTCCAGCCATTGATTCCAGGGTCTCTTGAATGGGACCGGATAACAAGCCACTGGTTCCTGCCCAAGACGTCCCCCCGACATGGTATAAGTTTGGTAACAACTGTAATAAAAATACAAATAACATCTCTGTAACTATTTAAATAAGCACCAAAGTCATTGCAGAGTTAGTGAAAAGGGTAAGAAATATTATTAGAGAGAATCTGTTCTTGATCAAAGGCTCTTTATACATATTAATAAACTGGGGTTCAGGACCAGTATGCTACCTCCGTGCCTCTTGATGTCTTCCTCTGGGATATGAAGGTGTTTGCTGCTCAAGATCCTCTTACTCACAACAGTCGAGGGCTGTGTGACCAAGAGCAGAGCCAGGCCCAGGCCCCAGGTTCTCTAACCCCCATTAGTCTTTTCTCCATGAAGTCACATTTTGGGGACCAAATTCTAATTTGAAAGAAGCTTCCTTTTAGAGGTGACAGAGGGGAGTTTCATGCTATCAGCTTAGAAGTAGAATAATTTTAAATGAGCCGCTGCCCACATAAACGACAACTCTACCTCTCAGTTCTTCAGGACCTGATGATATCCCTTGTCACCACAAGGGACCCCTACTTTTTATTCTATATTTTGATGACCGGTAATTAGCCCAGGGAACAGAAAGGAGGCAAAGAGGAACTCCATTCACTCTGCCACTTGTTAGTCACCTTGACATTGGGTAGAAAGCTAAAAAAAATTGGAACTAGTTTCTAGAATTGAAGTTCAAAAAAGCTTTTTATTATGTAAGACGCTCACGTAGCCTGAAGTGAAACTCACCGTTTTAGAGTTCTTCGCATCACGCATGAGCCTTTCTGCAGACTTTAAGTCTTCCTGGACAGCGTCTCCCACACAATTTCGTAAAGAGTTGAGATGGTCCTGTACTTTCACACATATTCTGTCAATCATCTGCTCCATGCCATGAAAATGACAGCAAGCATCCAAGGCAGCATGGCCAATATTCAGACAGAAGAAAACAGGGAATGAATGAGGACAAAAACATCTTCTAACTGGAACATTCGAGAAGGTAGCTTTTATATAGCCAGTTATTAATTTATCTGTTCATATCAGCAGCCTTTGGCAACATTAACTCCAGTAAAACATCTCAGGGACTTCAGTCCTTTTTCCTGCCTTAGGAAATGCAGCATGTAGAACAGAAGTGTGCCCTTCTGGATGATTCAGAATTTCGTGGCTACTCCGTGACACTTAGCTAGATAGTAACTCTCCTTCATTAATTTTTATTGAGTACCCTCTATGTCAGACATAGTGCTAGGTACTGAGGAAACAGAGAAATGGACTGTGTAGTCTGGCGATGGTTGAAATGACTACAAGATGGTACCCACAGCCAGTTGATCCCAATATTACAGAATCATAACATCCCTGGAAATTAATATTTTTAAAAATATTTTATTTACTTATTTGAGAGAAAGAGAGAGCACAAGCAGGGGGAGCGGCATGCAGAGGGAGAAGCAAACTCCCCACTGAGCAGGGAGCCTGACTCAGGGCTTAATCCTGGGACCCTGGGATCATGACCTGAGGTGAAGGCAGACGCTTAACCGACTGGGCCACCCAGGTGCCTGGAAATTAATATTTTTAAAACTAATTCAATTATATCAGGTACTTTTCCACATAAATTAAAAGCCACCCCTCCCCAAGAAAAGCCAAGTTGAATTTCTTTTAATACAGGCAATAATAAAGTTGACAACATTTAGTTTCTACTCCGTGAAAGCCCCTCTCCCAGGTTAATTACATCTGAATCATTCTCAGTTACTCCATGGACTTAAGCGTGAAGCCCAGAGGGAAGTGGTAGATCACTACTGTAGACAAAAAATACCACAGACGCAAGATTATATCCTTTTGCATTTGCATTTATAGAGAGAAGCATGAAGAAAGCTAAGAATTCTAAAGAAAGAGATAAACTGTGTGATTTACAAAGTTTCTCCAGTATTCTGATCAGAACTACAGCCTATTTCATGTTCTTAAAAAATTATTAATTCTTCCAGAGACCTCAGATATCCAGAGTCCCATCTCCTCTGATCATTCACTCAGAAGAGGTGGCAATCTAGTAATATTTTTTATTTAAAATTCACACTTGCTCTATTTTGAATTATCTGATCTAACAACTACAGGAAGCCAAAGTCAGCCCTCTTTCCCCCATAAATTCTGCAATAACAGAAACTTGGCTACACCACTCAGAAGACTTACGGTCTGAATACAGAGCGGCAGTATCACCATCCCTCCTGCCCTCCTCTTCTAGAAAATCAGGTTCATAACATCTACCCCATTTCTTTTTCTAGTGTATTATGAAGACAACCCAGTAAAGTAACACCACTCACAGCACTCATTCCCTTGACACAGGGTCACTAAGTCAACATTATTGTACATTAAGAACAGCTCCTATTCCTATCAAATGTCCTGAGGTTACAGAAGTGAAGGACCCAGAGCTCCCCACAGGAAAAAGAAGTTCTATGAATAATGCTCCTCACCAAAATCTAAGCATGTCAGGAGTGACCATATCTTAACTTGATGCATTTTCACAATGCCTTGCAGAGAACCAACTATATGTTTTAAAATATCTTCTTAATTGATGTAAATTCTAACTCTTCTCTTGTATTGATCTGTGCTTCCTAAAGCAAAGAGTCATCCATAATTCAGATCTTACCAAGAAGCAATACTTAATTTCAAGAGACAAGTAAACCACATACTAAGAAAGGAACTGATACACGTCTGAGGCCACACAGGACTCATTTGAGAGGCAGGTGGATGAGGCATCATGAAGTTGGTCATCCTTAATAATCGGGAGGCCAAAGAGACTCCTGAAATGTGTGTCATGAGGCAGTCACCAAGGACACCCTGTAGATCAATCGCCGGCTCTCTTCCACAGGATGGTCCAGCACACATATCAACACAGGTATCTCTTCGTCCCTAATCTGTTTTTCTTCAGGCTTCACATTCCCGGGTCCTCTTGCCATTCTACTATGGTGATAATCTTACAGTCCCCAACCCTCTCCCCACCCCAGGCCCCTTCTCTGAATTGTCTCTTCCATCTTGGACCTTCATGAAATATACCCCTCTCAATAAAATAGATTGTGACACAGGAGGAGGGGATCGGTAAGCTGAACAGGGCCAGCACCTTCTTTACTGTAGCAAATAAACTTCCATTAATGTGGTACCAGTCAAACTGGCTTCTCTGGCAGCTAAATCACACCACTAACTCATGTCACACTTGTTGGTGACTACTTAGGTTTTTTCAAATATACTGGGTTATTATAGAACCCAAGGTCAGAACTTAGAACTCTTTTTTTTTTTTTTTAAATAAGAGAGGTTGTTTATTTTTTTTTAAGATTTTATTTATTTGAGAGAGAGAGAGTACAAGAGGGGGTAGGGTCAGAGGGAGAGGGAGGAGGAGACTCCCCGCTGAGCAGGGAGCCCAATGCGGGACTTGATCCCGGGACTCCGGGATCATGACCTGAGCCGAAGGCAATCAATCGCTTAACCAACTGAGCCACCCAGGCGCCCTGAACATGCTCTCCACTTGTTATAACTGTCCCCAGTTCCAGCAAATACCGTTTTTGCAGAAAAGTCTATCTACCTCCATGTCAATTTCTTTAGCCAATTCAAGAGAAATAGACTGAACACCTAAAACCGAATGAGATACAGTCCCGAATAAGATATGCCTTTTGCCACCAAGCAACTTAAAAGCCTAGAAGTGGAAAGAAGTATTCACATTTAATAGTAACACAAGATAGAGAGTGCTTCATAATATAACATCTACAAGGGCATCCCCGTTTTGTTCTTTTTGTCCACTGCCAAAGCTCGGCTCCATTTCCTACAATAGTGCCTGCCACACGGCAGACCCTTGTAAGTATGCATTCAGTGAACACAGGAATGATACAAATGTACAAGATTTCAGCCAAGGGGGGGATCCCATCTAGCTGAGGTTGAAGGTGGCTTTTCAACTGGGTCCTGAACGATTTCTACAGATTTAGAAAGTAGAAGGAAATTTTAAGCAAAAGAATAAACATAAGCAATGGCACATCCAGACACCTACGAATCGTATTTCCTGATTAGGATCAGGGTGCTTTATTGTGGGAGATGGGACTGGAAAAGTTCGGCTAAGGCAAGAGAGTGAGAGACTCAGGCACAGGCTAAGGAGATGGAACAGGGTGTATGAGGCACAGGGCATCTGGCCCCAGCTCCTCCCACAACCGTGAGGGTCTAAAAATCCTCACCCCATAGCACTCTTGGTGACTCAGCTTCCCTGCCTGATGCAAAGGACATGGGCTGTAGAGAGCAGAAGGAGACGTGGAAAGTGGATATACCAGTTCCCGTGGTACTTATAAAAGAAGACCTAGAAGTGAGTTGATAAAAACACCTGAGCAAGAGGGCTGGCAATGGAATTGGAAAAAAAAAAAGAACAACTGCAAAGATACTTGGAAGGTCAATGGGTGGGCACAGCGACCACTGGCTGGCCACGGCAAAGGAGACATCCAAGATGGCCCCGAGGGTTCTATCCTCAGTGAATGATGATGCCACTGAGAGAACTGGTAAAATCAGGAGTTCCAGGGATGAGTTTCGTCTTAGTCACCCCCTATCTCAGAAATGCTAAACTAGTGTTGACAAGATAAAACTTGCTGGAAAAAAACAGGGATAGACCCTGGAGTCCTCCACAGTTGGGAGGGTCAAAATGGTAAGAGTAGATAAAATAGCTAAAGAAAAGAAGCACTAAGTACAAAACTTAGAAAAAGGACTGCATTTGGAAGAAGAAAGGGTAAAGAGTCATGTAGAAAGGAGACAGATAAGACCCAAGAGCACAGAAAGATATTCAAAATGGCACACTGTCAATGAATGAAGCAGTGAGTCTTAGGAAGAATGAGGTAGTTAATCATGATGATAACTGTGACAATAAGACTAGTAACAGCAACAAACATTAATGGTTTACTGGTGAAGAGCCAAGTACTTCCCATGCTCTATCTCAGTGAATCCCCCAGCATCTTCAGAGACGTGTTGTCCTCCCCCCTCCCCTCCCCGCTTCACAGATGAAGAAATCAAGGCTGAAACAGGTTTAAGTGACTAACATCAGTTCACACCCACAGGGAAAGCAGAGCCCGTCCTTCAATCTGGGTTGTCTACGCTATCCTGCCTCCTCTCATTAACAGATGAAGAGGGAGAAAAAGCCCAGGGACTTGGTGACCAGGAGACCACGGAGAGAGCCATTTCAGTACAGATTGGGTCACATTTGGAAAGGTTACAAAGTGACAGGGTAGCAAAGAAGAAAGCAAGTATAAAAACTGTACATTTGAGGTGGGAAGAGAAAGTGTCAGGTAAGTAGCTCTAGGCAATAAAACTGCCTTCTCCCTTTTCTTAAATGGTCAGAAAAGTTTCAGAGTGAGAAGAGTGGAGTTCAGCAAGCTACAGGCAATTCTGGGCCTGTTTTTATTTTTTATTTTTCCAAAGTATATAAATTTTACTACTTCAGTGTTTAAAAAAAAAAATCCACATAGGAAAAAGGACTGGAAAGAAATAAATCAAGACCATGTGGGTGAGGGTGTGTCCGGGCCTGTTTTTATGAATAAAGTTTTATTGGAAGAGCCACCTCGTTCATGTACATAGTGACTACGACGCACGTACACAGAAAAGATCTGCTGACTTCTGATGAAGAGAGTTCATGAGATGGAAAAGAACAGACTGAAAGCAAAGGGAAAGTACGGAGTCTTACAGAGGTCATTCCTAAAGGAAGACGTGAGCAGTTATGAGATGTTATTGTAATACCTTCAATGTCGCTTGGGAATGATGACTGGCTACACAGCTGGCCAGGACATTAGTCACAGAAGGTCTGTTTTTTCTGTATTCAGATTTCTGGAAACTTCGAGAAGAAGTTTCAGTAAGAAGGAGATAAATCTCTCTTAAAGTGGCTGAAACGATTAAAGTCTGAAAACTGCTAATCAGAATGTCCTAAGAAATCCCCAAAGAGAAAAGGTGGCAATATACCTACTACATAGTGACTCAAATAATTCAGACGGATGTCACCCATGCAGAATGAAACATCTGCACTACGCCCCCCCGTGTACCATTTCCTCTAGGTTGAGAAGACGAAATTTACTTTTAAGGATTAGCATTAAAGGTTGCTGCAGTAATTTTTTTGGATGGGCAAAATTCCCTGTGAATGAGGGGGAGAGTTGGAAGGATACTGTATTAAGACAAGCCTGCATTATGGCAGCTCATAAAGGAACCCGAGGCAAAGGTTCGATGTAAGATTTTAGCACTCTCGTTGATTTTAATGTTCACCACTAAAACCAGGAAATAACAGTAAACCATAAAGTACTAAGCTAATATTAGTCCCTTGCAGGGGGAAAAAAAATAGATTTTTCAGGCATTGGTAAGGGCAAACTTTTGTTTTCTTTTTCAAAACTCCCTGCTACTTCACCAATATTCATAATTACTGTTTTTTTCTCAATATACATCGCTTTACTTTGTCTTTTAAAAGAATACATGGTCTTTGTATTCTTATTCAATGCCATAAAGGTTTCAAAGAATACTGTGAAGTATATGAGAATAAAACTCACTTAAATCACACCTCCTGAGATAACCCTCATGCACATCCTGGTGAAGACCCTTTCACAAACCTCTATGCAGACCTATGCAGTGTTCCAGATAATTTTACCTACTTGGAATATTATACATGATGCTTTTATTGTGGACATTTTTCTTTCATTCTAAGAAAAAGCAACAGCAAAAAAATTAAAATGACATTTGCACAAGGTAAGAAAACAGTGCAAACCATTAAAAAAATGGTCTCAAATGACAAATTTTGTCTACCAGTCACCCTGCTGAGATAAACACTTGGAAACCCGCTGCTTTTTAAATTCTTCTGGTGGCTTCCATGTGAAATTTAAATAGCAGACTTACATTTGTATTTTTCTAAATATATTATTTTAATTCCAGTATAATTAACTATATTTGTATTTTTGATTTAAGAAGGAATGATAGAAAAGAAGTTGAGTCCATAAAATAAAAACTAAAAATTCAGCATACTTAATAACTCCCACCCGAATTTCTCCCTCTTCAATTTCTAATTTTAGTTAGTATCAATACTTTTACATTAAGATTTCTAACATTCACATTTTTTAATGTAACAATAATGAGGTTTTCCCTTCTTGTCTGAGTTGATATTAAAATTTTAAACCCACTAAAACGCAGTTACAGAATTATGACTGTGGGATCCCCCCAGAAAGAAATGTAATCCCGTATCTTTTAATGCTGTAGCTCCCAGCAGACTGTCCAATTTTTAAAAGCTTTCCTTCAACTTTTGTGACTTCAAGGATTTCACTTCTGCTACAGTTTCTTATTTACATCTCATACTGCATACTCTCTTATTTTTCATCGTTACGCTGGAGAATTTCCTCACAGAACTTTTTGTGCATATGGAATACTGGGGGTCAAATTTCTGAGTCCATGTCTGAACCCATTTTTTTTTTTTTAAGATTTTATTTATTTATTTGAGGGAGAGAGAATGAGAGAGAGCACATGAGAGGGGGGAGGGTCAGAGGGAGAAGCCGACTCCCCGCTGAGCAGGGAGCCCGATGCGGGACTCGATCCAGGGACTCCAAGATCATGACCTGAGCCGAAGGCAGTCGCTTAACCAACTGAGCCACCCAGGCGCCCTTTTTTTTTTTTTTTTTAGAAGATTTTATTTATTTATTTATTTATTTATTTTTAAAGATTTTATTTATTTATTTGAGAGAGAGAATGAGACAGAGAGAGAGAGGATCAGAGGGAGAAGCAGACTCCCCGCCGAGCAGGGAGCCCGATGCGGGACTCGATCCCGGGACTCCGGGATCATGACCTGAGCCGAAGGCAGTCGTTTAACCAACTGAACCACCCAGGCGCCCCTGAACCCATTTTAATTGTGTCCTCATATCTGTTTAATAAGTGGCTAGGAGTAGAATTCATGGTCCCAAATAAATCCCCCTCTGAACTTTGATGACATCACCTCATTTGCTTCCAGTAACTGGGATGGATGCAAAGAAGCGGTTCTAGTTCTCCTGTAAGATAGCCCTTTGATTCTCTCTGGCACTCTTTTAAGATTTTAAAAGGCACAAAATCATCAGCAATTAAAAGCGCATTTTTAGCATTAGAATCAGCCTACATTTTCCTCACCCTACATCCCCGCCGCCCCGCACTCTACTGCCCTTTGTCGTCATCTTCAGAAACCAGTTTGTACTGTTCCACTGGGGATGATTCAGGCGACAGAGACGCTGTGTCCCCTGCTCTGAAAAGTGGCCGCTGTGGGTGAGCCAGGGAGAGCGGCGCCCTCTTACCTGCTGCGTGGTGCTCGTGACAATGCCCTGCTGTAGGCGGTAGGCCTGCTCTTGCAGGTACTTTCGGGTCTCGTGATTCCGGAGCAGATAGTTTTCGATCTGAAAAGCAAGCACATGGATCTCTCAAGAACAAACTTGACTCAGCGGAGGGTGAAGTGATAAGGGAAAGAGTCAGGTGCTGAACTTGAAACCCAAGCTCTGATTCACACTCCCGCCTGCGCCTTGACTCCATACAACACAGGAGTCGGGAAGCGGGCCGTCCCTGTGATGCACTCTTGGTGTGTTAGAGATGTAACCTGCAGATCATGGGAGTAATTTTATTTGACTCGGTAGCTGACAAAGATGAGCAAGGGTTTAAGTGCCCACGCGGCTGGAGATCCCATGCAGCGACTCCCTGCTTTCTTGCACACAATCACAATCTCTCCCTCATGAGTCTTTAACCACTCAACAGTTGCAAAGCTAAATAAATATCCCCAAGGTGTATGGATGGCACCCTCTGAAACTCTCAGCCTTTAGGAGGCAGAATCCATTGGCACTGAGAAAACTGTCTATTTGAAGGGAAAAAAGGAGAAAATATGTACAAAATCTGAGGGCCACAGGCTGGTACAATCAAAGACATATACTAGTTTCATTAATTCATGAGGTTTTCATATTATCTCAAAAACAGGACTGATTTTGCAAAGTAGAGAAAATAAGAAAACAGATTTCCACAGAGAATAAGAACATTTGAAGTTGCTTGAGAATCTGTATTTTTATACACAATCTCCTATTAAAAGTTCAAATGTACAAATGATGACTAGATTAAAATGAAGTGTTTAGGAAGAATATGCAAGGGGTATACGTTGAACAAGAACTGCAGGGTTAACTACTGGGACTGATGGACATGTATGAAGATGTCTGCAAAGAATGATTTGAGATCAGTAATTGCACCATCTGGGTTTTTTTTTTTTCCAGTTGTTGTTTTCATTTGTTTTTAATAATACCACTTAACCATCTGGCTTTTAATTTGTCACTGTAGTCCCCTGGTTAAGAACTTCTTATAACTGTGAGGCTCTCAGTATTATTACATTTTCATTTTAATTTTCCATACGCTAAAATAACTACTACTTAATACCAATTAGAGACGATTAAAATACAGACTATAATTACTATCATCCCTGGAAACCATAAAGCAGAACAAACTGTACCTTTCTACTAAACATAATGAAGGAATTACAAAAATGAAGAGATCCCTGAAACGAAACATTGTTAAAGTGACACATTAAGAATATGACATTTTATTACATTAATTTTCTCTTGCTGTTTCCCAAAGTCATCTCTTTCCAAGGTGACATTACCATCGATGGAAAATGTTTTTGCCAAAAACAAAAACAAAAAAAAGATTCTTGCCTGAAATATAACAGGCACACACTGCCACCCAGCTTTGGGTACTTCTGCTTTATTTATCCTTTTACATTTGGTCTCCTTAAGCACTGTCTGGGGGCCAGTTGTGAGAGCAGCTTGTAGGAGAGGCTCAGCTCACATATGGGCCGTGCACCCAAGGCTGGCCCATGCATTTGCAGACCTTCCCCAGGGGCACCAATGATGTTGTATAGACTAAGCCTGGAGGGAGACTTTTAAGAAAAAAAAAATATTCAGGGGCGCCTGGGTGGCTCAGTGATTAAGCATCCGCCTTCGGCTCAGGTCATGACCCCAGGGTCCTGGGATCAAGCCCCGTATAGGACTCCCTGCTCCGCGGGAAGCCTGCTTCTCCCTCTCCCACTCCCCCTGCTTGTGTTCCCTCTCTCCCAATCTCTCTCTGTCAAATAAATAAAATCTCAAAAAAAAAAAAAAAAAAAAATTCAAAGCTCATTTCTAAAAGCCAGTGCAAGGGGAAGGAAGAGTAACAATGAGAGTATTTGCATCTCGGATTAGCAGGATAAACCTTCCTTCCCTGCACCATTCCAGAACAGGGACAGAGACTCCGCCTCCCACAGGCTGAGGATGGGCGGCCCGACTGAGGCCAAATGGGAGGGAAAGGGCCCAAATTGTTATTACCATGTCTGCCAGGCCCCCTGGGCAGCAGTGACCGGACGGCCACCCAGAGCCTATCAACACCTTCAGTGTCACTGCTGAAAACAGCAGCAGCATATGAGGCATTTCAGCGTAGGAATCTTCTATTTAAAACAAAACAAAACTTCTAAAGATTGATTACAGGATCACAATGTTGTTCTTTAGCAGAGTAAAATTAAAGAGTATATTTCTTCTGGGGAATAGAGTTCTGTTAAAATGAAACCTTAAATATATAAGAGTATAGTAAGTATTATAGAAAAAAAACCCTGATAATTACCACTTGTAAAGTCACCAAATTTTCATTTAAGAAAACATAAATTTTACAATTAACGTATTTGCAGACGAGGCATTTCTTTGGTTTCTTTTTATTTTCCCCTCTTTTTCTGCTTTCTCTGGTTTTAAGGACCGTATATGATTACACTTTTCTCTCCTTCCTTAGCATATTAACTACACTTCTTTTAAAATTATTTTAGTGGTTGCCCTAGCATTTGCAATACGCAACGATTTCAAGTCCACTGTCACAGAACACTGTACCAATCTGCAAATGGTGCAGGTTCCTTATAATACAGTATCATCAACTTCTCCCTCTCCTTCTAACACTGCTATCTTTGCATGTTTTGATTTCTCCTTTACTTTTTAAGATTTATTTATTTATTTGAGAGAGAGAGTGGGGGGCGGGGGAAGGGAGAGGCAGAGGGAAAGGAGAGAGAGAGAGTCTCCATCAGACTCTGTGCTGAGCACGGAGCCCAACGCAGGGCTCGATCTCACGACCCTGAGATCACGACCTGCGCCGAAATCAAGAGTCAGACACTCAATTGACTGCACCACCCGGGTACCCTCTCCTTTAATTTTGAAGAAAAATTTTGCTAGATACAGAATTCTAGGCTGCTAGATCTTTTTCTTTTGACATTTTAAATATTTCACTCCACGTTCTTCTTGCTTGTATGATTTCTGACCCAAAGTCGGCTATAATTCTTATCCTTATTTCTCAATATGTAAAGTGGTCCCCCCGCCCCTAGCTTCTTTCAAGAATTTTTCTTTGTCTTTGGTTTTCTGCAGTTTAAATATGAAATGCCTCCATGTAGAGTTTTTGGGGTATTTATCCTACTTGGTGTTCTCTGCGATTCCTAAATCTGTGGTTTGGTGTCTATCATTAAATTTGGAAAATACTCAGTCATTATTATTTCAACTATTTCTTCTGTTCCCTTGTCTTTCTTCTCCCTCTGGCATTCCCACTGTATGGATGCTCTATCTGTTGTAACTGTCCCACAGTTTGGGGATATTCTGTTCTGGTTTTGCCCTCCATTCCTTTTTTTCTCTTTGTTTTTCAGTGGGAAGTCTCCATTGACCTATCTTCAGGCTCAATGATTCTTTCCTTAGCTGTGTCCAGTCCACTGACAAGATCATAAAAGGCATTTTTCATTTCTGTTAGTGTTTCTGACCTCTAGATTTTCCTTTTGATTTTTTTCTTAGAGTTTCTCTCTGCTTACATTACCCATCTGTTTTTGCATGTGTTTTACTTTTTCCGTAACAGCCCTTAATATACTAATCAGTTATTTTAAATTCTGTCTGATAATTCCAAAATCTGTGTCATATCTGAGTCTGGTTCTGATGTTTGCTTTGTCTCTTCATAATGCGTTGGTTTTTTTTTTTTCTTGCCTTTTAGCATGTCTTAAAATTTTTTTTTAATTTATTTTTGTTGTTGTTGACTGGGTATGATGTATCTGGTAATAGGAACTGAGGTACTCAGGCTTTTAATGTGCAATTTTATGTTAATCTGGCTAGAAGCTGAGTTATGCTGGACACTTTGAAATTAAAAAGACTTTAATTTCTTCCCATGTCCTTGTTTTTATCTCCCTGGTTGCTTTGGGATTTCCCTAGAAATCCCTTCTTAAATAGTGTCTTACAGCTTTGCTCATTTGTAATCTACTGTTACTACACTTGATGTGGTGGTTAGGTGTTAGGGAAGGGAATAATTCTATAATCTTATGATTAAATCTAGGTTTTATTTAGTAGGCCTGAGTCCCTGGGCTGTGACCTGCCGAAGTATTTCTTGGCTTTTTTTTTTTCTTCCCTTCTGTGAAACAGGAAGGCTGGGATTGTCTAACTGTCTTTTGCTAGATCAGATAAGGCTCTGGTAGAGTAGTTTCTCTTGAGTGTACGTCTCTGTTATAAACAACGGAATGTTCTAGGTAGATTTCAAAATGGCTACTTGTTCCCTTCCCCCTACCAGAAACATGAGAGGATTTTTCTCCAGTCTTTCCTGTGATGACCTGGTGGGGTTCCAGGAGGTAAAGACCATGAAGGGATCAGGACCTCACTAAGACTGGGCCCCTAGAAGTTTTTAACTTTTTTTTTTTTTAAGATTTTATTTATATTTTTGAAAGAGAGAGCATGCAAGCACGAGTGGGGTGAGAGGCAGAGCGAGAAGCAGGCTCCCCGCCGAGCAGGGAGCCCAACTTGGGGCTCAATCCCGGGACTCTGGGATCATGACCTGAGCCAAAGGCAGATGCTTAACTGACTGAGCCACCCAGGTGCCCCTAGGAGTTTTTAACTCTTAATCTAGTCCACACTAAGCCTCCAGCAACTCCTCAATTGCTGGTTAAGCACTCCTCTGAGTTACTGACCCCCATTAGCTTCTGCCCCTGGTAAGCCAATCTTGGCTTTGATTCACTGTGATTCTCTAAATTCCCACATGTTCAGTTTCCAGGGTGGCAGTCTACTTTGCTTTTGCCTCAATTCTTTGATGGATCTGAGAAGAGTCATCAATTTTCTGTCTGTTCAGCTTTTTTCTTGTTGTGAAGATGGGAATGATGAATGCCAAACTCTTGACCTGTCAAATCTAAACCCAGAAACCTGGTGTCTCTAGGATATGACTTTTGTTACAAGTTGCTAATATCCTTTGGGAAACTATAAAGAGGTCTAAGATTTTTATGTTGCTTTGTGGTTTACAAACTTTTTTTCACATATACTACCTGGTTTGGTCCCTGGCACCATAGGCGAAATACTTGGCCGTCCTGTGCTTCGGTTTTCTTATGTGCAAAATGGGGATATAACAAACCTATCTCATGGATTTATTCTATAGATTATCAGTGTTAATTTATGTAAAGCATTTATAATAGTGTCAGGCACCCAGCATGAACCGTATGTTAAATGTCAGCTAAACATAGCTCCTGTCTAGCTGTAGGTTTTATATAGATGAAGAAACCAAAGTTTGGAAAAATTAAGTAACTTATGTAAATTACAAAGCTGAAAAGAGTTTGATTCAGTCAGATATTTTTTTTTTGAAGATTTTTAAATTTATTGACATAGAGAGGACAAGCAGGGGGAGCAGCAGAGGGAGAGGGAAAAGCAGGCTCCCCGCTGAGCAGGGAGCCCGATGCAGGGCTCAATCTCAGAACCCCAGGATCATGACCTGAGCTGAAGGAAGATGCTTAACCGACTGAGCCACCCAGGCGCCCCTAGTCAGATCTTCTGAATACAAATCTTGGATGATTTCTGTTGCCACATCACAGCTTTCCCTCCCCCCACCCTACCTTATTCCCTTTTATTCAACGAAGTCTAAGGAGTATCCAAGCATGTATGGCAGGCACTGTACAAGCTGCTGAACATCTAAAAAGATGAAAAATACATAGGCTCTGCCTTCAAGGAGTTCATAGTCACTGAGAGAAAAAAATATATGGAGTCAGGTAATGTAAAGGATGTCACAAGGCCAGTGACAGAGACAAGCACAGGATATTCTGAGAAGACCCCCTACACAGAGGAGGAAAGAGGCTCTGAGAAGTTTCCAGATGAGCTGACACTTGCCTTCAACCTCGACAGACATACATGGTAGGTAGTGGGGAAAGCATGAGTATCCTCTGGATCAGAGCAGTGATTCCCAAATATGCAGCCACCAGAAGAGCTTGTAAAAACAGATTGCTGAGTCCCACCCCCATTTCTGAGACCCAAGAATTCGCATCTCTAACAAGTTCCCTGAAGTAGAGCAGAGCAAAGAGGCAGGGTTGGTAAGAGATGAAAAGGCGGCAGTGGATAGGAGGTGGATCCTGGGCACAATTTTACGCCGGTTCAAGGAGAGGAGGTTCTACTCTAAAAGCCACTGAGGGGCAGGGATGGAATGGGGAAAGGTGGGCTGAAGAGGTTAGTCTGCTCAAATTTGCTGTGAAAGAAGATGGCTCTTTTTGACTGCAACCAAGAAAACAACACAAATCCTGCTGAAAAGTGATGAGGCTTGAACAAAGGCATCTGTGATAGGAAGAGAGCTAAAGGAAGAGGTTTATGCTGTAGGTTCTGTAAACCTGATGATGGCATGGCTATGGAAGACGTGGGGAAGAAACGTGAAGCATGGGAAGCTGGATGGTACCACCAGATGGGCGAACAAAGAGGGAGGGAAGATTTCAAAGATGCCCCACCCCCATAGTAAAGGTGGAGTAGGTTTCTTCAGATGGGAAATCCTCGAGCATACCTAAAAATCAAAAAAGGTAACCATAACCATAGGAAGAGAAGGATGGAGATGTGGCAGAGCAAGAGAATGCCTCTCAGGGCAAGTTTCCAGCCCAGACAGAGACGGTGGGGTCACGGGCACCATGGATGGCTCGACTTCGAAGGGGGAGATCCCCGTCGTCCTCTGGGGTTGTCAGAAAGGAGGCGGGAATGGGTGTGGAATTAGACACATCTCTGAACAAAGATGGTACAAGGAGATCTCATCCATATCCTAAGTTTCTTGACAGCAAAGAAGGGAAGGGGGGCACCTGGGTGGTTCAGTCGGTTAAGAGTCCAACTCAATTTTGACTCAGGTCATGTTCTCAGAGTCCAGAGATCGAGCCTGTGCAGGGCTCCATGCTCAACACACTCAGCAGGGAGTCTGCTTGAGATTCTCTCTCTCCCTCTCCCTCTGACCTCCCTCCTGTGCTCTCTCTCTCTCAAATAAATAAATCTTTAAAAAAAAAAAAAAAGAGAGAGAAGAAAGGAAGGTTCTAGCTGCTGAGGTTAAAGGCTGTGCGCCAGCTGACATTCAGTTCCACAGTCTCTGAAGGATGAACAAGAGGCTATCTGTGGGTAAGTACTAGAACGCTGATGGTGTAAGAATGTTATTCCACTTAAACTTCATGACAAATTTTCGTCTTCTTTTTTAAAAAAACATTACTTATTTATTTGACAGACAGAGAGTGCACAAGCAGGGGGGAGGGGCAGAGGGAGAGGCAGACTCCATGCTGAGCAGGGAGCCCGATGCAGGACTCGATCCGGACCTGAGATCATGACCTGAGCCAAAGGCAGACGCTTAACCGACTGAGTCACCCAGGCGCCCCAGCTTTCGTCTTTCTTATGTTATTTCTCCCCCAGCCATACGTTATGCCAGCTGTGATCACAAGAATACAAACTCACGTCAAAGAAAGCTTTGGAAAATACAAAGTACTGTTCGTATGTTCAGAATTACTACTAACAAAACTTGATTCAAACGTGAATTTATGATGCAGCTATTGATTCTCCGATACCTTTTGCAGAGCCTCTTCTGTTTTTTCAGGGTTTGTTTTTAGGGCTTGAGAAGCATCATACATAGGGATCGGCATAAATCTCAATGTATAGTTCCTAGAAAAAGGAGAAGGTAATGTTTATTTGAAAATAACATCCTACTACCTCTATTCAGCACTCTTTTTTAAAATCCAGAGACAGCTGCCAGTGTGTCTTAGAAGATTCGAAACTCACAGCCTATCTTCAAGCCCTAGGTTACAGGTCCGCCCAGGCACCTGCGGCTGCCCATGCTGGCTTCTAATGGCGACACGCCTGGAGGGCATCTGGTTTTGTTGTTTTCAAACCCAGATTTTCAAACTGGGGCCGGAAAGCTGACCCGAGAGAAAGGCGAGGAGGGAAGTCCAGCATCCAGCTGCTCCTTGGGTTTTAGTCACCAAAGGAGCCCCACAGTGACTACGTGTGACAGCCAGGCCCAAACCCAGAAAATGAAACCAAAACATCTGCCTGCAAGGCAAGGACGGGGGCATCCACAAAAACAGTCTGTTCAGGCTCTGCGCCCCTTTCAACAAGGAGGCCCCAGAGTAGCCACTGTCTTGAGAAAAGCTGCTTCCCACGGGCTTCCCGCCTGGCTCAGCACCTTGACCTCTGCAGGTCCTGGGGGCCCGCTCTTGCACACAGCCCACGTCCACACTGCCCTCGGCTCCCAGTGAAGCAACTCGTGGAAAACTGTGTCCCCGTATTACCTCCCTGCTGCCAACCAGCTGGTGAGACGCAGAAGGGCAGGGGGGAGTCACCTTTGCATGAGGCAAACAGCTCGGAACTCTGAAAGTGTGCCCTGGCCTCGGACCCCACCCCTGGCTCCTGCTCCCAGACCACACACTTGCCCTGGAGACACCTCCTCTCTCCCACCCCAAACCCATCTGCCCTTTGCTACCGCATGGCACTCAGGAAGATTGACCTTTTGAGCCACGTGGTGACAAGTGGGGTCCCCTAGCGCACTGGGATCCCACAGTGGGTCACCTTGCAAACACTAAGCAACACTCACGGTGTGATTCTTGTGGAAGAGTAAATTAACAACTCATTCCCAAATAAGGTACTAATCATGCAGGATGAATACAAAAAGAAGTAACCATCTTAATAATAGCAGTCATCTGTACGGTTGTTATCTAATGGGGGGAAAAAAACGTCTTTCGGTCCAACTTAAGGGTGGTTTAATGCAAAATAATGTGCAAAGACAAAGGCTGTTATTTCCTGACTTCAATCTTTTACCTTGGCTTTGTTTTAGCAGAATTGTTTGGTTTGGTTTCAGAGGGGCCAGCCAACTGAAATGAAGAGACAATGCATCTATTTTGCAGCCGTGAGGATTTTCCTTGGCCTCGTCCAGCGATGATCATGCTGCAGACCAGCATACTTTATTTAAACCAAATGTGACTTTGGGCCACTGGCATCATGGAGCACAGCGTACAGAAGAGACTGTAAGCCAGGTAGCCCTACCATCAATCTGGAAATGTTGAGTACCGGGTGTGCAGGCTCTTGGGCTTCCCACAAAGACCAGTGTGGGCTGTTAGCAGTCTACAGCAGAGGCAACTGTGCTGTTCGCACCTAAATGTAGCTATTTGTAAACAAATGTTTCCATTCCAGGGTTTCCTGGCGCAATGGGAGTAATTATAGGTGGAAGGCTCCAGGGAGAGGTGGAGCAAGTTGCCTTGTCCATATTTAGTGACGGTCTGTGGGGGCTGCGATCATAGGCTCCTGACTAAGTCAGAACCCTGGGATTTAGAACTGGAAGCCACTTAGGGATCTCACTCTGTAAAAGAAGAATTAATCAGAAAGGTGTGATGCTTTGCTCAAGAGGACAGGCTTGCTGGTGACAGAGCCGGGGACTGAATGGAGGGCTCTTTTTTCCAGGCCTAGGGTTTTATCCATGATACCATGCTGGGCATGAGAGCTCCACCTATGAGGCCTCACGCATGAAGGGAAATCTGGGAAAAAACACCAATAATGAGCATTCCCCGATCCCTTCCCCAGGGGACCAGCTTCTATGCTACTAGCCCCTTATTTCCCACCCACATTTTGTAACCTCTCATTTCTAATGCTGTAAACCTGCTTTGATCATTTCTGCCTTCAGAATACAATATGAGGACTAAAGAGCTCAAAAAGAACCAGGATTTCTAGAATTTCTTCCAGCCATCTTCGTATTATTGCCTCGTTTTGTTTACCAGGGAAGTAAATTTGACAATAAACAATAATTGCAGGCTTTAGTTACTATGGTAATAAAGAAAGCCTCTGACAGCAGTAAGTTAGCCTGCCGTCCATCGATTTCAGGTTTACTGTCTGGAGCTCAGCTTTCTTCTCTTCACTGTATTCAGAGTTGTCATAATGAGCAAAAAAGGCAAGACCTGATGGGAAGAGAATGTGAAACCATAAGGAAAAGCCAGGTGACCATCGTGTGGTGTGGCCCCTCCACCATGATCTCATTTTATCCTCACAATGATGGTGCATCTCTGCCCTCGTGGACAGACCAAGAAACTCACGCCAGAACAACGTCCATGTTTTCCCGGGTCCCATGGCTGGGTAGCATTGGCTAGCTCAGATCCAGATCTTCTGGATCCAAATTCACTGCTACCTCCATCATACCACAGGTAAAACAGACACCATTGGTTCCTTTGTATTTTTCCAGAAAGAAGTCCCAATTAAAACTTACTTTTCCATAGCAACAGCTATATCCTGAAAGCCTTGTGCGGTAATGTTGTTCTTGTCCCATATGACAGTCCTGTCGGAAAACCAAGTCACATAAATGATCAGACATTTGGGGATGGAGAAAATGATTCCCCTACTGAAGATGAATCTCTTGTAGAAAACATCATCTAGGTATTTTAGCACGACAGGCAAGGAATAACATCAACTTAGTTTTAGACACAGCAAGGATGAGCATTTCCTCCATTACATTCTTAACCCATTTACTGCTCACATAGTACAAAAAAATCACAATAAAAGCCACAGCATACTCATTAACATGCCATGATGTTACCTGATGCTTTGCAGCCAGAAAACTCTGAAACCTGATTTCTCTGATATTCTCTCAACATATTCTCCAAATAGTATTCTAGTACTCATGTCTGAAGCTAGAGCTGTTTATAAAAGATGCTAAAGAATCCCTTGTCCAGCACAAAGAAGTTCAGGTCCTGAGACTTTTTGGTCCATCCTAAGTAACTAAAAGGAGTCTGTCTTCTGTTTTCATCATTGCCCTGACATGGTATGATCAGCCATCCCAGAAAGTTCTCACTCTGCTGGTAAACCCTTGGTTTCCATAAATAGACGTTGTTTACTTTTTAAACACAATCTATTTTGGAAGAAAAGTACTATTTCACTTTCAGAATGTGAACACTTCAGAGGTATTTTGGTGTCTGTCAATTCACCTGCCACATGAAGCAGCTTTTATTTGTCTGATCCAAGAATCACACCTCTAAATGCTTTCCCTTCCTGATCTCAAGGACTTTCTTTACATACACTCTGACCTTCAGAGAAATTATTGCAGTTTTTGGCTTCAGTGTAGACAGAAAGTTCAGGAGGGCAAGGGAAGTATCCAGAAAAATCAAGGAAGAGCCCCTTGAAGAGCAATGTGAATTAAATATTCATTTACCAGACTGCTGGACTCGGGAGCAACTGGATCTCTCTGAAGGATGGATGGTAATGTGGTCCTTAATAACAGTGGTTACCAAGTAGCCAGTCCTTAAGAAAAGCCACACTTGGGAAACACTACAAGTGGTTGAAAACCACTACACAGAATAGTTAGCACCCAGCATGAACTTGCCTTTAACCAAGGCACCTCCTGCGTCCCTGGGGTTTTAAGTCCTTATATTGGCAGCAGTGGGGGAGGGGAGGTGACGGGCTCACAGCCAAGGACAGGGAAGGCCCTCGTGTTGGACCTTCCGTCTTCCTGGCTCTGCTCACTGCCCCTCCCCTCACAGCTGCCAACACCGTGAAACAGGACACTGCCCAGTTCTCAGTTGGGTTTCATGCCACAGTGAAAATCTGTAAGACAACAGCTCACGGGAATCACAATGTCTAACTTTGGGACGTCCCCTGCCATCCCCAGGATTTTGACAAAAGACTTGAAACAATCACCGGCTCTCCAATGCTGGGGGGCCTGAATCTCTCCCAGAGCTTTCTAGGGCCCTCCTTAGGGCAAGCATCCTCGTCTCAGGGCCGAGCGCCTGACCCGCATACCTGAGCTTGGTGTTGATCTGCAGGGCTTTTGCCAGCATCTTCGCTCCCATGTCCCCCATCCCGTTCCCACTGATGTCCACTTTGGTCAGAGAGGTGTTGCTTCCCAGGGCATTGATGAGGATGGTGACCTCGGTCTTGAGTTTTGAGTCGGCCAGGGACAAGGACTGCAGGGGCTGAGGAGGGAACAAGGGGCAGCAAGCAGTGACATGAGCTGGTGGAAGCAGCCTCCGCCCACCATGACCTGTTTCATGGAGAATCACCGGGGAGGTGCCCGCTGCACACATCCAGAGCGTCTCGTTTTGAAACTCTGGTTCAAAAACAGAGCCAGTTTTTGATGAATGGGACCCGAAGGTTCTGGATACACACGGAGAGCTTGGGTTTCAGTGCTGAACACTGGCCACCGCTCTCCTAAGGGAAGGGGTGGAAGGACACCTGAAGTGGCGGGTGCCAGCTCTTTTAAAGTGGAGGAGAGGAAGGGGCGACTGGGGGGCTCAGTCGTTAAGCGCCTGCCTTCCACTCAGGTCATGGTCCCAGGGTCCTGGGATCGAGCCCCGCATTGGGCTCCCGGCTCCACGAGAAGCCTGCTTCTCCCTCTCCCATTCCCCCTGCTTGTGTTCCTTCTCTCGCTGTGTCTCTCTCTGTCAAATAAGTTTTTAAAAATCTTTAAAAAAAAAAAAAAACTGCAGGATAGGAAGAAATAAATAAGAAGAGTACATGAAATTTCCGAGCTTCTATACAGCTATGCTATCCCTTTTTACCCATTCTATTTTTATGCAAGGTGAAATGACATCTTAAAATACTAGCAAAGG